>NC_065583.1:100634306-100988306 GCF_024542745.1 Macaca thibetana thibetana | reverse complement strand
AGAATTCAATGAATGTCCATTTATAAACATGCATCACCAAATATAGGCACTGCATACAGGAATCCTCAGGGCTGGTGGGGTCTGACAATGGGATGCTAGGTTCCCTATACCAGCGGGTTCTCCTTTTGTGAGCATAAGAAACACATGGAGCGCCTGTTAAAAAGAAAATTGTAGGCTCCACTCCCACATATTCCATGGGAGATGCTTCTAATGCACACTTGGAGAAAATCTGAGGCAAATTCTTCATTCCTCATTCCAGGCCACTTCCTGTTTGCTATAGACCCCTGCCTCAGATTCACACAGAACTGTCTCCGTCATTACTTCCAAGTGGTATGATTCTCAGCTCCCCTGCAGGAGTGAAAGGCAGAGACAGATGGCTGCCACAGCCTAGAGACGGGTCCAGGGAGCTCACAGGTCCCAGAGAAGACGACAGCCTTAAATTAGTAGAATGGGCCAGGAGCCGGAGGTTTGCTGCCCTGCCTTTCCTAGACGGGTTTGAAAAAAACCCAGAGTCCTAGTGGACAGCCAAAGGCCAGGAGGGAGGCCAGCGGCACTGGAATAAGGCAAGCCTGCCTGCCACAAGCAAATGTGTATCTCCTCCCCACCCAAGGAAAGGGACAGAGACAGAATAAAAGATGCATCTGAGGTCGTCCTGGAAAATGGAATGACTGGCCAGAAAAAGATTCTTCCCTGGTATTGACTTGCAAGAAATATTTCGAAACCGCCCAAGGAGACGGGTAGCTGGTAAGGTTTGCTGTGTTTCCCACACATACCCCCAAAGGGCTGTTGTGTTCTCCTAGTTACTTCGGCTGTGCCCCAGGCCTTTGGGGCATCTATGCCTCAACCTCTGTTACTGATTCACCTCCCCCGCCAACACACACACACACACACACACACACACACACACACACACACACACGAGAGAGAGAGAGAGAGAGAGAGACAGAGAGAGAGAGACAGAGACAGAGAGACAGACAGAGAGAGAGAGAGAGAGAGAGAGAGAGCGCAACCTACTCCTCCAAGTCTCAGGGAATCAAGGCGATGGGATTTCCAAGCTGTTGAGGATGCTAGCAGTCTCCGCGGTCCCCGCCGACCCCTGGAACCAGGCGCGTTTCCTCAGTTTTTCCTGAGAGCAGGAGGAAGCGAGCTCAAGGCGCTGTCGGAGAAGGGCAAAGGAAGGTGACTGGGGAGACAGCGCCAGGGCACCGATGGGGGCGGGGTGCGCGTTTCGTCGCCTCATCTCTGAGCCAGGGCAGGCAGCTGGCGGGCTAAGGCGATCACCATCCACGAAAACGGGTTCTGCCCACAGCCGCTGCGGAGCGGTCCCTGCGCCGCTCGCCCGCCCGCCGGACGCGGCCCTCCCTTGGGAAATGGCGCGTCTGAGGGGCGCAGCCACGGCCCCCATCCCGGAGCAGGCGCACCTCTGCACCCGCCTCTCAGCTAAGGGGGTCCGGTATCCTGGTGCCAAGGCTGTGCGCGCCTGAGAAGCGCGGGGACCAGCTGCCCGCCCCTGTGCTTCCAGAGCCAGAGGCTGCAAACGGCTCCGCAGTCCCCAGCCAGTCCCCAGCGCCCAGCCGGCACCTCCTGCTGCCCAGGTGCCGAGGCACCTGCGGAGACGCGCCCAAGTCAGACCCTCCGACCCGCGCGCTCCTGCGGCCCAGCGCGCGCCGCTCCCTCTGCCGACCTTCGCCCGTCAGGCTCCCGCCCCGCGTCCTCCTCGACCGCCCCCGGCCGGGCAGCCCTAGCCGGTTCCCGCCGCTCGGCGAGGCTGAGGAGGCGGAACCCGCATCCCCGCGGAGTCCAAGCCCCAGCGGCCGCAAAACTGGAACCGAGAACCAGCGGGAACGGCAGGAAGCGCGAGGGTGAGCTCGCGTGGAGCGCGCCCCGGGGTGGCGGGGCAGAGTCTCTCGGGAGGCCCCTGCAGCCCGACGGCCCTCGGCTGGCCCTGGGTCTCGCACCCTGCTCTGGGCACTGCATTGTCAGGGTGCGCGGGAGGTGCGGGCTTCAGGGGCCTGCGCGCACCGGGCAGGGAGCATTGAGGTCGTGCGGGCCGCTGGGTCCCACGCTGCGCCCTCGATGTCCTCCTCCCGGCAGCCGCCACTGCAAGCCGAAGTTTCCCAAGTGCAGCCGGCAGGCACGGCGCCTCACACTGACCTGGGACGCGCTGTCGAGTTGGCGGCGGCGCTTGCAACCTCCCTCTGGCACTGCCCGACCCTCTGTGTGGTGGCCCTAGGGCACCGTCCGAGGTGAGCTGTGGTCTTCTGCTCCTCGGCGGTTCGAATCGCAGATCTCGGAGATGCCGCCCCGTCCCCGCCCTGCTGGGCAGAAAGAGGTGGGCGACTGCTGCGAAGCGCTGGAGCTGGGACGCGGAGGGCGCACCTCGCCAGACGCCCTGGCAGCGCGGCGCTTCCGTTGGGGGTGACGCGTCGGCTCCCGGCTCTGCGCAGGTGAGGGCGGCAAGGCCACTCTGGACCCAGAGGGGCCAGAAGCTACTGGAAGCTACGCCTTCTGTCCCTGTAAGTCCCACCCCCGTCCCCCGCTTCGGCCACCGCGCTTCGGCCACGGCGACTTGGTCAACAACAGCGGCAGCAGGGTCTCCCCACTGAGGGAAGTACGCACCCCTACGTCACGGGCTTTGGCTCTTCCAGGCCGTATCCCTCCCCTCAGCTCACATCCACCCGCTGGTCCATGAGTCTGTCTGTCCCCACCGGTCCCTCCACCCCTCCACCTCCCTGTACCCACTTCAGGTAATGCCAGAGCCTCACTTCAGGTTGGGGTGTTAGTGGGAACAACCATTCTTATGTCTTTAGGAATTTATAAGGTTATTATACTATTATTAAAACATGAATAGAGCCGGGCGCGGTGGCTCAAGCCTGTAATCCCAGCACTTTGGGAGGCCGAGACGGGCGGATCACGAGGTCAGGAGATCGAGACCATCCTGGCTAACACGGTGAAACCCCGTCTCTACTAAAAAATACAAAAAACTAGCTGGGCGAGGTGGCGGGCGCTTGTAGTCCCAGCTACTCGGGAGGCTGAGGCAGGAGAATGGCGTAAACCCGGGAGGCGGAGCTTGCAGTGAGCTGAGGTCCGGCCACTGCACTCCAGCCTGGGTGACAGAGCGAGACTCCGTCTCAAAAAAAAAAAAAAAAAAAAAAAACACGAATAGAACACATTAACAAAATTTCGCAAAATACATTTCATATGTTAAACTCCACTGAGAGATGAAAAGGAAATGAAGTAGAAGCAACTTTTTTTGTCGTTATTTTTTAGTTTTAGTTTAGTTTTTTTTTGTTTGTTTTTTTGTTTTGTTTTGTTTTGTTTTGTTTTTTGAGACAGAGTCTCGTTCTGTCGCCCAGGCTGGAGTGCAGTGGTGTGATCTCGGCTCACTGCAACCTCCGCCTCCTGGGTTCAACCGATTCTCATGACCCAGCCTCCGGAGTAGCAGGGATTACAGGTGTGCACCACCACACCTGGCTAATTTTTGTATTTTTAATAGAGAGGGATTTTCACCATGTTGCCCAGGCTGGTCTCGAACTCCTGACCTCAAGTGATCCGCTCACCTCGGCCTCCCAAAGTGCTGGGATTACAGGTGTGAGCCACAACACCCGACCAGAAGCAACGTTTTTAACTCTTCATTTATTTTGGAGGGTCTGTTGGAGAAAAGACCAGCACTATTTTTGTTATTCAGATAATGTCAATCAAAACTTGTTTATAGTTTTGAGTCCTCAACGGGGAAAAATAGACTTATCTCTGGTCAGGCTTCCTTCATTAAAGAAAAGACCCCTCTGAAATGAGGACCAAAGGATCCTCATTTAGTAAACATATACAAAGCAAGTACACAAGGCGCTTTACCCCAAAGTTAGGCTCTAAGAGTTTGAATCCTAGATCTGGGCTGCCCTTTGCCTTCAACCATTTGTTTGGAGGTTGCCAGGGAACACTGAGCAAATTTGCACGAAGGCACAGGGCTCCTCCTCCTTACCACCTCCGACCCTTCTCTTAAAAAAATTTCATCAATGTGCAGTGTACCTATTAAAAGACAAATATTTTGGCTGAATGCTGTGGCTCACGCCTCTAATCCCAGCACTTTGGGAGGCCAAGGAGTGTGAATCACTTCCAGGTCAGGAGTTCGAGACCAGCCTGGCCAACATGATGAAACCTCATCTCTACAAAAATACAAAAATTAGCCAGGTGTTGTGTTGTACACCTGTAATCCCAGCTACTGGGGAGGTTTAGGCAGGAGAATCACTTGAACCCAGGAGGCAGCAATTGCAGTGAGACGAGATAGCGCCACTGCACTCCAGCCTGGGCCACAGGGACGCAGACTTCATCTAAAAAAAAAGATGCACATTTCACAAGTCGGATGATTTTGCACAAACTGAGCATCATCCAGATCAAGAAGCAGAACGTTACCAGTTCCCCCAGAACACTCCCTCTTCAGATCTCTCATTGGAGGGAGTGGTGGCTTCAAACAGCATAGAGTAGTTTTCTTTGTTTTTGCACTTTATAGTGATGGAATCACTCTGTTGACAGGCATCTTTCACTCAACAGTATGTTTAAGAGATGCATACTGTGTGTGGCTGTTGTCTGTTTATTCCTTTTGCTGTATAGTATTCCGTTGTGTGATTGTGCCTCAATTACTTATTCATTCTACTACTGATAGACATTTGGGTAATTCTCAGGTTTGGGACATTACAAATAATGCTGCTATGAATATTAAAATAGATGTCGTTTGGTGACCATATATACATATTTCTGTCGGGTACATACCTAGGAGAGGAATTGTGAGTCATAATGTAGGCATATGTTCAGCTTCTGGAGATGCCACCAAACAGCTTTTCAGAGCAGATGATCCAGTTTTCACTCCTACTTTATTAGTTTTCTATTGCTGCTTGTTACCACAAACAAAACCACCACAAACTTAGTGGCTTAAAAAACACTGATTTATTCTCTTACAGTTCAGGAGGTCAGAAGTCCAAATTGAGTTCTATGTGGCTAAAACCAGAGTCTCAGGCCGGGCGCGGTGGCTCAAGCCTGTAATCCCAGCACTTTGGGAGGCCGAGACGGGCGGATCACAAGGTCAGGAGATCGAGACCATCCTGGCTAACGCAGTGAAACCCCGTCTCTACTAAAAAGATACAAAACAAACAAACAAACAAACAAAAAACTAGCCGGGCGAGGTGGCGGGCGCCTGTAGTCCCAGCTACTCGGCAGGCTGAGGCAGGAGAATGGCGTAAACCCAGGAGGCGGAGCTTGCAGTGAGCTGAGATCCCTCCACTGCACTCCAGCCTGGGTGACAGAGCGAGACTCCGTCTCAAAACAAAAAACAAAAAACAAAACAAAACAAAACAAACAAACAAAAAAAAAACCAGAGTCTCAGCAAGACTGCATTACTTTTGGGGGTTCCAGGGGACAATCTGTGTCCTTACCCTTTCTAGCTTTTAGAGGCCATCTGCATTCCTTGACTGGTGGCCCCTTCATCCATCTTCAAATATCTGTCTCTCCCTCTCTCTCTCTCCCTGCCCCCTTCTCCCCACTGCCATGCTTCTGTTGTCACATGTCTCTCTCTCGCTCTGCTTCCTTCTCTCCCTCTGACTCTCCTGCCTCACTCTTGAGGACCTTTGTGATGACAGCGGACCCACCCGGATGATCTTCCATTTCAAAATCCTTCATTTAATCACAGCTGCAAAATTAATTTGGCCTGTAGGGTAACATATTCACAGATTCTAGGGATTAGGACATTAAACTCTATGGCGATTCGTTGCTCAACCCACCACACCTATCAGCAGGATATTGGAGCATGTTGCATGGATGGAGGATGGGCTGAAAAACAGAGGACAAAGAATTCACAATTTACATTGTATCCCAGATACAATTTACCTGTAGGATTTTTACTGCTGACCTGGGTGCTGTGCCAGGACTGGTGGACAGGAGAGGGGGACTGATGCTGGAACACCACTTCTAGCCACCACCAACCTGCTGGCACTACATGATTTGTGCCTGGGGCACCCATGCTGAGTGACATGTTAGAGAAGGCAGATCCTCCTTCGTGGGAGTTGGTAACAGCAGTTAAACAGTGGTGAACATATCACATTTTACACTGTGGGAAAGGCCCTGTGGTCAGTGGACAGTGTCCCATCACGTGCCACAGTGGTGGAATTATGAGGACTGACTTCCACAGCAGGAGAGTTAAGGGGAGGGCTGGATTAGACTACAAACCTCATCTGCTAATTTGGGCAGGACATTCCATGCCATCGTTGTAATCTGAATGTTAAAGGGAGATGATTTTAACATTCAAAGTCTGAGAATGAGAATTTCTAGATTATACCTACTTCTGATCTCAGTTTAATCCAACAACTACACCCCTGAAGGAGAGAGGACAGATGTTTTTATCCTGATTTTAGCAAAGGGACTGCCAGGCTCCAGGAGGCTCCATGATTCACCTAAAAAGCCTTGGGAGAGAAAGCAGGAACAGAAAGAGACTCCCAGCTCTTCCTGCTGTCCTTGGTGTGTCTCCACCTCCCTGGAGTATAGATTCACTAGGACCTGAGGTCATGGAAGCTGAGGACACAGAACTGACCCAAGCTGTTCAAACAAAATTGGATACATCCTACTTTGTGAGTGGTAGACTGGGATTCTCTGGAATGTGGGACTCCCTGTCCTCATGGTTTTATGCCATTAAAAAATGTATTTTAGAAACAAGTAAAAGCAGATGCTTGGGCCAAGCGTGGTGGTTCATGCCTGTAATTCCAGCACTTTGAGAGGCTAAAGTGGGTGGATCATCTGAGGTCAGGAGTTTGAGACCAGCCAGGCCAACACTGTGAAACCCTATCTCTATTAAAAAAGAAAAATACAAAAAAATTAGTTGGGCATGGTGGCGTGCACCTGTAATCCCCCTATTTGGAAGGCTGAGGCAGGAGAACTGCTTGAACGCAGGAGGTGGAGGTTGCAGTGAGCTGAGACTGCACCACTGCACTCCAGCCTGGGCAACAGAGTGAGACTCCATCTGAAAGAAAAAAAAAAACAAACGTAGATGCATGTGTTTGATACATATTTTCATCAGACACCCCTCCATCTACTTTCTGTCTTCTTGAAATCAGCTGAAAATTCTGGTCTACTGATGAAATCACCCCAGTTCTCTTCACAGTTGTGGTTTATACTATTTTACAGTTCACTTACTGCCAATTTAGTTTAGATCCAGCCTTTAGTGTAACGATTACCCAAAAAATATACATTGTACCTATTGAGTAATTTCTCATCCCTCACCTGGACAGAAAAATGTGTGGTTAGTCTGACATCTTGAAGTTAAAATCCCATGGTTGAGCTAAGTACTGTGTAGACATGGACATAGAGTATAGAATAATAGACTTAGAACTGAGTGTGGGGGTGTGGGAGAGGAGTGAGGAATGAGGAATTACTCAGTGGGTGCAATGTACATTTTTGGGGTAATAGTTACACTAAAGGCTTAGACTTCACCACTCCCCAGTATTTCCATGTAACAGAACTGCACTTGCACCCCTTAAATTTATACAATTTTTTTAAAGTTCCATGGTTATCAGTATCTTAGTTATCATTTCATTAATATTTTATTAAAGAAAACAGAATTCTAAGCTTGCAGTGGAGACAGTTAAAACCATCCAGCCAACAATCCAGAAGGCCTAAAATGCTCAGAAATTGGTAGCATTGTTATCTTAGAACTAGGGGTAAAAAGGCAATTAAAATAAGAACTGATTAAAATTCTGTTTTTCCCAAGGTGGACATCATACTTAATGTTGAAAGACTGAAAGCTTTCTCCCTAAGATTAGGAACAAGACGGGGATTTCCACTCTCACTACTTCTATTCAACTTCGTAACCACCAGGGCAATTAGGTAAGAAGATAAAATAAAAGGGATTCAGATTGGAAAGAAATACATAAAACTATATCTACTTGCAGAAGACATGATCTTGTGTTCAGAAAATCCTAAGATTCTATATACAATTAGAACTAATAAATGAGTTCAGCGAGGTTGTGAGACTCAAGATCAATATACAAAAAAAATTATACCCCTATGTGATAACAATAAATTATATGAAATGTAATTCTAAAAACAATTTTATTTATAATAGCATCCAAAATAATTCAACACTTTGGAAGAAATTTAACAAAAGAAGGGGAAAACATATTTTGGAAACAAAATCATTGCTTGAAGACGTTAAAGAAGTTATGTCAGGCCGGGCACAGTGGCTCACGCCTGTAATCCCAGCACTTTGGGAGGCCGAGACCGGCGGATCACGAGGTCAGGAAATCGAGACCATCCTGGCTAACCCGGTGAAACCCCGTCTCTACTAAAAATACAAAAAAATTAGCCGGGCGTGGTGGCGGCGCCTGTAATCCCAGCTACTCTGGAGGCTGAGGAGGAGAATGGCGTGAACCCGGGAGGCGGAGCTTGCAGTGAGCCGAGATAGCGCCACCGCACTCCAGCCTGGGCGACTGAGCAAGACTCCGTCTCAAAAAAAAAAAAAAGAAGTTATGTCAAAGAAGTCAAAGACATTAAATAAATGGAAAGACATCCCATTTTCATGGATCAGAAGATTTAATGTTATTAAGATGGCAATACTCCCCACATTGATATACAGATACAGCACAATTCTTATCAAAATCCCAGCTGGCTTTTTGGGGGACTCACATTTCCTGATATCAAAACTTACTTACAAAGCCATGTTAATCAAGACAGTGTGATACTGACATGAGGACAAAAAGATAGATCAATGGAATAGAATGCAGGGTCCAGACACAAACCCTCATATTTATGGTCAACAGATTTTCAACATAGGTGCTAAGACAATTCAATGAGGGAAAGAACACTCTTTTCAAAAAATGGGGTTGGGACAACTGGATATCCATGTGCAAAAGAATTTAAACCTCTACTTCATTCCATATACAAAAATGAACTCAAAAGGATTAAAGACCTTAATGTAAGAGATAAAATGATAAAACTCTTAGAAGATAACATAGGCATAAATCTTCTTGCCCATGGATTAGCCAATGGTTTCCTAGATATAACACCCAAAGTAAAAGCAATAACATAAAAAATAGATACTTGTGCTAAATAAAAATTAAAAACTTTTGTGCTTCAAAGGACACCAAGAAGAAAATGGAAAGACAACAAAATGGGAGAAGATTTTTACAAATCATATACCTGATAAGGGGCTTGTGTTAAAATGGGCAAAGGATCTGAGTAGACGTTTCTCCAGGGAAGATATATAAATGGTCAATAAGTACAAGAAAAGATGCTCAGCTGGGTGCAGTGGCTCACACCTGTAATCCCAGCACTTTGAGAGGCCAAGATGGGCAGATCACTTGAGCTCAGAAGTTTGAGACAAACCTGGGCACACGGCAAAAACGTGTCTCTACAAAAAATTAGTCAGGTGTCGTGGTGTGCACCTGTAGTCCCAGCTACTCAGGAGGCTGAGGTGGGAGGATTGCTTGAGCCTGGGAGGTGGAAGTTGCAGTGACCTGAGATCGTGCTACTACACTCTAGCCTGGGCGATAGAGCCAGACCTTGTCTCAAAAAAGAAAAAAAAAAAAGCTCATGATTAGTCATTTAGGGAAAGGCAAGTCAAAACTACAAAGAGATATCATTTCACACCAACTAGGATGGGTATGATAAAAAAGACAGACAATAACATATGTTGATGAGCATGTGGAGAAATTAAAACACTCATAAACTGCTGGTGGGAAAGTGAAATGGTGCAGGTGCTTTGAAAAATATTTTGGTTTAAGCCTCAAAAGCTTAAACAGAGAGTTGCCATATGACTCAGAGGTTCTGTTCCTAGCTATACCCCAAATAAATGAAACTATGTGTACACACACAAAGTTGCACATCAATGCTCATAGTCCAAAAAAGGAAACCTAAATGTCCATCAGGTGATGAACGAACAAATGAAATGTGATATATTGAGACAATGAGATATTGTTTGGCAACAAAAGGAAATGAAGTCCTTATACATACTACAACAAGGATAAACTTTGAAAAACATTATGTTAAGGCCTGACATGGTGGCTCATGCCTGTAATCCCAGCACTTTGGGAGGCTGAGGCAGGTGGACCACCTGAGGTCAGGAGTTCAAGACCAGCCTGGCCAACATGGCAAAACCCTGTCTCTACAAAAAATACAAAAATTAGGCGGGTGTGGTGGTGGACACCTGTAATCCCAGCTACTCGGGAGTCTGAGGCAGGAGAATTACTTGAACCCGGGAGGCAGAGGTTGCAGTGAGCCGAGATCGTGCCATTGTACTCCAAACTGGGTGACAAGAGCAAAACTCCGTCTCAAAAAAAAGAAAGAAAAAATAAAAACATCATGTTAAGTGAAAGAAACCAATCACAAAAGAGCACACACAATCACATTATCCAATTTATATGAAATGTCCAGGATAGGCAAATCCACAAACTAAGAGTAGATTGGTGGTTGCCTAGGGCTGAGGGAGGAGGGGACATTTGGGAGGAGGGGAAAGTTAAGAGTAACTGTTAATTGGTTTAGGGTTTCTTTTGGTCATGAAGAAATGTTTGAAATTTATTGTGGTGATAGTTGTTCGACCTTGTGAATAAGCTAAAACCCCTGAATTGCACACTTTAAATGGATGATAACATGGTATGTGAGATGCATTTGAATAAAGTTGTCACACATTTTTTAAAGTCTGTTTGAGAAGCAGTGATGTTCCCACTTCCTCTCCCCTACTCCTCTCAGAAATGTGACTGCCCTGTGCCATTCCAGCAGACAATGGCACTTTTTTCCTCTGGAGAGGACACCAGGTAGAGTCGAGGTGAAGGTGCCATCCTGACTACATGGGGATGTCATGGATGCTGGGGATGGGATTTCCCCGCCCTCTTGCTCCATTCCCAGATAGCTTGAAGCCAGACCTGTCAGGGACTCTCTCCAAATGGCCCTCAGATTAGCTTCCAGTGAAGTTTCCTGTCCAAATGCCCCAGCCACATGCTTAGAGCTTCCAAACATCTTTTAAGTCCTTCACTCTCAAATATGAGCTGACCATCAAATATGTGACATTTGAGGGAAGCTTTTAATGTGAAAGATTAAAACTAAACTAAACAAACAGAAGTATCAAAATTTGAAGGAAACAGACAATGTAAGGAGAAAAAAAAACCCAATCATTCAATATAATAGGTGCAATATTTCAACCACATAATAAGAACAGGATTTTTTCTTTTTTTTCGGGGGATGGGGGCGGTTTGAGTCTCACTCTGTCACCCGGGCTGGAGCGCAATGGCGCAATCTCGGCTCACTGCAACCTCCACTGCCTGGGTTCAAGCAATTCTCCTGCCTCAGCCTCCCGAGTAGCTGGGATTACAGGCGCCTGCCACTATGCCCAGCCAATTTTTTGTATTTTTAGTAGAGAAGGGGTTTCACCATGTTGGCCAGGCTGGTCTCAAACTCCTAACCTTGTGATTGGCCTGCCTCGTCCTCCCAAAGTGCTGAGATTACAGGCATGAGCCACCACACCCAGCCTAAGAACAAGATATTATAAAAGAGATACCATCAGGCTGGGTGCAGTGGCTCATGCCTGTAATCCCAACACTTTGGGAGGCAGATATGGGTGGATCACTTGAGGTCAGGAGTTTGAGACCAGCCCTAATACAAAAATGAGCCGGCCATGGTGGTGCATGCCTGTAATCCCAGCCACTCAGGAGGCTGAAGCAGGAGAATCACTTGAACCCAGCAGGCAGAGGTTGCAGTGAGCTGAAATCATGCCACTGCACTCCAGCCTGGGTGATAGAGTGAGTGAGACTCAGTCTCTAAAAACAAAAGAAACAATCAGAGAACAAGAAAAGGCCTTTGAAATTTTAAAATTTAGAGCAGATATGAGAAACTTGACGTAGATAACCTCAAAAGAAGAGTTTGATAATAAAAATAAAGTTGTCTTTGAGTAAGTACAGCCCTCTCCACAAAAGAGGGAGAAAACAAAGAGAAAAAATAAGAAACATGAAGGATGGATTTAAAATATCTAACAGGTATGGTGAGTCACACTGGTGAAGAAAGAAGGAAGGGAGGAAGGATAGAAGGAAGGAAGAAAGGAAGGAAGGAGAGAAAGAGAGAGGAAGGGAGGGAGGGAGGAAGGAAGGAAGGGAGGGAATGAGAAGCAAAAAACAAGAGAGAGAAAGAAGGGAGGGAGGGAAGGAAAGAAGGAAGGAAGAAGAAAGAAGGAAGGAAGGGAGGGAGGGAAAGAAAGAGAAAGAAAGAGAAAGAAGAGGAAAGAAAGAGAGAAAGGAAGGAAGGGAGGGAGAGAGAGAAAGAAGAAAGACGAAAGGAAGGAAGGAAGAAAAAGAAAGAAAGAAGGAAGAAAGAAAGAAGAAATAAAAAGAGAAAGAGAAAGGAAAGAAAGAAAAGAAAGAGAAAGAGGACGAGGTCTAACATCTGACCAAGAAAAGTTTCAGAAAGAGAAGACAGTGGGGCTACAGGAGGAAATCATCAAGAAAACAATCCAAGAAAATTTCCCCAAACTGAACAACATGAGTTTCCATATGTAGAGAGCTAACTAAGTACCTAAAACATTACATAAAAATAGACTCAAAGCAAGGCAAATAATAGTGAAATGTTAGACTACCATAGAAAAAGAATAAATCCCATGTGTTTCTAAAGACAGGGGGTGGGAAATGTCACCAATAAAACCCAGGAATCAGGATGGCTTCAGATTTTCTCTCGATAACTCTGGGAACTAGAAAACAGGAGAAATGCCTTCAGATTTTTGAAGGATAGTTAGTCTCAATTTAGAATTCTATACTGAAAAACCTATCAAACAAGTGTTAGTTTAGAATAAAGACATCGTCAGATATGTAAGAACTAAAAAATTTGCCTTCTGTATATGCTTTCTCCTTTCTTAAGGGATGCACACCAACAGATAGAGGAAGTGAAGACTAAGATTTGGGATGTGACACATACAATTGAGTCCCTTGGGAGAATCACAGAATAAGGTCTCGGACTACAGGAGAGCAGCATTCCCAGCAAATAGCCAATCAGAATTAGAACAGAGGAGGTAAAAGGGGATTACGAAGATTTGACACTATCCTTAGGAATTTAGAACAACTTAAGTAAGCAACAAAGGCAGAAAAATTGCACGGGGGTGAAAAGGGAGACAAAAATGCCCCAGTTAGGGAAAAGGCTGTTCAAAAAGGAAAACAGTTATTTATTTATTTATTTTTTATTTTACCTTAAGTTCTAGGGTACTTGTGCACAATATGCAGGTTTGTTACATATGTATACACATGTCATGTTGGTGTGCTGCACCCATTAACTTGTCATTTACATTAGGTATATCTCCTAATGCTATCCCTCCCCGGTCCCCCCACCCCATGACAGACCCCGGTGTGTGATGTTCCCCACCCTGTGTCCAGGTGTTCTCATTGTTCAATTCCCACCTATGAGTGAGAACATGTGGCGTTTGGTTTTCTGTCCTTGTTATAGTTTGCTCAGAATGATGGTTTCCAGCTTCATCCATGTCCCTACAAAGGACATGAACTCATCCTCTTTTATGGCTGCATAGTATTCCATGGTGTATATGTGCCACCTTTTCTTAATACAGTCTATCATTGATGGACATCTGGGTTGGTTCCAAGTCGTTGCTGTTGTGAATAGTGCCACAATAAACATATGTGTGTATGTGTCTTTATAGCAGCATGATTTATAATCCTTTGGGTGTATGCCCAGTAATGGAATGGCTGGGTCAAATGGTATTTCTAGTTCTAGATCCTTGAGGAATTGCCACACTGTCTTCCACAGTGGTTGAACTAGTTTACAGTCTCACCAACAGTGTAAAAGCATTCCTATTTCTCCACATCCTCTCCAGCACCTGTTGTTTCCTGACTTTTTAATGATCACCATTCTAACTGGTGTGAGATGGTATCTCATTGTGGTTTTGATTTGCATTTCTCTGATGGCCAGTGATGATTTTTCATGTGTCTGTTGGCTGCATAAATGTCTTCTTTTGAGAAGTGTCTGTTCATATCCTTTGCCCACTTTTTGATGGGGTTGTTTGATTTTTTCTTGTAAATTTAAGTTCTTTGTAGATTCTGGATATTAACCCTTTGTCAGATGGGTAGATTGTAAAAATTTTCTCCCATTTTGTAGGTTGCCTGTTCACTCTGCTGGTAGTTTCTTTTGTGCAGAAGCTCTTTAGTTTAATTAGATTCCATTTGTCAATTTCGGCTTTTGTTGCCCTTGCTTTTGGTGTTTCAGTCATGAAGTCTTTGCCCATGCCTATGGCCTGAATGGTATTGCCTAGGTTTTCTTTTAGGGTTTTTATTGTTTTAGGTCTAATATTTAAGTCTTTAATCCATCTTGAATTAATTTTTGATAAGGTGTAAGGAAGGGATCTAGTTTCAGCTTTCTACATGTGGCTAGCCAGTTTTCCCAGCATCATTTATTAAATAGGGAATCCTTTCCCCATTTCTTGTTTTTGTCAGGTTTGTCAAAGATCAGATGGTTGTAGATGTGTGGTATTATTTCCGAGGGCTCTTTTCTGTTCCATTGGTCTATATCTCTGTTTTGGTACCAGTACTGTGCTGTTTTGGTTACTGTAGCCTTGTAGTATAGCTTGAAGTCAGGTAGCATGATGCCTCCAGCTTTGTTCTTTTGGCGTAGGATTGTCTTGGCAATGTGGGCTCTTTTTTGGTTCTATATGAACTTTCAAGCAGTTTTTTCCAATTCTGTGAAGAAAGTCATTGGTAGCTTAATGGGGATGGCATTGAATCTATAAATTACCTTGGGCAGTATGACCATTTTCACAATATTGATTCTTTCTGTCCATGAGCATGGAATGTTCTTCCATTTGTTTGTGTCCTCCTGTTTTATTTCGTTGAGCAATAGTTTGTAGTTCTCCTAGAAGAGGTACTTCACATCCCCTGTAAGTTGTATTCCTAGCTATTTTATTCTCTTTGAAGCAGTTGTGAATAGGAGTTCACTCATGATTTGGCTATCTGGGAAAACAGTTATTATACAGTGTAGCAAACAATATATACACAGTCACAGTGGTATAAACACTTGATTTTAACTATAAAGACGAAGTGTAGAAAACTTAATCATGATTACAGAAGAGAATATCTTTTATCAACTTTAATGACATAAAAATAAAAGTGCACATGACAGCAGGGGGTCTCTAGTGTACTCATCTTACAAAGAAGGGGTTGGTGGTAAAGAGATACTATCCACGTTGTCAGCAACACTTACACTGATTTTCTTTCTTTTTTTTTTTTTAAATAGCCATCCTAGGTGGGTGTGAACCGAACTTTTTTTTTTTTTTTTTTTTTTTTTTTGAGACATAGTCTCACCTTGTCACCCAGGCTGGAGTGCCATGGGGCAATCTGAGCTCACTGCAACCTCCACCTCCCAGGTTCAAGTGATTCTCCTGCCTCAGCCTCCCTTGTAGCTGGGATTACAGGCATCTGCCACCATGCCTGGCTCATTTTTGTATTTTTATCAGAGACAGGGTTTCACCATATTGGCCAGGCTGGTCTTGAACTCCTGACTGCAAGTGATCCACCCACCTTGGCCTCCCAAAGTGCTAGGATTACAGGCATGAGCCACCATGCCTGGCCTCTAGTAATTTTTGTTTGTTTGTTTTTTGTTTTTGAGACAGAGTCTCCCTCTGTTGTCCAGGCTGGAGTGCAGTGGTGTAGTCTCGCTCACTGCAGCCTCCTCCTCCCAGGTTCAAGCAATTATCCTGCCTCAGTCTCCCGAGTAGCTGTGATTACAGGCGCCTGCCACCATGCCTGGCTAACTTTTTGTATTTTTAGTAGAGACATGGTTTCACCATGTTGGCCAGGCTGGTCTCGAACTCCTGACCTTGTAATCCGCCCACCTTGGCCTCCCAAAGCACTGGGATTACAGGCGTGAGCCACCGTGCCCAGCCAAGAGTCTAATAACTTTTAAGCATGGTTTTAATATTTGAGATACTGAGATAACAATATCTTTCTGTATAGCTGTTGAAAAGCGGTTATTTTGGAAGAATGTGCTGTCTTCTCTCCATCCTTACCTTGGGAGGCTTTCTGGATGGTATGAATGAGCTACATCCTCATCTGTCATTGCAGGAAGTCGTGGAATAAATGTCTAAAATCAGTAACTCATAAAATAACAGTATAAGCACCTTGTTAGGAATATGGAGTCATGACAAGAAGAACTGAAAATAGACATAATTAAAAGAGTTTAAATGATTCCATTTGGGGAATGGTGCTGGGGTGGAGAGGGGTAGTGCTAGGGCTTTGGTACAAGCCCTTCCGGACGGCAATTATTTACTTTTTAAAAAATGTATACACTTATTACTTTAATAAATTTAAATGCCAATTTTAAGGTCAATGGTAGCTAATGCTCAACTACATACACACACGTGCACACACACAAACACACCTGTCATCCCTTGATATATGCAAGGGATGGGTTCCAGAACCCTGCATATACCAAAATCCACTCAAAATACTCAAGTTCCGGGTTGGTCCTGCAGAACCAGGCTATATAGGAAAAAAGTTGACTCTGTATCGGTAAGTTTAGAATCCCTCCAATGCTCTATATTTTATCAGCCTTTGGTTGAAGAAATCTGCATGTAAATGGACTCAAGTAGCTTGAACCCTTGTTGTTTAAGAGTTAACATATATATGGGCGGGGAGAAGGAAAGGGATAAAGTAAGAGTGGTAAAATGTTAACATTTGGGGGATCTGGGTAGAAGTACTTGAGAATTCTTTCTACTATTCTTTTTTTTTTTGAGACGGAGCTCACTTTTTTGCCCAGGCTGGAGTGAAGTGGTGCCATCTCAGTTCACTGCAACCTCTGCCTCCCAGGTTCAAGCAATTCTCGTGCCTCAGCCTCCCGAATAGCTGGGATTACAAGCATGTACTAACATGCCCGGCTAATTTTTGTATTTTTAGTAGAGACGGATTTCTCCATGTTGGCCAGGCTGGTCTCAAACTCCTGTCCTCATGTGATCCGCCTGCCTCAGCCTCCCAAAATGCTAGGATTACAGGCATGAGCCACCGCACCTGACCCCAAAATAAAAAGTTTAAGTAAAACTAATGCTGTTCAGTGCTTAAAACCATGTGTTTGGCACAAGTAAGCACGTCACATGCATCACCTCATATAGTCCTCACAACTCTTGTTATTCCTACCTTACTGGGGAAGAAACTGAGGCTCAGAAAATTCAGGTGATGTGCCCAGGTTCACACAACTGGTAAAAATGTGATTGGATTTGACATCGAGTCATCTGTTCTGTTGTCTCTCAGTCGCTGGATCCAATGCTGTTTTCCACTTTGCTCCCAAAAGTAAAGTAGGAAGAGAGGGAGGCTAGTTGGAAAGGATCACAGCCTCTCCTCTTCTCACTTCGTAGCGGGGGGACACAATTGACTGTCCGAGTGCCACCTAGCATACCCTTTGCCTGCACTAATGTCCTTCAGTCTGTCCTGCCTTCTTCTTCAAGCCTCTGATGCATTGGTGATATGGTTTGGCTCTGTTCCTCATCCAAATCTCATGTCAAATTGTGTTCCCCACATGTCAAGGGGTGATCTGGTGGGAGGTGATTGGATCATGGGGGCGGATTTCCAATCCTCCATGTTGTTCTCATGATAGTGAGTCCTCACGAGATCTGATGGTTTAAAAGTGTGGCACTTTCCTCCTTGCTCTCTCTCATGCTCCACCATGATGAGACTTGCTTGCTTCCCCTTTGCGTCTGCCATGACTGTAAGTTTCCTGAGGTCTCTCAGTCATGATTTCTGTACAGCCTGTGTAACTGTGAGTCAATTAAACCTCTTGTCTTCACAAATTACCCATTCTCAAGTAGTTCTGTATAGCAGTGTGGAAACAGACCCATACACCCCAGAATGTCTGCTCTCTGCTTGACTGAGGCCTCGTCACCCCTCTGGCTATCCCCGGAAGCCTGTGTGTACAGTGAAGGTTTGGAGGTGAGGGTGGTAACGGGGAGGAGGCCTTGTGGAAGGAGTTCAGCTGTCATCCCTCCCACCTGATTTGAGGAGGACCATAAAACGTCTTCATCTTGGAAGCGATAGAGGGAACGTTTATATTTTGAGTAATTGTATTCGAAAGACTGGGAGAGCAGTTACTTATTGTCCTGAATATCCCAGAGTTGATTTTTACCTTAGCTCCTTAGCAGCCTTGATTTTTTTTCTGATCTCATGTGATAGTGCATAAATATATAAAAGAAGTAGTTATTAAAATACATGGTGTATTTTTTTTTTTTTTGAGATGGAGTTTTGCTCTTGTTGCCCAGGTTGGAGTGCAATGGCTTGATCTCGGCTCACCGTAGCCTCTGCCTCCTGGGTTCAAGCGATTCTCCTGCCTCAGCCTCCCAAGTAGCTGGGGTTACAGGCATGCGCCACCATGCCCAGCTAATTTTGTCAAATATATGTTTTTAATGTTAAATATGTTTTCTTATTATGAAAGTAATATATGATCATTATAGACTATTTGTAAAACTGGAAATACAAAAAAGAAAAAGTGGTATATTTCCTTCCAATCTTTCTCTGTCCAGATATATTTTTAACAAAATGTAGATGGCAGTGAACAATTTGAATCTTGCTTTTTTTCACTTTTTATATAAACATATTGTATTCTTTAAAATAATTTTTAAATGCATTAATGACTGCATAATATTCCATCCCAGAGATAGAGAGTAATAGTGATAGTATCATGCCTATTACCCGTTACCAATTGCTAAATGTTTATGATTAATGTTAATCATAAAAGAGGCTATGAGTTTGATCCCTCTCTCTCTCTCTCTCTCTCTCTTTCACTGAGATAGTGACTCGATTTGTCACCCAGGCTGGAATGCAGTTGCATGACCATGGCTCATTGCAGCCCGGATATCCCAGGCTCAAGCAATCCTACCACCTCAGCCTTCTGAGTAGCTGGGACTACAGGCACGCAAACCACCACACCCGGCTAATTTTTGTATTTTTTGTAGAGATGTGGTCTTACTATGTTGCCCAGGCTGGTCCCAAACTCCTGGGCTCAAGTGATCCTCCTTCCTTGGCCTCTCAAAGTGCTGAGATTACAGGCATGAGCCACTGTGCCCGGCCTCATCTTTCAAATACAGGACAATATTTCGTTTCAGCTCTTGATATGTAAATGCATTTTTCAAGGTCTTTTTCATTTCAGAAAAGATTTAAATACAATGAATATTATCTTTTCTGGAAGAGGTTCTCTTTAGGACAGGAAAGGCTGTGGGAACAGGTTAAACATAGCTTCCAGTCACACTGAACAAAACAGAGCCTGTTTTGCTTCATCTATTCATGATGTTTTTCTTCCCAGTTTCTTTGCACTTGTTTCCTCATGTCTCCCCCTTTCTGCTCACTGTCCTGATGTTCTGGATGAACCTTTCCCCTACATTTTCTCAAACAGCTTAACATTGGGATGGGCTGCGGCTTCCAGGCTGCCAGCAGCTTTCTGATTCATCTTTGGGAGATAATTGCATCCCTTTCCTAGGAAAGAAAAAAAAATGCTCTGATGTGCTAGAAAGATCAAAAGTAAGGGTTAATGCCTCCATTTGAAAGCCCACGCTTAAAATCCATGAGCCTTAGACTTGATGTGCTCAGTCTTTCAAAAACCCCAACTGCCTATGCACCCTGGTCCCACATGTGTCCACCACACACTTACTGATAGGAGGAAAGAGAAGCTGCCATAAAAGAGTCGCTTCATAATAGCCTCTGGAAGCTTCTCAGAGGGCAATACAGTATAAATTGTATGTCCAATCCTTGGTCCTTAGGCCATAATCATTAAGCTAGGCCATGTTCCCTGGGGTAGGAGCTGAGCCTCTATATCTCAATATTACACAGCAGGTGAGTATTAATATGACTCTTTCGGATTGAAAACTAAGTCCTTCAGAGTTGAAAGGCCTATTTCTTGGTCCCCCAACACATGGCCTGTTGGACTTCATAAAAAGGCTGTGGGCTTGGTGCAGTGGCTGGCTCATGCCTGTAATCCCAATACTTTAGGAGGCTGAGGTGTGAGGATTACTTGAGGCAAGGAGTTTGAGACCAGCCTGGGCAACATATTGAGACCTCGTCTCTACACATATTGAGACCTCGTCTCTACAGATGTTAAAAATAACCTGCTTGGTGTAATGGTGCACACCTGCTGTCCCAGCTATTCAGGGTGCTGTGGAGGAAGGATCGATTGCTTGAGCCCAGCCGTTCAAGACTGCAGTGAGCACCACTGCACTCCATATGGGTGACAGAGACCCTGTTTCAAAAAGAGGAGGCTGCAATTTTCCAAAATTTAGATATGTATAATTCTTTTCTTGGCCTGTGTAAGTGGCTTGGTAAATATAACCACATGGGCAACAGTGAAATTGGCTTACCCATTTTCACGACTGCTTCCCTCAGTGTTTAAGTGGTGAGATCCAAAATCCTACTCTGGAATGCGGAGGTTCAAGACCATGAGGAGCTAGATTGCTGTGCATCATGACTGGAAAAGATGGCATTGGGGCCTGATGCAGAGAGTGAGTCTTTGACACGAGACAGACCCAGTGACAGAGAGGACAGTAGAGATACCCCTAAATGGGGCCAGTTGGCCTGTGGACTTTGGGGTGATCAGGACCAGGATCTATATCTAAATATCAGTTACAACAGCTTTAGGCAAATTTTAGTGTTTAACTTAATGAGACTATATATATAATATTTTGACATAACATAGAGTCCAGGGCTAATGTAGCTGACTCCTTCTTTCCCATTCAGTCCTCTTGAGAATTGTAGCTTTGGTCTCATGAGCACAAAATGCTCTTATCCATATTACAGACCAGAAGGGCAAAGGTCAAAAGGCAAAAGATGCATCCCATTTGTATTGCTCCTAATTTATCAGAAGAACAATAGCTTTCTTTGGTGCCTGGCCCAGTGATTCCCACTTCTAGTCTTTGGCCTGAACTGAGTCACATGGCTATCTCTACCCGTAAACAAGAATTTTTTACTAAGTCCACTGAAATCACAATGAAATCAGTAAAAAAGGTAGAATAGCATAGGTTTCTAGTTGTGACACTGGGCAACTACTTAACCTCTCTTTGTTCTGACTTTCTCATCTATAAAATGGACACTGGACAGTAATGGTGTGTGCATCAGAGGATTGTTGTGGATATTTTTTTTGAGACAGGGTTCTCGCTGTTGCCCAGGCTGAAGTGCAGTGGTGTATTCACAGCTCCCTGCAGCCTTGACCTCCTGGTCTCAAGCAATTCTCCCACCTCAGCCTCCCATGTAGCTAGGACCACAGGTACACACTATCACACCCGAGTAATTTTTTATTTTATTTTTTATAGAGACAGGTTCTCTCTATGTTTCCCAGGCTGGTCTCAAACTCCTGGACCTCCCACCTCAACCTCCCAAAGTGCTGGGATTACAGGGCATGAGGCACTGTGCCTGGCCTGACTTCATTTTTATAAAGCACACAGAATACAGCAGTATAAAAGTGTTTGTTAAATTAATAAAGGGAAGAGTATTCACTAGGCGGGCCTAGGTAGGGCCTTCCATTAAGCATGGCTATTCTGCATGGTAATTCTCTTTTACAGTAACAGTCAATTAACCATTACAATCTGATATCAGCTGTACATCAGGGGATTAAGAGAAGGGCTGCCTTCATTTGGCAGAGGCACGTGGCAGCAGCCTGGGAAAGTGTTGTAAGGTGACCTGTAGAGAGCGGCCAGGCCTAAGGAATTGACCTCCTTAAAGTAACAAGGCACAACCACAAGAGTGGTGGCAGATTTGTAGCTGGGATATGGCTATATTTCCCAGATTGCCCTCGACTGGTTGGCCATGTGACTAAGCTTTTGTCAATAGAGAGTGAGTAGAAGTGGATTGTGCATAGGAGAAAAATCTCTGACCTTTTGCCTTCTGCTCCTTCACCCATCCAATGGCAAGAGCAACAATGACGGAAGCTATTTTGTGACAATGGCAGAGCTGCCAGGAAGCCTGGATCCCTCAATGACTGCATGGTAAAGAGCCACCCACTGACATGGAACACCTACTCTGGACTGTTACATGAAAAGAAAGAAATTTCTATTCTGTTTAAGCTTTTGCATTTTGTAACTCTTCATTCTAGCCTTTTACCTCAACTAATACAATTACTTTCATAATTTAAAATAGGATGTGTTAAAACATCTGCTGATATTATGCATAAAATATTTCTGAAAGGATATTTAGGAAGTGATAATAACATATGCTACCTGTGGAAGGGGGAACTGAGAGCCTGGGGGATAGTGATGGGAAGGAGTCTCATTTGTTTTGTTTTCACTCTGTAACTATGTATAATTGTTGAAATCTGAACCATATAAATGTAATGTTTATTCAAAAAATACAGGGATTGGGTGCAGTGGCTCACACCTGTAATCCCAGCACTTTGGGAGGCTGAGGCCAAAAGATCACTTGAGGTCAAGCATTCGAGACCAGCCTGGCCAACATGGTGAAAACCCTGTCTCTATTAAAAAAAAAAAAAAAAAAAAAATAGGGGTGTGGTGGGGACACCTGTAACCCCAGCTACTCAGAAGGCTGAAGCAAGAGAATCGCTTGGTTTCTTGGGGAGGTGGAGGTTGCAGTGAGCTGGGATCATACCGCTGCATTCCAGCCTGGGCAACAGAGCCAGTTTCTGTCTCAAAAAGAAAGAAAGAAAGAAAAGAAATGTAAATAAGGCCAGGTGTAGTGGCTCATGCCTGTAATCCCAGCACCTTAGGAGGCCGAGGCAGGAGGATCACTTAAGCAGAGGAGTTCGAGACCAACCTAGGCAACATAACAAGACCCTGTTTCTACCAAAAAATTTTAAAAATTGGCCAGGCACCATGGCTTACACCTGTAATCCCAGCACTTTGGGAGGCCAAGGCGGGCAGATCATAAGGTCAGGAGTTCAAGACCAGCCTGGCCAATATGGTGAAACCCCATCTCTACTAAAAATACAAAAATCAGCCAGGTGTGGTGGTGTGCACCTGTAGTCCCAGCTACTCGGGAGGCTGAGGCAGAAGAATCGCTTGAACCCGGGAGGCGGAGGTTGCAGTGAACTGAGATCATACCACTGCATTCTAGGCTGGGTGACAGAGCAAGACTCTGTCTCAAAAAAAAAAAAAATTAGCCAGGCATGGTGGCACACACCTGCAGTCCCAGCTACTCAGGAGGCTGACACTGCACTCCAGCCCGAGTGACAGAGTGAGACCCTGTCTCAAAAACAAAAACAAAACAAAAACAAATTAAGTGTTGATCTTGCACCACTGTAGTTTGTTGAAAGTCATTACTGATCGGCACTCAGCGTGCATGTGAGCATCTTGTCTACTAATCTATGATCAGGGCAAGGAGAAAGGTGATGGAAGAAGCCAGCACAGAGGAGTCCGCCGGGTGAATGACCGGGTGGAGGGAGAGCTGCAGGGCTCCACCTAAACGTCCACCCAAAACAGCTCATCTGGATGCCTGTGACCCGACTGCTCACCCCCATAGGACAGCATGTGTCAGCATGAGGGAGGTGATCACTGCAATGGAGCATCAATGCAGGTACTCCATTTCCTGAGCATCCTGTCCCAGGACAATATCGTTTTATGTGAGGCACTCAGAGATTCGTCCTGAGTTTTTGGTTGAGTGAGTAATGTGACATTCTGTAACTAACCGAAGGGAAATTCACTGTTCATTCTTGCAACTCATTGATTTTTCCTGCCTCCTATATTTTTTGTTGGGATGATTGATTTATTATTTTCCTATTCAAGGTTTTCAACAAGATTCCCATTCCAAAGCCAAAAGATAAGGGACAATATAATATTTAGTCATTTTCTCCTGAAGCACAAAATGGGGGTTTCTGATTCAATATGGATTAAGGGAGGGCATTGTGTGATTGATAGAAATTCAGAGTTTGCCCAAAATCTAATGAATATTTGAAATTATTTTATTCTTGCTTTTGTACAATGGAAAAATGATCACCCCTGATAAACCATTAACTCCCTTTTCAGGAGTCACTGATGGCTCCCCTCTTCCCCTTTGTTGGACTCAATCCATTTTTTCTAGGAGACTTTGCCAGGCGGATGGTTTGGTATGTTAATAACAGAAAAAGATTCAAAATGGCTTCAGAAACCACTTTTTATTGTTTTGAAAGTTAGAACATTAAACCACTGATACACTGTTGGGAGCACCCAGTTCAATTATTCCCGTTGGTTCTCAGTTGCCCACCAGATAGTGATTCATGCTGGCCCCCAAGGGCCCTTCCATGTCTGGACAACGCCTTTCCAGCCTTCTCAGAGCTCCCTGTGGGACTCCCCTGCGTGCACAGGCACTTAACTCACTTCACAGCCCTCAGATGCCACCAAAAGGGAATAAAGAAAAGAACCAAAGGTGGAGAGTCTTCTCTGCCAAAAATGTGCTTTCTAACAGGGATTGGCAAACTATAGCCTGTGGGCCAAGTTCACCCACTGCCTGTTTTTGCAAAGTCCATGAGCTAAGAATGTGTTTACATTTTTAAATGGTTAAAAAAAATGGTTAAAAGAAGAATAATACTTCATGACATGTGAAAATCATATAAAATTCAGATATCACTGTCCATAAGTAAAGTTTTATTGAAACATAGCCATACCCATTCCTTTACACAGTGTCTGTTGTGGCTTTTGCACTGCCAGGGCAGAGTTTAATAATTTGCAACAGTGATCGTATGGCCTAAAATATTAATTATCTGTCACTTTACAAGAAAAATTTGCTGACTCCTGTTCCTTTAATACGCTAAGGTCCTTCCGATGGAAATATTTGTTCTTGCTCTCTTCCAAATCTTCAGTCATACTAGGGACATTAACAGTTACTATCTCACTTATTTATTTTTTACACTATTTACTCTTTTGAAATCTTCTGGGCAACAGCCCTTTGTTTGATAAACCAGAAATATTCAATTCCTGTGATCCTCAAGAACATTCCACAAACTAAGTACCTGCGATAGGAAGGTGAGAGGAAAGCTCTCTGGAGCTATGGTAAGGAGCAAGATAAACACAGCCTTCCCTTGTGTTGCTAATTCTAATGGGAAAAATTAAGCAATCTGTAAACAAAAGTATGGTAATTTTTTTCATAGAGAAGATAGAAGGTGTCCAGAGACTAGAGAGTGGGAATACCTTAGCTTATGTAGGTGATATCGAGGGAGGGCTTCTCCGAGGAGGTGGTATTTCTAGGGAGACCTGAAGGACAAGTGGGTATCATATCAGTGAAGAGCAAGGTAACATTTACATGGAGAGAAACAAACTTATATGTTATTTAAGTTGTTATTTGGGGGTCTTTGTTATATGCATCCAACCTTTTTTTTTTTTTGTCACTCTGTAGCCCAGTGTGGTGGTATGATCCCAGCTCACTGCAGCCTCAACCTCCTCAATCCTCCACTGCAGTCATCTGAGTAGATAGGACTACAGGCATGCAGCACTACGTCTGCCTAATTTTTAAAATTTTAGTTTTTTGTAGAGACAGGATCTCACTATGTTGTCTGGCTGGTCTCAAACTCCAGCCTTTAGTGACCCTCCTGTCTTGGCCTCTCAAAGTGCTGGAATTACAGGCATGGCCAGTGCACTTGGCTCTAATGCGTTCTTTGTACCAAAACTGCACTACCTGCTTCCTCCTGTGGAGCTGGGAGTCAGAGCCTTTGTGTGGACTGGTTTGGGGAGGAGCTTGAAGTTCCAAGGGACAAGGACTCTGGGTTGCTGGCTGCTTTTTACTCTTTGGGGGAGTTTTTGTCGGTTGGCCTCTAAATGTCTTAAAAATGAAAACAAAAGGCCTTTTATGCAATGATGCCCCTACCCTTCTTCAGCCAAGCTCCTCTCTGTGAGCTTAACTTTTACTCTGAAAGACTCTTTTAACTAGAGCTCCTTGACATAACAACACACAATTCGGTGGGAACCTTCTCGCCAGTTTTGTTTTTAGGGTAGAAGAAATGTTTCTGAGGTTTAGTGAATATACTCTGAGAAGAGACTGGGAGGATTTCACTCTGATATCTCTTCTGACATCTGTCATCTAACTTCCAGGTAATTTTGACATCCCTGCTGACCTATACATAAAACTAGCACAATACAACGTCTTAGGAAAATAACATCAGCTTTGCAAAGAACTTTCTTCCAGGACTAAATACTAGGTACTATTTTCACTTTAAAAGTCAATGGGCCGGGCACGGTGGCTCACGCCTGTAATCCCAGCACTTTGGGAGGGCGAGGTGGGTGGATCACCTGAGATCAGGAGTTCGAGACCAGCCTGGCCAACATGGTGAAACCCTGTCTCTACTAAAAATACAAAATTAGCTGGGAGTAGTGGCATATGCCTGTAATCCCAGCTACTCAGGAAGCTGAGGCATGAGAATAGCTTGAACCCGGAAGGCAGAGGTTACAATAAGCCGAGATCGCACCACTGCACTCCAGCCTGGGCAACATGAGCAAATCTCTGTCTAAAAAAGAAAAAAAAAAAAGTCAATGACAGGCTGGGCGCAACGGCTCATGCCTGTAATCCCAGGACTTTGGGAGGTTGAGGCCTGTGGATCACATGAGGTCAGGAGTTTGAGACCAGCCTGGCCAGCATGGCGAAACCCTGTCTCTACTAAAAATAAAAAAATTAGCCAGGTGTGGTGGTGTGCACCTGTAACCCCAGCTACTCTGGAGGCTGAGGCAGGAGAATCGCCAGCCTCCCGGGAGGCAGAGGTTGCAGTGAGTCAAGGTCTCTCCACTGCACTACCAAGCAATAAGAGCAAAACTCCATCTCAAAAATAAATAAATAAATAAAAATAAGAGCAAAACTCTATCTCAAAAAAAAAAAAAAAAAGAAGTCAATGACAGCCTGTGCTCAGAATGAAGATATGTTTTTTTTTTTTCTGGTGATTCATTATTCACTCTTAAATACTCATTTTGTCATGTAGAGGAGTCATGCACATAAGAAAAGCCAGTCCAAGAAATTAGTCAGTATACTGATGAATATGTTTTCATTAGCTGGATACTGATTCATGTAAATCAATGAAGAGATAAAGTAATGTTGGAATAATTGATCAGATATAAGCCTGTCCATAGTATAATGAAACCTCTTACAGAGGCCGTCAGGATGTGTTACATTTATAATCATAAGTGAGAAAACTGTAGTGAACATTTGTCATTTTTGGTTGTCCAGCATCCAAACACCCTTTCTATTTTGGCAAGTACAAGGTCAGTGAAGGCCAGGATCTTGCTTCCCAATCTGGAAGCTGGAGAGGAGCAAAGAATCTCCCTCCAGATTCTAGAATAATTGCAACATCCCTCCACTTCACTCCAGCCTGGGTGACAGAGCGAGGCTCTGTGTGTGGACATTTGACCAAGGCTCTGCTGATCACATGTTCTTCCCTGAGGCTTTGGATCTTCAGGGAGTGATACCAAGGCCAGAGAGAGGAGAGACTATTCAGAGTGGCTGCTGGATGGAATTGAGATGTCAGTGGATGTTGACAAGTGTCTGGAGCTGATGATGTTAGGGCTGGCACCCTTTGTAGACTAAATCTCTGGTGGGATCCTGATTGTGCCCTGTGTACCTGAGTTCCTGTTTCCAAGGCTAATTCTCCATTCTTCCTGACTTTTTTTTTTTTTTTTTTTGAGACGGTGTCTCGCTGTGTTACCCACGCTGAAGTAAAGTGGTGTGACCATGGCTTACTGCAGCCCTGACCTCCTAGGCTTAAGTGGTCCTCCTGCATCAGCCTCCCAAAGTGCTGGGATTACAGGTATGAACCACTGCACCCAGCCCATTCCTGATTTTTTTTTTTTTTTTTTTTTTTAGACAGAATCTCGCTCTGTCGCCCAGGCTGGAATGCAGTGGCGCGATCTTAGCTCACTGCAAGCTCTGCCTCCCGGGTTCACGCCTTTCTTCTGCCTCAGCATCCCAAGTAGCTGGGACTACAGGTGCCCGCCACCATACCCAGCTAATTTTTTGTATTTTTAGTAGAAATGGGGTTTCGCCGTGTTAGCCAGGATGGTCTTGATCTCCTGACCTTGTGATTGCCTGCCTCGGCCTCCCAAAGTGCTAGGATTACAGGTGTGAGCCACCGCGCCTGGCCCTTCATGACATTTTTGAGACAACCAGTAGCCTTTCAATAAATTTATTTTCTGTATATGTTCGCCAGTACTGGTTTCCTCTTTTTCAAGAATACTGGTTGTTTCATATTCTATGTAAGAATAAGATATACAGTATTATGTAAGAAGAAAATTTTATTCTATATATGGTCCAATTCTAGACTGGGAAGGATTAATCTAAAATTACAGTTATTTTAAGGATGAATTGACAGGAAAGCATATATTTTACAAAGAATATGTTGTAACGTGTTGTTTGGTGCACTTAATTGCTACTCACCCTTTCTATGGACAAAAGACTAATCAGGGACAGCCACAGTCTCCAAGAACCTGACAGAGAGGCAGTGGTATGCTAGAATTCAAAGAGACCTTTGAAACGATTTCATCCAAACACTTCATTTTACATGCAAGAAAACTGAGGTTCTGACTGGCTGAATTATTTACCCTAAATTGCACAGCCAATTAGTGAGAGAGCAGGAATTCTAATCAGACATCACTCCTGGGGAACTGTGTTATTTGACAGGAAAGATGAACAGGGTAGGGAAGCGAGTGGCAATGACTGGTATCTTGCTTGCAGAACTGAGATCACCAAGTGTCCATTTGGTTAAGAGGCCTGGGCAGTGACAGAATAGGGTCTTGAGGTCAGAGCATGGCCACACAGCAAGGCTGGCAGGTGTTGCTGTGCTGCTGGACAATAGGGTTGGATAAGAAAAGGACAGTCTCAGAGCCAGGGCCAAACCTAAAGTTTTCCTCTTCTCCCCAGAGTTGTGTGGATAAGAAGCTTAAGAATTTAAACACTCCTCAGCCCACTCCCACCCTTTTGGTTGTTGTTGAGACAGGGTCTCCCTCTGTCACCCAGGCTGGAGTACAGTGGTGCCATCATAGCTCACTGCAGCTTCGAACTCCTGGATCATCCTGCTTCAGCCTCCTGAGTAGCTGGGATTACGGGCAAAAGCAACCATGCCCAGATAATTTTTAAATTTTCCTAGAGAGATTGGGATCTCATTTTGTTGCCAAGGTCAGTCTCAAACTCCTAGGCTCAAGCAATCCGCTTGCCTCAGCCTCCCAAAGTGCTGGGATTAGAGGTATGAGCCACTGCACCCAGCTTCCTTCCTTTTTTTCAATTTTTTTTTTTTTTTTTTTTTTTTTTACCTCATGGGAACGTCTCACCTTTCTAAAACTCATGAATCCAGCTGTAATTTCTGGAACTTATGTTTCCTCTTCCTTTGGTCTGAATATTGACATGCCTCAGAATCAGGTTGCAACTGGGCACATCACCAGTTGTGCCTCTATCTGTTTTTTAGAATTATTCCCTCATTTGGAGGTGTTTACTTTATATGTTGGGCAGGTATTAGTTATATGGGCCCCTCAAGAGAACTAATACATCATTTGGAAGGAGGGAATTTGACTAGTTTAAACTGCTTTCTCAGGCATCACCATGACTTTCATGTGATGTTAGTGCCAGATGGATCTGTTGAAAGCACTGATATGCCTCAGGATACTCATCTCTCCTGTAGGCTGTTGCCATTTAGAGTTGATTTTTATTTATCATTTGATTTATGCCCAATAGAGATCTTCTTACTATTTTTTAAGGTTTCCTGGGTGAGCAAAGGAACTGTGGGGAGAAGGAAACTGTCTCCAAACAAAGCTGGGTCCTATGAAGGGAACGGGGGTGTCACAGGATGGAGAAGAAAAGAGGAAATTCAGGCCAAATGGAGACCAGCCTTAGCGGGGAAAGTCCAGCATCTTACTACAGGAAAAAGAGAAATTCAAACAGCAACTGTTCTATAAGGCTGAGCTTGTAGCTCCTACCTAGCAAACATGTAGAAGGAAGAAAGAAAACTAAGAAGTGATTACCTGGTGATATGGTTTGGCTGTGTCCCCACCCAAAATCTCATCTTGAATTGTAAGCCCCATAATCACCACGTGACAAGGGCGGGCCCAGGTGGAGGTAATTGGATCATGGGAGCGGTTTCCCCCATGCTGTTCTCCTGATAGTGAGTCTCATGAGATCTGATGGTTTTATAAACGTCTGGCATTTCCCCTGCTGGCACTCACTCTGTCCTGCTGCCCTGTGAAGAAGGTGCCTGCTTCTCCTTTGCCTTCCACCATGATTTTAAGTTTCCTGAGGCCTCCCCAGCCATGTGGAACTGTGAGTCAATTAAACTGCTTTCCTTTATAAATTATCCAGTCTTGGGTATTTCTTCATAGCAGCGTGACTGCAGACTAATACACCTGGCTAAGGTGCAATAGCAAAACTATATATTTTTAAAACTTTGAAAATGTTTTGTGAGTGTTTTTACATCATAGTGTGATGAAAACAACAAATTGTTATAATCTGTATTGAAGTATTATTTAGGCGATGATAACGATTCGTTGTATAATAGGATAATTTGATGCTTTACGGGTTTAAGTTGGGAGTGTCCTATTTCTTGGAGATCGTGGAGGTTAAGAACTAGATAATTAATAATATAACTTTCAGGTTTGTTTCCAATCAAAAAATCATTTTAAGAGTGAAATGTTAAAATGTATTATGAGACCTTCATATCAATGTAATATAATCCATATATTTAAGTTCTGAGGAAAAAAATCTATGTGTTAAGGCTCCTTGGGGGAAAACACCTTTCTTTGTTGTTAGAGCCTCTTTCTCGTGGCTGAATTTTACATTCTTTGATCCTAATGAAGATTGATTATACCTGTGACCATGCAGGAGCTTTCACCCAGGATATTAGCAAGGCCATATTCTGTGCGGTTTTCAAAATCTTATGCAAAGTACAGCAATGACTGAATTGTAGTTTAAAAAGAACAGGAAGACATTTTCTTTTCTTTCTTTTTTTTTTTTTTCAGACAGAGTCTCACTCTGTCACCCAGGCTGGAGTGCAGTGGTGCGATCTCTGCTCATTGCAAACTCTGCCTCCTAGGGTTCAGTGATTCTCCTGCCTCAGCCTCCCGAGGAGTTGCGATTACAGGTGCGTGCCACCATGCCCAGCTAATTTTTGTGTTTTCAGTAGAGACGGGATTTCACCATATTGACCAGGCTGGTCTCGAACTACTGACCTCAAGCTATTCACCCACCTTGGCCTCCCAAAGTGCTGGGATCACAGGCGTGAGCCACTGCGCCAGGCCAGGAAAATATTTTCAACATCCCGATAGATTCTGGCTTGCCATGCTGACCAACATTCAGCAGGGAGTTAATCAGTGTGGGCAGAGCCACTGTCCTCACAGGTCTAGTCATTTCCAGTACTGGAAATGGACTGGACACATTCCTTCCTCTGATTTTTGGTTTGCTCTGATGAAGCATTTCCTGTCCTCTCCTCTCTCTGCTTTTCTAACTCTTACACCTCCTTAGAAGCCCACCTCAACTCTGTGGAGCCTTTGCTAAGCATCCCAACCATCATGGCATATCCCTTTTGTGAGCTTTTGTGAGCTTCTATGATACATGGTAGCAGTTACTGGGTTTTTAGTTTGAATTTAGACTTTTCTTTGTATCCTTTGCCTTCCTAGCAAAATTCTCAGCTCTTTGAGGTCCAGGATCAGGTCTTCTATCCTTGAATTGTTGAGAGTACCCATCTCAGTACAGGCAGAGAGCATTGAATGACTGGTTATCAGCCTCCACTAAAGCTGGAGGTGCAGGAGAAGGTGGTAGATGCGTTTTGGGGATGAGGAACATGGCTATACCCTAAAAGAATCAAAGGAGCTGCCAGCCAATTTGCAGTGAACCTTTTTTTTTTTTTGAGATGGAGTCTCACTCTGTCACCAGGCTGGAGTGCAGTGGTGTGATCCTGGCTCACTGCAACTGCCGCCTCCTGGGTTCAAGCAATTCTCTTGCCTCAGCCTCCCGAGTAGCTGGGCTTACAGGCACGTGCCACCACACCCAGCTATTTTTGGTATTTTTAGTAGAGACAGGGTTTCACTGTGTTGGCCAGGCTGATCGCAAACTCCTGATGTCAGTGATCTGCCCACCTTGGCCTCCCAAAGTGCTGGGATTACAGGCATGAGCCACCATGCCTGGCCACAGTGCAGCATTTATAATAACAAGAATATGGCCAGGCACAGTGGCTCACGCCTGTAATCCCAGCACTTTGGGAAGCCGAGGCGGGTGGATCACCTGAGGTCAGGAGTTTGAGATCAGCCTGGCCAATATGGTGAAACCCTGTCTCTACTAAAAATACAAAAAATTAGCTGGGCGTGGTGGGAGGTACCTGTAATCCCAGCTACTCGGGAGGCTGAGGCAGAATTGCTTGAACCTGGGAGGCGGAGGTTGCAGTGAGCTGAGATCACACCACCGCACTCCAGACTGGGTGACACAGTGCGACTCCGTCTAAAAAAAAGTATATGTATTAATCTATATTAATAATACATATATATTTATATATTATATATTGAATATTTACTATATTATATATTTACTATATTATATATGTAATATAATATATAATATATTTAATATGTATCATATATTTAATGTATCATACATTTAATATAATATATATTTATATATTATATATTTTACATAATATATATTCGATATACATTTATAGTATATATTATATATTCAATATATTTATAGATATAAATATATATACATAAAATATCCCAATCGCTGCCGGTGAGCAAAGGCAAAGTTATTTTTGGCAAGCTTTAAAATCTCTGAACTCCCTTAAACTGGGCAATCATTGATTTGTGCATTCTATGTATTTTTCTGGGGATAGAGCCCAATTCCCTTCTACCTACCCTTTCACCAAGTGGTTCTTCACTGGCATTCTCTGCACAGGCTCCTCTTCTGGCTTTCCCATTTCCCACCTCCTTCTCCCCTTGGTTAGCAAAAGCTATTGTCCTTTGAGACCCATCTGAGACCCATAGTTTCTGCATACAGTGTTGGACAAGATGATTTTGGTTGCTAGTGACAGAAACTCAACTCAAACTAGCTCAGGCATAAAAGAGGGATTAGGCCAGGCATGGTGGCTTATGCCCGTAATCCCAGCACTTTGGGAGGCCAAGGTGGGCAGATCACTTGAGGTCAGGAGTTTGAGACCAGCCTGGCCGATATGGTGAAACCCCATCTCTACTAAAATCAGCTGCCGTGGTTGTACATGCCTGTAATCCCAGCTACTCAGGAGGCCGGGGCAGGAGAATGGTTTGAACCTGGGAGGTGGAGGTTACAGTGAGCCAAGACCACGCCACTGTATTCCAGCCTTGGTGACAGAGTGAGACTCCATCTCAGAAAAAAAAAAAAAAAAAAGGGTTATTGTGTCATAAAATTTTGGAAGGACAGGATGCAACTGGCCTTCTGGGGTATCTATAAGCAGCAACTCAGCCTCCTCTCTCCATTTCTCATCCCCAAAACCCTGGACTTGATGGCTCATTTTAAACCTTGCAGAGAAAAAGCAGCATGCAGAGAAGAGAGTCATCTTCAGATTTTGGAGTCCAGACTCATTTTGGGATTCCTGAGAATCCACAGGCTCATAATACCCTATATGATTAAGCTAGCATGAGAAGGCTTCTGTTACACATGGACCTGACAAAATGAAATGAGGTCCTGGAATGTAATTGTAAAAGGAAAAGCACAACTCTTCCTCAGATGATCTTTGATACTGTCACTGATTGGAGCAGAAAGACTTGGGAAGCCACTGGGATGGATTAAACAATTCAGAAAGCTCATTGAGAGCCTTTTGAGTTGTAGGGCAGGATTCTAGGTCTGTGAGCCTTGCTGATGCTTTCAGTGCTTTACATCACGTCCCCACCTCTGTTTTCACCCAGGCCCTGGTCACCTTTAATTGCAACCTTGAGAATGCATACTTTAAAGGCCCTTTTCTCCTCTCCTGTTTTACTCTCTCTATTCCCTAATTTCTGCTTCCTAGGATTGCATTCCAGATAAACTACATGTTCCCAGACCTTGTCTAAATTCTAAATTCTGCTTTAAGAAAAACTCAAATCAATATATATATATCTCTCTCTCTCATATATATGATATGGGCATATCATGTATATGTATTATGACACATATACATATACACATATACATATATGTTATATACATATATGTATCATATATACATATACATGATATATATACATACATGATACATATATGTATATATATGAGATATGGGCATATCATATATATATGGGCATATCATACATATATATATGGTATTGCCCATGGGGACTTATAAGTTTAGTTGGAGTATTTGAACAAATATTATTGGAAAGCAATAAAATGAAAAAGCAGGTTTCAATTAAATGACACATGAGTGGTACAGATTCCAGTCCATTATAGTTGCTATAGATTTTATTAAATTTTAGTAATAATTATTCCAGCTCTGATAAACTCTAACCAGGAAGATCGAGTTCTTCTAGAATTATTATTTCATTTGATATTTTATTAATCTTGTATCTCATGGAAGCACTCTGTTCTCAGCTAAGTATGAAGAGGTGGGATTGGGTACACTTTGTACCATATCCTTAGTGATCTATAATTATATCCTGTCATTCAAATGTTATTCTATTCAACTTTAAAGAACTTTTAAACATCCCTTAACATTTTACTTTTTCTTTAAACAGAACACTTAGGTTTTCACAAAATCATCCTGGAACATGTTGTGAGAGTAAACAAAATAAAGTTATCATTTTGTACTTGGGGCCAATTATTTTAAAGGAAAAATGAAGGAATTTAATTTTTGTTTTAAAGTAACAAATACACTTTTAATTGATCTAAAATAAAAACTATTTGGAGAAGATTAGTAATCATTTTAGCCCTTAATCTGTTAGAACTGTATCCCGAACAGCCTTGAGAAACTGGGTTAACTGTTTATATTCACTATTTCACATCATCCACAGTATAAGGAAAAAAAAGGCATTGTATCAATTTAGGTTAAATGCATGGCTGGCAACCAAATCCAATCTCTTATGTTCTGTGTTTTTTATTTAGCTCTTCTACTTTGTCGACATCAGCTTTCCCTTGGCAATGCCTTTCAGCTCATTCCAGCATCCCGCTTTGCCTTGCCTTTGAGGTCCGACATCCTGGGTCATTGTGTATTTAAGTCCTGCACAGTCGCTTGTTTGCAGCGGCTGTAGATGAACATCCTCTCATCATCTACTGGCTTGGTCTCAAGGCGCTTAATATCCTTGGCAGCTTTCTCAAACAACTGGCAGTTTCCTGGGAGCCCACTGAGAAGGTACGGAGCAGGAAGCTATTGGAACTTAATTTTTCAATTGCAAAACTAATATAGCAATATTAAGAACATTTTTGAGTAAATAGAAACATACTATTAAGACTTATTTTAACTTTGTGATTGTTATCATTGGCCATTTTATAGATATATTTGTTACGTATTGTAGCATTGGTAAAATTTTGTATTCAGTCCTCTTTCAAGAAAATTTTGGAGTATGAGAAGTCATCCTGAAAGATTTGCTAGTCCCATGAAGTATTCCAGGATTATATACCAGCAAATTGGTGCTATGGTCTGAATATGTAACCCTCCAAAATTCTAGTGTCATCCATACTAAGAGTTAGGGCTTTTAAGAGATGATTAGGAGATATAGGCTTCTTCTTCATTAATGGGATTAAGGTCCCTATAAAAGAGGCTTCACAGCCGGGTGTGGTGGCTCACGCCTGTAATCCTAGCTCCTAGCACTTTGGGAGGCCGAGGCGGGTGGATCGCCTGAGGTCTGGAGTTCGAGACCAGCCTAGCCAACATGGCGAAACCCCATCTCTACTAAAAATACAAAAAATTAGTTGGGCGTGGTGGCGGGCACCTGTAATCCCAGTAATTTGAGAGGCTGAGGCAGCAGAATCACTTGGACCCAGGAGGCAGAGGTTGCAGTGAGCCCAGATCACACCATTGTACTCCAGCCTGGGCAACAAGAGCAAAACTCCATCTCAAAGAAGAAAAACGAGGCTTCACATGGCACGCAGCTTGTCCTTCAGCCTTCTGCCATGTGATAATGCAGCAGGAAGGCTCTCACCAAACCAAATGCTGGTCCCTCGGTCTTGGACTTTCCAGCTTCCAGCATAGTGAGAAATAAACTTCTGTTCTTTATAAATTACCTAGTCTCAAGTACTCTGTTATAGCAGCATAAAATGAACTAAGACAGCTGGCCTTCACCATCCACTAGCAGAAATATAAAGGAGGCTGTTTTCCCAATTCCCTTTCTCTACTAGGCCCATTTAAACCAGGAATTCTGGTTGCCATATTTATGAAAGAAGACACTAGAGAATTCCTTAAAATATCAAACTCTCTTAATGTATCTTACGGATTTTTCATTTCTAATTATTGAAAAGTAATATGTATTATGAAAGCAGAGCATTGTTTGTTATTTGCATTTCAGAGTTGGGGCAAGACACTTCTTATATTTTGGTTTTTACTTTCTTCCAAGTCCTATGATAATAATAATTTATCTTGAGAGAATGATGATGTGTCTTTTATTTTGCTGTGCTTTCAATGGTAAAACCTTATAGTATAAATACTCCTGTTTTTCAATTCTAGGAATTTTTCTTGTATTACTTCTTTGACAATTTATTTGCTTTCATTTTCTCTATTCTTTCTTTCTGGACCTCCTATTTTTAGCATGTTAATCCTCCTGGATTAATAATATATTTATATTATAAATACACATATGTGAATATAATAGATACATGTATATGTGTATTATATGTGTATATATGATGTCTCCTTTTATTGATCTGTTTTTCTGTTCTACTTTTGGTAAGATTTCCTCAAATTTGTCTTTCAACTTCGTAATTTTTTATTGCTAACATCCTGTTTTTAAATTTCTAACAACTCTTCCTTGGTATTTGAATTTTTTCTATAGCATCATCCTCTTGTTTCATAGATATAATATCTTTCATCTCTCTAAGGCTATTAATAAGATTATTTTGAAACTTATTTTCTTTTCATTATTCCTGAGTTCATATTTTCTGCATCACATTTTCACAACTTTATTTTTAAAATTTCTCCTTTTAAGTCTGAACATTCTCCCAACTTTAAATCTAGTAAGAATCTTCAAAATTTTAAGGAAAAATCCCTAGAGTTTAATCTAATTAGCTCTGATTGACTCAACTTGGGTCATTTGCTCATTCTTGAACCAGGCACTGTGTAGGGAGTCCACAGTGTTCCAGCTGGTTGAGAGTGGATCAACATTCCCCCCCTAGAGCTAGATAGAAAGACAGCTCCATCAGAACTTGTGAGTGGGGGAAGAGTGGCCTTCAGAGAAAAATAGGCAGCTGTTACTAGGAAAAGAGCTAAAGGGATATTGAACGGTCAGAAAAGAACATACATGCTTAATATAGCACCTTGTCTAGGGGTTTCTCTGAAGGAAACTGGCCTAGCAGTTGAAAAGGCAATGTATGAATTCCTATAGTGACCAGTTACTCACAATTTTAAGGTAATTCAGTCTATCCCCAGATAACACCATCTTATAGGAAAGTCTTGTATTATGCCAGTGTCTTGCTTTCTTTGGTAGTCATCTGTGACCCTCGTTTTGCCCTTGGGTATACCCCTGAGACATGTGAAGGCCATTCTCAAGTTCTCAGGTCCTTTCTTTTCAGACTCAACACCTGTTACTATGTCTTTTCCTCATCTGAAAACATTTTAAGTCCTTTCTCTATTTTTGACCCCATTTTTTCTAAGTTTAAGCATTTTGGTTTAGCATGAGCAGTCCAGATCATAGAGTACCAAAATGCTTTATACTTCCAAAATTGATTCATACTAAGCTGTTTAAGTTTCTGTATATAATCTAAGAATATGTATAGAATTCATTTGTTTACTCAAATAGTATGTATTGAGCCTCCACTACAATAATTCTTAAACCTTTGTTGCATATTAGAATAATCACAGAAATTTAAAAATCCTGATGCCTGGCCTATATCCCCAAACCAAAATTGGACTCTCTAGGATAAGGAGGGGATAGGAACTCAGGCACCAGTATTTTAAGCTCCCCAGGTGAGGCTAATGTACAGCTGAAATGGAAAACCGCTGCTTTACTATGCAGTAGGCCTCCTTCAAAATACAGTGTCAATGGGTATAGGTTTCCTTAAGGTAGGTTTTTCAGAAAATGAATTTGAGGCATGTCTCCATTGTTTGCCTCTGGCTGACCTTGGGCAATTTCTGTATGGGATTATTCATCAAGTCATATCAGAGAAAGCAACCTGGGGCAACCCAGCTATTTAGCTATGGATAATTATCAAGGTTTCTGAGAAAAAATACTTGTATTAATATTCAGTTAAAAACTTGCTTTTATATACTTTTCTCAGTTTGGTTGATAATTCCTGGAGGATGGTATCTGAGTTTATTAAACTGACCTCATGCAGAATCAAGAGTAGCATTATGTTCTGGTGGGAACTTAAGAGCTTCTTGAAATTATTTTCAACTAAAAAAATGTAGTCTTGTCTTTTATGACTATGAATTAGAGGCCATCTGTGAAGCTGCTGAGTTTTATAGAAAAGCCTGCATTTAGACTAACATTTATGTTGTAATGTGGCAGTAAAAAATTCTGAAACATATACAGAACAAAGGTTAAGGCCAAACTTTATCAGCATAATGTTTATAGAGAATAAATCTGCACAAAAAGGGGCAGATTTATTATTTGTGTTTAACTACAGTGTCTATTGTGTGTTTCAATGAAGCAGATTCACTGAAGTAGGAAGGGAAGGGAGACAGGTTGAGAATCAGGAAAGGAGAAAGCCTAGTGAACTTCCATAAGAGCCACTTTTGAACTGTCTTCTGGCACTTGCTGACTTTGAATCATTTTTCCCAATTTTTATTGTGAATATTTTCAAATATACAGAAAAGCTTAAAGAATAATATGATGATATCTGTATATTCTTGCATATTAGTCAGCGTTCTCTAGAGAAACAGAACCAATATGATTGATCGATTTGAATTGGCTCATGCAGTTATGGAGTCTGACAAGTCCTGAGATCTTCAGGGTGAAATCAGCAAGCTGGACACCCAGGAGAGGCAATGGTTCAGTTCCAATCTGAGTCCAAAGACCTGAGAACCAGTAGAGTTAACAGTGTAGTTTCTGTCCAAAGGCCATTAGTCTCAAGAGCCAGGAAATACAGATATTTCAGTTTGAGTCAAAAGGGAGAAAAATAAGCCAATGTCCCAGTTCAAAGGCAGGCAGGAAGAATTCTGTTACTTGGGTGAGGGTCAGCCTTTTAATTCTATTCAGGCTTTCAACTGATTTGATGAGGCCCACTCACATTAGGAAGGACAATTTTCTTTACTCAGGCTATTGATTTAAATGTTAATTTCACCAAAAAAACATTACAAGGCCGGGAGCAGTGGCTCACACCTGTAAACCTTATACTGTGGAAGGCTGAGGTGGGAAGATGGCTTGAGCCTAGAAGTTTGAGGCTATAAGTGAGCTATGATCACACCACGGCACTCCAACCTGGGCAACAGAGCAAGACCCTGTCCCTGAAACAAAAATAAAAACAAAAACAACCAAACCCAAATGAAACAAACAAAAAACACCTTCACAGAAACACCCAGAATAACATTTAACTAAGTATCTGGGCACCCAGTCAAGTTGACTCATAAAATTAACCATCACATCTTGTATTAGCTTTCTATTGCTGTACAATAATATTGCCACACATTTAGCAGCTTAAAACAACATATATTTATTATCTCACAGTTTCTGTGGCTCGATGCTGGCTATGGTTTAGCTGGATCCTGTTCTTAAGGTTTCACAAGACTGTACAAGAGGCCAGCCAGGGCTGTGGTCTCATCAGAGGCTTGACTGGGGAAGAATAACTTCTAAGATCACTCACATTATAGGCATAATTTAGGTCTTTAAATCTGTAAGATTGAGGTCTTCAGTTTCTTGCTGGCTGTCAGTTGGAAGCCACCTTCATCCCATAGAGGCCATGTTACTTCCTTGTTGTATGGGATTGCCCAATATGTTCACTTGCTTCTTCAAAGCTAATAAAGGAAAAAGAGAGGACTTAATTAGATAATCATGTATATCCTGTCACCTTTGCCATATGTTATTGTCCAGAAGCAAGTCACAATTCTTGCTCACAAGAAGGGAGAGGGAGAGGTGTCACACAAGAGTATGAACACCAGGAGTTGGAATCATGGGAACCACTGTAAGCCTGTGTACCACAAGTCTCCATTTAGATTCAAGAATTGTAAACATTTTGCACATCTGCTTTGTTTCTTTGTCTCTCTCTCTTTCTACATACACACTTTTGATGAATATTTGTCATGATTATTTCTCTAAATACATTCATCTCCTAAGAACAGTACACTTCTATATAACTACAACACAATAAAGTATTTTAAAGAAAATTAACAATATTTTCATTCAATCATTTAATGTTCAGATCATGTTCAAATTTCTTTCATTGTAGAAGCAAACCTCTTATACATTTTAAAAAATCAAGATCCAATCAGGTTTCATGCATTACATTTGGTTATGTCATTATAGTCTCTTTAGTTTAACTCAGTTTTGTCACTAAAACAACTGAAGTGTATTATACATACAGAAAAGTATAAATATCACTGGAGATTGTAGCCAGCATTATAAGTAAACGTCATCGTGTACAAAGAAAATCCAAAGAATCCGTAAGCTGTTAGAATAAATGAATTTAGCAAGGCCTTTTGATACAATCATTATGTAAATATCATTTCTATATACCAGAAACAAAAAATAAAAGTAAAACTTAAAAAATTCAATTATAACATTAATTCAATTATAACATCAAAAGGCACCAAATTCTCACAAATAAACCTAAGATGTATAAGGTCTTCCCTCTATACCAAAAATTATATAATATTGATGGCAGAAATTAAAGAAGAGCTAAATTAATGGAGAGATATTAACTCTTGAAAATTAATCTCTAGATTCAGCCCAGGGTAGTGGCTTACACGTGTAATCCTAGCACTTTGGGAGGCTGAAGTGGGAGGATTGCTTCAGGCAGGAGTTTCAGAGTAGCCTGGTTAACATAATAAGACCGTGCCTCTACAAAAAATAGAAAAGCTTAGCTAGGCAGGGTGGTGCATGCCTGAAGTCCCAGCTACTTGGGAGGCTGATCCCAGGAGTTCAAAGCTACAGTGAGCTGTGATCATGCAACTGTTTTCCAGCTTGGGTGACACAGCAAGACCCTGTCTATAAAAGCAAAAGAAAAAAATTAATCTCTGGATTCAATGTAATCCCAATCAAAACCCCAGCAAATCCTTGTCTGGAAATTGACAAGTTGATTCTAAACTTTATATGGCACTGCAAAGCACCTAGAATAGGCAAGGCAATGTGGAATAAGAACAAATATGGAGGACTTATCCAATAAGATTTCAAGATTTGCCATAAAGTTAGAATAATTGAGATAGTGTTGTACTAGCTCCAGGGAAGACAAAAGATCAAGGAACAAAACAGAGTCCAGAAATACATCCAAACATATATAGTAACTTAACATATGACAAAAGCACCACTGCAATCTAACGGAGGAAAATGTGCCCTTTTCAATAGAAGGCCCTGGATCAATGGGATATTTATATGAGTATTATAGTTTGGATGTTTGTCCCCCAAGTCTCATGTTGAAATCTGATCCCCAGTGTTGGAGGTAGGGCCTAATGGGAAGTGTTTGGGTCATGGGAGAGGATCCCTTATGAATGGCTTGGTGCTGTCATTGAGGTAATGAGTGAGTTCTTGCTTTATTAGTACCCAAGAGAGTTGGTCCTTAAAAAGAGCCTGGTACCTCCACCACCACCTTCCACTCTTTGTTTTCTCTCTCTTGCCATGAGATCTCCACACATGCTGGCTCTGTTTCACTTTCTGCCATGAATAGAAGCATCCTGAGACTCTCATCAGAAGCAGATGCTTGTGCCGTGCTGCTTGTATAGCAGAACAGTGAGCCAAAGAAACCTCTTTTCTTTATAAACTAGAATATATTGTATACAGAAAAATACAGTTCAGATTCAAGAATTGTTAATATTTTGCACATCCGCTTTCTATATCTCTTTCTACATCCACCGCCCCCCCGTCCCCCCCACCCCCACACACAGACACACATGGTGTGTGGTTATAAAGGAATACCCAGCCTCAGGTGTTCCTTTATAGCAACACAAATAGACTAAGACATTGGGGGGAAAATAAAATGTGACTCCTATCTCAGATCATATACAAAAATTAAGGTGGATCATAGACTTAGGTGTGTGGAGTAAAATAACATTTCTAAAAGAAAATGTAGAAGAATATCTTCCTGAACTATGGAGGCAAATATTTCTAAAATGGGAAATAAGAAAGCGTTAATCTAAAAGAAAAAAAACTAATAAATTGAAGTTCTTTAAAATAATGTCTGTTCATCAAAAGACACAATAATGTCTGTTTAGCATAAGACACATTTAAGACAAAGCCACAGGTTGAGAAGATAGCTTCAGCATTTATATTTGCAAAAGTTCTCAGATAGCCAGAATATATATATAAAACTCCTACAAATCCATAAGAAAAAGACAACCCAAGTGTTTAAAAAAATGGTAAAAGACTTAACAGGTACTTCACAAGAAAAGCGTATTAGGCCATTCTTGCATTGCTATAAAGAAATACCTGTGACCAGGCAATTTATAAAGAAAAGAGGTTTAATTTCCTCACAATTCTGTAGGCTTTCCAGGAAGCATGGTGTCAATGTCAACATCTGCTAAGCTTCTGGGGAAGCCTCAGGAAGCTTACGGTCATGGCAGAAGGCAGAGGGGACACAGCCATGTCACATAGCAAGAGTAGGAACGAGAGAGAGTATGTTTCTGTGTTGGGGGTGTCACATACTTTTAAATAACCAGATCTCACAAGAACTGACTATCACAAAGACAGTATCAAGCCATGGGGGATCTATCCCCATGACCCAAACATCTCCCACCAGGCCCTACCTACAGCACTGGGGATTACAATTCAACATGAGATTTGGGTAGGGACAAATATACAAACTATGTTGAAATGATAGCCAAATGGCTAATAAGCATATAAAAAGGCATTCAATATCATTAGTCGTAAGAGAAATACAAATTAAAACCACAATGAAATATACACCTATCAAAATGGCTAAAATTAAAAAGATGAGAAATTAAAGAGTTGATGAGGTTACAAAAATATTGAAACTCTCATACATTACTGGTAGGAGTACAGTTGGTTTAATCACTTTGGAAAACTGGTGCTATCTACTGAAGCTAAATATATACCTACCCAAATGCTCAGCAAGTCCATTTTCAGGTTAATAACCAAAGAGAAATGAGTGGCTATATCTATCAAAACATGTGTACAAGAATTATTCATAATTCAAAACTGGAAACAACCCAAATATCCACCAACAAAAGAATAAGCATAATGTGCTATATTTCATACAATGGACTAATACATGACAATTTTTTTTTTTATTTTTTTGAAACAGAGTCTTGTTCTATTGTCCAGGCTGGAGTACAGTGGCATGATACCTCGGCTCACTGCAACCTCCGCCTCTCAGGCTCCTGAGCAGCTAGGACTACAGGCACTCGCCACCATGCCCGGCCAATTTTTGTATTTTTAGTAGAGACAGGGTTTCACTATGTTGGCCAGGTTGGTCTCGAACTCCTGATACCAGGTGATCTGCCCACCTCAGCCTCCCAGAGTGCTGGGATTACAGGTGTGAGCCACTGTGCCCAGCTGACAATTAAAAAAAAAAAACCACATAACTATAGCTACATGCAACATAAGAATGAATCTCATAGGCATTATGCTGAGCCAAAAAGGTCAGACATGAACAAGTCAGACATGGAAGTCTGATGAAGTTCAGCACAGAAAAAACTAACCAAATATGATAGAAGTCAGAAAAGTGATATATATAATATATTATATATATGGAGTGGGGGTTGATATAGACTGGGATGGAGTATCATGGAACCTTCTGGGGTGCTGAAGATGTTTTATATCTTGATCTGGGTGGTGGTTGCAGGGTGCATATAAATGTTCAATAACATCTAACTGTACTTTTTAAGATTATTATTCTTTATGCATGTCACTGTATGTGTTGCACCACACCACAATAAAAAAAGTTTAAAAAGGAAGAAAAGTTTCACAAATCCTGTTTACAACTCTATGAATTTTCACAAATTGAACAGCCCATTTCCTTCTTGTCACTAGCCCTCTAAGTGAAACCACTATCCTGGCTTCTAATACCATAGTTTAGTTTCTTCTGTTTATGAACTTTATGTAAATGGAACACACGGGTTTTGTTTCTTGTTTCTGTTTCTTTTACTCAACCTCATATTTGTAAAATTATTCTGTTATGTGTAATTTAAGCATTCCATTGTATGACTATATAACAAATTATTCCACTGTTGATAGGCATTTAGATCATTTCTAGTTTATGACATTAACATTTGTAAGGGTACAGGCTAGCTTTTTTTTTTTGAGACAGAGTCTTTTGTTGCCCAGACTGGAGTTGCAATGGCGCAATCTTGGCTCACTGCAACCTCTGCCTCCTGGGTTCAAGTGATTCTCCTGCCTCAGCCTCCTGAGTAGCTGGGATTACAGGCACATGCTACCAAACCTGGCTAATTTTGTGTTTTTAGTGGAGATGGGGTTTCTCCATGTTTGTCAGACTGGTCTTGAACTCCCGACCTCAGGTAATCCACCTGCCTTGGCCTCCCAAAGTGCTGGGATTACAGGCGTGAGCTGCCACGCAGGCTAGCTTTCTTTTTTTAAAAAAGTCTAACATTCTGGATTTGTGATGATACTATTTGACTTCCTCCTTTATGCCCCTGTCTTTCCTGTAAATCGAAATTTGAGTCCAGAGGCTTAATTCAGATTAAACTTTTTGGCAAAAGGACTACATAAGTGGTGCTGTGTACTTCATTTTGCTAAATTTCCCTTCATAGGGGTTATACCTGAGAATGATGTTAAGCTTTGAGTTTTATGGTGCAGTTCTAATTGGCATTTATTTAATTTTAGTGATGTTAAGCAGCCTTTCATATGTTTAAGAGTCGTTTCTGTTTAAGGGTTATTTTGTGACCGTCATATCATTTGCTCATTTGTTCTATCAGCTTTTGCTCTTTTTCTTCTCTACTTTTCAACTTCTAATATATTATGGAGACTCAAACTTCTAAAAAAAACATACTTGCTTGTGTAAACCTCAATCATTGTGTCTTCTCTTAGCATTCTCTATGAATTATTCTGGGTTTATAAGAAAAAATGATGACTTTCCCAGGTCCTTTTTTACTGAAAAGCAGGAATATGTGAGATGTTGTCCTTCACTTCCATCCCCAAATATAGATTACCTTGACAGGTATAATATATACGCTTTATGGTCTAAGCATGTGTTGCCCTGACCTTTACATATCTATGGTCCTTGGCCAGCTCCATCTCACATTGGCTGCCAGTTCTGGAGCTCACATTCTTCAAGCTCCTCCTCAGAGAGCCTTGCTCCATCTCTCCATATTCATGGGTGTCTACAGGAAACAGTCCCTTTTCTGTTGCTTATAATAGAACACCTGAAACTGTGTAGTTTACAAAGTAAAGGAATTTATTTCTTACAGTTATGGAGGCTGAGAGTCCAAGGTTGAGAAGCCTCGTCTGGTGAGAGCCTTCTTGCTGGTAGGGACTCTCTGCAGAGTCCCTGAGGAGGCACAGAACATCACATGGCAAGGGGGCTGGGCATGCTAGCTCAGGTCTGTTTTCCTCTTCCTATGAAGCCATCCATTAATTTATTAACCCACTAATCTATTAATTCATTAATTCATGAGTAGATTAATCCATTGATATATATATATATGAATATACATACACGAAAGAGACCCCAACTGACTCCCAGCAGGGTCCCTGGGCCATGGGACCTTCACGTTCAGGTTTTGGTTTGTGTGTGTATCTTGACACTCAACACCTTGTCCCGCCCAATCACATGAGGTGATTCCAGTGTTTGTTCCTTGCAACTAGAGATTTTAATGAACATTCCAAGGCAGACCCAGGATTGAAACCCAAGACTTCTCTCTCTGAGGCCAGTGCTCTTTCCACCATTTCAGGGCAAGGGACATTGTCTTTGTGCAGATTTTGACGGAGGTCCACGTAGAAAAAAGGGCACATATTACATGTATTTTATGACAATGAAAAGTATGTAATTGTAAATGTGAGTGGGCAGAGACAGCCAGCAAGGGAAACCAAATCCCCTCTCAATTCAATGGAGACCAGTAGGAGGGTTGATTACATTGCCTGTGTGTACAAGTTGTCTGCCTTCTCTGCTGTCTCTCTACCCAAATCCAGGTTAGTCTCGGCTGCCCCCTCCCACCACCTCCACCTGCCAGCGCTTGCCCGTGGGGCTACAGAGGGAGACAGTGGCCACACTGGAACGTGGGCTTCTGCACTTCCAACCTCAAGGCTGCCAGAGTGCAAAGAATGCCAGGATAATGGCTTCTATCCACGTGTGGCCTTTTGACACATAAGCTAATGACTATATTCCAGGTACAAATCGTTCTCTCCCACGAGCTGTTTCTGCAGGTGTCCAACGAGACAATTACCCGGTTCCACTTAACAGAGTGACTCAAGGACGGATCTGAGGGCTGGCTTGTGTGAATGTGGGCTGTTGTCCTGCCCTCTCCCGGCTCTAACGTTGTGCTGAAAAGTTAAAATACAAAACGCCAAAGCTCCCCAATCCCATCCCACACCCCTGCCTGCGCGGCCTTTCATGCATTGAATGGGCAGCTTCATGACGCTGCTGCGACAATAGCGGGGGCAGAGGAGTTTGCTCACCCTCCTGCTCCTCTGAAAAGATGCCTCTGCCTGACGGTTACCTACCTGGGGGTCACCTTTTGAAACCGACTGAAAAGAGTTTATCTTATAATCAACATTTCCCAGAAATCACTCACAAGCCACAGGCTATGAAAAGAAACATTTTGAGAAACTGCATTCAATAGACATCATTGTTCAAAGTTTGCAGAGCTGAAGGCCAGCTGTTTTAATATTTTCAGATTTGATTTTCCAGAAGGATGCTTTTTAAAGCTGCAAATACCTGCAAGCACTGATAAAAAAGCAAAAGTGGGATGTCCTATTCGAGCTGGAATTTCAGGAGCATAGGGAAGATAATCTTCAAAGTTTGAGTTCACTTTTCATTTTTGATCTAAGCTTGAAAAATCACTATGACCTATGGGGAAGGAGGTGACAATTAAGACCCAACCACAAATCAACAACCTCTGGAATGTGGTTGTCATTTTGCTCAGACCGAACCACAAACTCTTAAGCATACTGGTAGATCAACAAATGTGACTTCAGTACTTAAGAGAATGTTGCCTTTTTCCCCAAGACACTTTCTGATGTGAAAATGGAATAACTCCAAGGAGGCATATAGCATAATTGCATTTTGTTACTTTGATTGCTGTGATGGTTAGTTTTCTCTGCTGACTTGGCCAGGCTTTAGTACTCAGTGATGTAAACAATCATGAATCTAGGTGTTGCTATGAAAGTATTTTGTAGATATAGTTAACACAGGGATGGAAAGGGATGATCATAACCATCATAAAAGTCATGGTTGATACTTCTGTAATAAAAGCCAAGTTAACAAGAGAAAAGCATACCAAACATATTGAATCCTAGTTTTATGCAACACAGGAGCCTTCAGAATGAAGACCCAAAGATCCCAGAACTGTCTATTTTTATGCTTAGATTCGATGAAGAATGGATGGCCATGTAGAACTGTGATTGAATAAAAGGGTGTGACTTAATGGAACCAGAGAGGAGGGAACCCAGCAAGACTCATCTGTGCAGATTCTTCTTGGCCCCTCTGCAGCACTCCTTCCTCCAGGGTGTAGAGCAGGACCTTTCCCAGAATGGGGGCTTATGGCCTACAATCAAACAAGGTAGGTCAGAGAATTTCTTTATGGCCCATTTTTATACAAAAATGGGGGAAGGTTTGAGTAATATGTTTAGTTTTTATGGCTGGCTTTGGGGAAAATAGTTTCTGGTTAAAATATATCTTTATGTATTCTGTTGGTTCTAAATCTATATATATATAAAATATATTTATATAAATATATTTAGATAGATAGATAGATAGATAGATAGACAGACAGACAGATAGATTCTATTGGTTCTGTTTCTGTGGAAAACCCTGAGCAATATGATTATATTTAAGTACTAGAGTAAAAGCTATTTTTTTTTTTTGAGACAGAGTTTCACTCTTGTTGCCCAGGCTAGAGTGCAATGGCTTGATCTTGGCTCACTGCAACCTTCACCTCCCGGGTTCAAGCCATTCTCCTGCCTTAGCCTCCAGAGTAGTTGGGATTACAGGCATGAGCCACCTTGCCCAGCCAAAGCTAAAGTTTTTAAGCTGGAAATACAGAACTCTTCAATCTGAATAAGCGTGTCTTCTCCTCTGTGAGTTCATATTAAGCAAATTGATAACATTCTTAATTTCAATCAGAATGCCACAAAGTTCTGTAGAGGTGGGAAGTGAGAAAAATGAGTTGTCAGGCTGCCCGAGGATGAGCCCGGGAGAACACTGGGTGGTGAAGCCCAGCAGGGAACATTCACCAACAAAGGCCACATGGTTCATATTTTCCTCTCCCTCACATCTGAGAACAAAGACCTTTGAGGATAGAATGTGGAGAAGTCTGTGTTACTAATGGCCCATTAGGCAAGGACAGGCTTCCAAGTCTAGATGCAAATGATAAATGAGAATAGCATATCCCACAACAGAACACTTTTTACCAAATATAATGACATAGACAATGAAACTATAGGTAATATAGAACTAAAACCCAAGCCCAATGTGTAATGTAGGAAAAGGCTCTATATGATAAAATTATCTCCACATGCCAGCCAAGCATGGTACTTATTCCTTTTTTTTCGAGACAAGGTCTCACTCTGTCACCCAGGCTGGAATCTCAGCTCACTGCAGCCTTGACCTCCTGGGCTCAAGTGATCCTCCCACCTCAGCCTCCAGGGTAGCTGGGACCACAGGTACAGGTGTCATCATGCCTGGCTAAATTTTTTATTTTTTTCTAGAGATGGGGTCTTGCTATGTTGCCCAGGCTGTTCTTGAACTCCTGGGCTCAAGTGATCCTCCTGCCTTGGTCTCCTAAAGTGCTGGGTTTACAGGTGTAAGCCACTGCACCTGGCTTTCATTGCATTTTTTACAAGGGAGATAATGCAACATCTGTCTCTGCTCATAATTGAGTCACTTTTCTAAAATATGGAATTATTTTCTAAGAAGAGCTGAACTCTGCTTTTATTTCTCACAACCATTAAAGAATAATTAGCATTAACGCCTTTGAGTCTTATGGTTTTAAACACCTCAAGGACCCTCACTACAAGCAAGATGCATTTCCAAACCATCCACCCAAATCTCTTAATTCCAAAACAAAGATCCAAAAAATTGAAAAATTTGGGGAAGCGGGAGTCAAGTTGTAAGCCTGGTACGTCTTTTTCCTTTTATGGGTATGGCAGAGCCTGGCTAGTTGTTCACCAAGCCTGTGTCGTCTTCCTCCTGGTTCAGAGGTAGACTACATTTCCCAGTCTCCTTGCAGTTGTTATGGTTATGTGATGAAGTTTTGGCCAGAAGAATGTGGGTAAAAGCAGTATGTGCAACTTCCCAGCCTGCCCTCCTCGTCGAACCTCCCACATGTGGTCCTCTGTGCTCTTCCCTCTTTGGCAACAACCTTGGAAATCCCTTCCTGAAGATACAACACAAGATGGAAGGAGCCTGGATCCCTAAGTCATTACCTGGAGGGCTAACTGTTGATCAGAAACACCTGTGGTAAGTTGGGCATGGTGGCTGCCTGGGAGTCTGAGGTAAGAGGATTGCTTGAGGCCAGGAGTTTGAGACCAGCCTGGGCAACAAAGTAAGACCCCCGTCTCTAAAACAAAAACAAACAAACAAACAAAAAACAGCTATGTTGGACTTCAGATGCGTAAGAAATAAACTTCCATTGTTTATTTCTAAGTCATTGCAATTTGGGGTTTTATCTGCCAAGGCAGCTAGCAAGTCCTTCACTGACACAGTGGGTGAACAGCATTGCTTTTCACTTTTAAGGTAATACAGGGAAAGTGAACAAGTTCGTTTAATCAATTGATTGGGAATGTAATTTATAGCAATGTGGCTAATATAATGAAATGCCAGATAAATTCCAAATGTGGATGTCACATAGAATTTATTATGAGTTTGAATATATGGTAGCAATTAAATATGACATTTCAATCCTAGATTGGTCACAGGATTTTCTCCCTCAGGCACTGTGCTAGCATGTCACGAGACCATGTGTCCGTGTGTCACACGGTCTGAAATTTTTTATTACAGGAAGAGACTAGAATCTGTGGTAACCTGGGAGGAAAGCAGATAGCAGGATAGCTGGGGAGGAAGCTGAAGATTTCCTTTCTAGGTATTTTGCCCATACTTTGGGCACATGGCCACCAGGTACACAGTAAGTAAGAGATAAGTTAGCATGGTTTTCTATTCAGTTATCATAGAATAAAACCAACACACAAACACATCATTAAAAGAACTAAGTATTGGCTGGGCATGGTGGCTCCAGCCTATTATCCCAACACTTTGGGAGGCTGAGGTGGGCGGATCACCTGAGGTCAGGAGTTCGAGACCAGCCTGGCCAACATAGTGAAACCCCATCTCTACCAAAAATACAAAAATTAGCTGGGCGTGGTGGCACGGGCCTGTAGTCTCAGCTACTCGGGAGGCTGAGGCAGGAGAATCGCTTGAACCCGGGAGGCAGAAGTTGCAGTGAGCTGAGATCGTGCCACTGCACTCTAGACTGGGTGACAAGAATGAAACTTCGTCTCAACAAACAAAAAACTATTGATTGTTTCCTCCTCAGGATTTTTTTTTTAAACAAATAGTTCATTTGTAAATTGGTTAAGACTTGAAGCCAATTCTCCTAATGAATCAATGTTATACAGGTTATGAGATTCCAAAGACAATATGCAAAACTACATTTAACCCATATTGCAATATATATATATATCAATGTCTGTCTACCTAATCTCCAACATTTTTGAATTCTAGACATCTTGCAGGAAGACAAAAGTAAATAAGATGTGGTTTCTGCCCTGAAACAGCTGGCCATATGACAGGGTAGATAAAAGTAAACATGGTTAATTGTATTCTCTCCTTTCTCCATTTTTTTCTTGCCAGGAGACCCACATTTTGTTTGTTGGGGAGCAACATGCCAGACACCGATGATGAATCAAGTTTGGTTTTAAGCCAGTGCTCCTAAACTCTGATGTGCGTAAATTAGAATTAGACTGTCTGGGGGTGGAGCCAGACATTGAAGAATCCCTCAGTGGTTCTATGTGCAGCCAGAGTTAAGAACCACTGATCTGAATCAGTCAGTCACTACAATCCTGGTTCCATATTCTTAGCCTGTCTTGCAGCTAGGAGTGGCCACGTGCCCCAGTTCTAGCCACTGAAATATAAGGGGAGAGTCGGCAAGGGGAAGGAGGATTTGAGGCAAATTTTGCTTTCTAGACAAAAAGGAAATATGTGCCTGACACTGTATTTCTTCTTCCTACTGAGAACATGGGCCTGTTCTCTGGAGCAGTAGCAGCCATCTTGCAACTCCAAGTTTGGTTTGATTTTTTGAGGGGAGGGGGAAGAAAAAAAAATCAGAGTCAGCAAAATCCCAGTTTGTTTTAGTTACTGTAAGTTAGGTTTTCTAGCACTCGCAGCTGAAAACATTCTTAATTGATAAAGGAGAGGAGACGAGAATAACAAACAGCTGTAAGGAAAAACAGTATTTAAGTGCTAAACTAGGTAGTGCTGCATGGTTCAGAGGAGGGTGAGAAGGCAGGCTTCATGACAGCTTCAATTTGGGATTTGGGTAGGGCTTTGAGGAACAGGTAGGATTTGCATTGGAGGATGTGAGGAAGGAGGAATTACAGGCAGAGAGAACAGCATAAAGAAGAGCATGGGAGTGGCAAAGCTGGGGTCTGTCTGGGGATTTGTGAAGACCCGAGGTAGCCTGTGTACAACATGTAGGGAGTGAAAATGGTAGATGGTAAATCTGGAGAGTTTGGTCAGTGCCACTGTAGAGGGCCTTAAAGATCAAGGTGGAGTTTGGCCTTAGCCGGGGGAGCATTAAGGAGGCGAGAAAGAAAGATATAATCAGAGGTGCTGTTCAGAAAGATTGTCTTGGGCCGGGCACGGTGGCTCACGCCTGTAATCCCAGCACTTTGGGAGGCCGAGGCAGGTGGATCACTTGAGGTCAGGTGTTCAAGACCAGCCTGGCCAACATGATGAAACCCTGTCTCTACTAAAAACACAAAAAATTAGCCAGGCGTGGTGACAGGCACCTGTAATCCCAGCTACTTGGGAAGCTGAGGCAGGAGAATTGCTTGAACCTGGGAGGTGGAGATTGCAGTGAGCCGAGATCGCACCACTGCACTCCAGCTTAAGCAACAGAGTGAGACTCCATCTCAAAAAATAAAAAAAAAAAAAGATTGTTTTTGTGGCCATGTTTATGAGAGACCATTGGAGAGGGAGATCAGAGATTGAGAAACCACCAGTTTAGTTTTCTCCAGCAGTCTAAGAGAAAAAAAGGCATGAACTAGATGTGGTTATGAAAGAGAACAGATTGAAAGGCATAGCCAAGGTGGAGTACTTGGTGGAGGTGGGGCCTTGATAAGGTTTGGCTATGTCCCCACCCAAATCTCATCTCAAATTGTAATTCGAATTGTAATCTCCACCTATGGAGGGAGGGACCTGGTGGGAGGTGATTGGATCGTGGAGGTGGTTTCCTCCATGCTGTTCTTGTGATAGTGAGCAAGTTCTCACAAGATCTGGTAGTTCTATAAGGGGCTCTTCCCCTTTTGCTCTCTTCTCTCTTGCCTGCGCCATGTAAGACATGCCTACTTCCCCTTCTGCCATGATTGTAAGTTTCCTGAAACCTCCCCAACCATGCAGAACTGTAAATCAGTTAAACCTCTTTTCTGGCTCGTCACAGTGGCTCACGTCTGTAATCCCAGCACTTTGGGAGGCCAAGGTGGGCAGATCATGAGGTCAGGAGAGCAAGACTATCCTGGCTAACATGGTGACACACTGTCTCTACTAAAAATACAAAAAAATTAGCTGGGCGTGGTGGTGGGTGCCTGTAGTCCCAGCTACTTGGGAGACTGAGGCAGGAGAATGGCGTGAACCTGGGAGGCAGAGCTTGCAGTGAGCCGAGATCATACCACTGCACTTCAGCCTGGGTGACAGAGCAAGACTCCATCTCAAAAAACAAACAAACAAACAAAAAAACCACCACCTCTTTTCTTTGTAAGTTACCAAGTCTCAGGCAGTTGTTTATAGCAGTGTGAAAACAGACTAATATAGGCCTAATAGCAACTCACCCGCCCTTGCTAAGGGCTTGTCCTGGGTTTTGGAATCTGGAGATGAAGTTTCTTCATGGCTTTCCCTCTGCCTGGAATGTGTATCTGTTCTTGTCCTGACCCTTAGTCATTGCTTTTCTAGCCTCTTCAAGGCCAGTCTTGAGTCCTGCCTTAAAAGAGTCCATACATCCATCAAGAGAAGAATGGATAAACTGATGCATCCGTACAGTGAAATATTACTGTTGGAGAAAATGGGGACCAGGACTGTAAATCTCTTGAGCAGACAAAGCCAGTTAAGTCATGGACACAAACTTGACCTAGATAAGCTAAACTTAACTTGGGCTATTTTTTGTAAATACCTGCATTAACGCAAAATGAAGTTTAAGTTCAATCAGAAGTCACCAACTAACTTACATAATGAGGGACTTTCCAGTGGTGGGGGGAGACCAAATAAGGCAACTACACAATCATAACCAAGCCATTATTTTCTTTGCCTTGCTTCCAAGTTACAAAAGCCTTTTCCTTGCATTCCCTTGGTAGAGCCCTGAACCACTTTTGGTTTGGATCTGCCCAATTTGTGAATTGCTGTTTGCTGAAATAAACTCTATAAACATTTAACAGGACTTATCTTTTAACACTATATAGTAATAAAAAGGAACAAACCACTGATACCTGGAACAACTTGGGTAAAACTCAAATAAATCATGCTGAAATAAGCCATACAGGATGCACAAGAGTGTATCCTATATGATTCTATTATATGAAGTTTAGAAACAGGAAAAACTAACCTATAATGAGAAAAAAAAAATAGTGGTTACCTCTGGGGGTTGGGGTTGAGGACTGACTAAGAGGGAGTTTTCTAGGGTGATAGAGATTGGGTTATAGAAAGGTGTATGTCATTATGAAAACCTGTAGGATGTTTATCCTTTTTTTTTTTTTTTTTTTTTTTTTTTTTTGAGACGGAGTCTCACTCTGTCGCCCAGGCTGGAGTGCAGTGGGGGCGATCTCCGCTCACTGCAAGCTCCGCCTCCCGGGTTCGCGCCATTCTCCTGCCTCAGCCTCCCAAGCAGCTGGGACTACAGGCGCTGCCACCTCGCCCGGCTAATTTTTTTTTTTTTTTTTTTTTTTTTTTTGGTATTTTAAGTAGAGATGGGGTTTCACCGTGTTAGCCAGGATGGTCTTGATCTCCTGACCTCGTGATCCGCCCGTCTCGGCCTCCCAAAGTGCTGGGATTACAGGCTTGAGTCACCGCGCCCGGCCAGGATGTTTATCCTTAAGATCTGCATTTCATGATGTAAATTTTACCAAAAAAGCGAACTACAGTTAATAGGCAAGCTGAAGAATGTAGGCATGAAGAATACTGATATCTGTAACTTTAAAATGCATCAAAATATAGGATGGATAGATGGATGGCTCCATATATGATAAAGCAGAGATAGCAAAGTGTTAATGATAGAATCTAGGTGATAGTTAAATGGGTGCTTACTGTACAATTCTGTCAACCTTTCCGTGTGCTTGAATTACTCATTATAAAATGCTGAGTGGTATGGCGTGGTGGGGGAGGGGGAGGAATCCCTAGTCTGTTTTGTCAATTCACCTATAAAAGTAAAGACAACTGGCAGTGAGAAGTCAACCTGTGGACAGTGATAGTTAACTGGAAGCCTCCTAACTCCTTGTCTCTGGCCTTTTGAAGGGGACCATGACTAGGCACTGAAAAGGAGGCAGTCTAATTCAGGATCCCTTTACCAAATTACTTTAGCTGGTAGGTGCTGAAAAAAATATCTTTTCCCTCCAGCTTTTCCTGACTTCCAGCATCATGAAGTCTTTTCTTCCTTGCAGACGAAACTCTGTCCCTTTAGGTTTTGTCTTGTGTTTGTCTTTGTGTTAGGGCTCCTAGGCAAAGTAGAGACCATCTCATTTTTTCTTCTAATTAGATTTCACATTTGATTACTTACTACAAAGCTATTTGAAATATCACACACCAATGTGTTTTATCCTTTTTTTTTTTTTTTTTTTTTTTTTTAAGAAAAAGTTTAACAGAAATGTCACTATATTTACAGAGTAACTTCCTGGCACACATCGGGTCAGCTGGGGAACAGAAAGGGCAGGAGCAGATCATTAGAAATGGTCATTAAAGTAATTCTCCTTGGTAACAAGAACAGCACTTCATGTAGCTTATAGGCCTTCTTTCTTCTGTTTGGCTAGAAGCTTTATCCCCCTTTAACCTCGTGGTGGCAGGGGCCTGTAGTAACATCTTGGGCCGGGCGCAGTGGCTCATGCCTGTAATTCCAGCACTGTGGGAGGCCGAGGCAGGTGGATAACTTGAGGCCAGGAGTTGATCATTTGAGACCAGCCCGGCCAACATGGTGAAACCTCTTCTCTACTAAAAATACAAAAATGGGTGGAGCGTGGTGGCTCAGGCCTGTAATCCCAGCACTCTGGGAGGTCGAGGTGGGTGGATCACTTGTCAGGAGTTTGAGACCAGCTTGGCCAACATGGCAAAAACCCGTCTCTACTAAAAATACAAAAATGGGCGGAGTGTGGTGGCTCAGGCCTGTAATCCCAACACTCTGGGAGGTCGAGGTGGGTGGATCACTTGTCAGGAGTTTGAGACCAGCTTGGCCAACATGGCAAAAACTCGTCTCTACTAAAAATACAAAAATTAGCTGGGGGTGGTGGTACATGCCTGTAATCCCAACTACTGGGGAGGCTGAGGCAGGAGAATTGCTTGAACCTGGGAGTCAGAGGTTGCAGTAAGCCAAGATGGTGCCACTGTACTGCAGCCTGGGTGACATGGTGAAAGCTTATCTCTAATAAAAATACAAAAATTAGCCGGGCATGGTAGCGGGGCCTGTAATCCCAGTTACTTGTGAGGCTGAGGCAGGAGAATCGCTTGAACCCTGGAGTTGGAGGTTGCTGTGAGCTGAGATTGCACCACTGCACGCCAGCCTGGGTGACAGAGGGAGACTGTCTCAAAAAAAAAAAAAAAAAAAAAAAAGGGAAAAAAATTAGCTGGGCTTGGTGGCACACATCTGTAATCCCAGCTACAGGGAGGCTGAGGCAGAATTACTTGAACCTAGGAGGCAGAGGTTGCAGTGAGTCGAGATTTTGCCATCACTGCATTCCAGGCTGGGCGACAGAATAAGACTGTCTCAAAACCAAAAAGTATTATCTTCTCCTTATAGAGTCTCTAATCCTATTTCCATTAGTCATTTAATCATGCATTTCTTTTCTTTCTGCTGGCACATCTTTAATTACAAGGTTCAATCTTTCATAGATAACTATTTGTCTGAATCACTTTAACAGCTGGCCAGCCAACGTTTTCCTCACAGTCTTGTTGCCTAATTAGGCCATTTACAGTTTTTAGTTTACTACCCGTATAAGAAAAGCATCTGCTAAGGGCAATCTATTGTTTGTTTACTGTTTCTCTTGGAGTTACTGATATTAAATACTTTTTAATGTATTTGCATTACACATTTAAGAAGGTCTCGCTCTTAACATAGATCAGCAACAAGGAAATCTTTTTGATACAGGGTTTTGGTCTGTCACCCAGGCTGCTGGAGTGATGACACGATTTCGGCTCACTGCGGCCTCCACCTCCTGGGCTCAAGTGACCCTCCTACCTCAGCCTCCCAAGTAGCTGGGACTCCAGGCAGGCACCACCATACCCAGCTAGTTTTTTGGTATTTTTTGTAGAGACGTGGTTTTGCCATGTTGCCCAGGCTGAGAAAATCTAATCTTTACAACTTTGCCTTCTGAAATCTCATATACTAATTTATAATTTGCTTTCCTGTTTTGCTTTCCTGAGATGTTTCAGAGATGGGAATTAAAACTTGTTTTTTTTTCTTCCTTAGAGTGCAAAAGCAGTGCCTTACAAACTTAAGCAGGCTTCAGATTATCTGAGATGTTTGTTTAAAAGGCAGATTCTGGGACCCATTCCTGATTCAGGAATAGCAGGTACAACATTTTGAGAAACATTGCCTTTAAGGAAGTGGGTATGTCACACACAATTTTAATCTCACAGAAACAAAAAATGTGCTAATCTGAACATTTAAAACATTCGTTTTATTATTTACATGTTTGCCTCAAGTTATCACTTTACAGTGCTGTTCCATAAGGAAATCTGGAAAAAGTAAGACTTGATTTTGATTGTTTCCTAACACAAATAATCTTTGTTTTGTGTGATTCTTGGCTAATTCTATGTTTTCCTTTCTCTATTTTTAAGCTGACCATGGAGATATATTGCCATCAGAGTTTCTTTGAAATTTTGTGTGGAGTGTACAAAGAACAACAGGAGGCCAGCACTTATGAACAAGTATAACTCTTTATTAAGATAGAATTGTTCTTATTCAAGAAATAGATGAAAATGGTTAAGTACAATTAAATGGCTCCAAAAGTCTTACAATGAAAACAACAGTCCTGCCAGTTGTTCTTTCCAGAGGCAAACAATTTTCATTCTTAATTTTTCCTTCTGTTAGTTACCTTCATGGGTTTTTCCAAATTGTTATCTTTTTAGTTTTTCAAGTGAATGCATATATTAATACATAAAAATTTAAAAAGCTTCTTCAGTTTATAATGCATCCTAACAGTCCCCTGCCCCATCCCTCCTAATTCTCCAGAGCAATGACTTTTAACTCTTCCAGCAATGTCTTCTGTTTTTTCCCTCACATAACTACTTAGTCATTTCCTGATTATTTTGTACATTATATAGTGATTTCTGGATATGACAGGTGAGGATTTAGCTCTTACACCATCGTTATCTTCACTTCCTCCCATATTGTCCCAAAGTGCTTACCATATTTAGGGGTGAAGTAGTCACCACATCATTATGACTGTATATGTATTGCTCCTTGTTGAGAAAAACAGTGTATTATGCTCTTCCTATCCTGTACTTCTTTCTGCCCTAGAATTAATGATTGCCTAACCAACCCTTCCCCCTTATTTTTTTACTTTTGCTTTATCTTCAATGAACTTCTTTCCAAATGCCCCAAATTTGGCAATAACTTATTTTTAAGAGAAGGGATCTCACTAAGGTAGCCAGGCTTGTCTGGAACTCTTGGGCTCAAGCCATCCTCTTGCTGAGCCTCCTGAGTAGCTGGGACTACAGGCATGGGCCATTCCACCCAGCTAACCTATTAATATTTTTACTGTTTCTTTTTAAGCCAGCTCCATAGCTGGAATATTGTCTGGATCTATGTCATTCTCTGGTTTGTGTACTCCTTCACTTTGCTGGAGTATTTTCTCCAATAGCTTCTCAAAAAAGGGTACATGGAGGTAACCCCTGAGTCTGCTTGCCTAAAAATGTATTTTACCTTCACCCTTGCTTATTTGGGTGAATACAGATTTATCAGTTGAAAATAACTTTCTAGAATTCTGAAGGCGCGGTTCCATTGTTTTCAGATTCCTTTTCAAGACAGGGTCTCTTCTGTCCCCCAGGCCGGAGTGCAGTGGCACAACTACCACTCACTGCAGCCTTGGACTCATGGGCTCCATTGATCCTTCCATCTCAGCTCCCTGAGTAGACGGGAATACAGGTGTGCGCCACAATGCCCAGCTAATTTTTGTGTTTTTTGTAGAGATGGGGCTTTGCCATGTTGCCCAAGCCGGTCTCAAGTGATCCACCTGCCTTGGCCTCCCAAAGTGCTAGGATTACAGGTGTGAGCCACTGGGCCCAGCTAGTTTTTCTTTTATTCTCTCTCTACTTCCTTCATTTCTCAAAGGCATCTCAAACTCAGTGGGCCCAAAACCAAAGTCAAACTCCATCAGAATATCCTGCTACTTACAACTTTAAAATATATCTTAAATCACAAGTTCTTACTACATGCAACCCTTTGGTTCAAGCAACCATCATCCCTCACTTGAACTTATAATTGGTTTTCCTGCTTCTGTATTTTTTTAAATTATAGAATATTTCAAATAAACCATGCGTGGTTTTATTCTTTTTACTACATAAAAAGAATGAAGATGTGCCAGGTGTGGTGGCTCATGCCTGTAATCCTAGCACTTTGGGAAGCTGAGGTGGGCGAATCACTTGAGGTCAGGAGTTTGAGACCAGCCTTACCAACATGGTGAAATCTTGTCTGTACTAAAAATAAAAAATAAAAAATTTATCCAGGCATGGTGGTGTGCACTTAGTCCTAGCTACTTGGGAGCCTGAGGCAGGAGAATTGCTTGAATTTGGGAAGGCGGAGGTTGTAGTGAGCTGAGATTGCACCACTGCACTCCAGCCTGGGCAACAAGAGCTAAACTGTCTTTAAAAAAAAAAAATATATATATATATATATATACACACACACACACACATATATATATACACACACACACATATATATATATATATATGAATGAACGCTTACATACTTAAACATGAATTGCTTTAAGTGTTTGGCATTCGCTGTTCCCGTGCATGCCAGCAGCTTCTTACCGCAAACACCTGGGACTTACTATAGAGCAGCTGGAGTACATTCCGCCCACACACAGGACAAAGAGCTGACAACCAAGGAGAGAGGGGAATCAATACTCCAGTTTTCTCCCTTTCGTTTCCCTGTATCTCAGCAGTATGGAGCTTGTTACCAGTGAGAACCTGCTCGCTGACTTTAAACTGGTTTTCTTACCTTCTCAGTTCAGTTTTTCCTTACCTCAACTGACGGTGTCTGGTATGACCTAGCAAATAAACTGCTTTCACTGAAATTTCAGTCTTGGAATCTACTTTGGGTTTCCCAATTTAAGATAGAAACATACTCATTTTCCCATCACTGGACTTCCAGGTTGTTTTCAATTTTTCACTGTTACAAACAAGGCTGCAACATTTATCTACAAACCTCTGGATATACACGTAGGAAGCTTTTGGTATTTCCACTAGCGAAACTGCTCAGTTGAAGGGTATGTGGATCTTCACCTTTAATAAATATTGCCAACATTTGAAAAGCCCGACAATGTCAAGGACTGGCAAGAGTGTCACATGTGATGGGTGTGGAAAGGCAGCTCACTGTAGCAGGTGCTGGGGACTCAGTTGGGGTCTTGGAGAAGCACTTATTTATAGCAAGAATGTTTCATAAATGGTATCTGATAGAGTCAAGAGTAGTGGGGAATAAAAACAAGTGGCTTAGAAATAATTATAGATCTAAAGTCAACAAAATACTTTTTTTCTAATGTAAAAATCCGTACTTTTTTTAGAGGGAGGGGGAACAACTTAAACCAGAAAACACCTTCATATTAATCATTCTTCTCATATACTTCAAATTTGTACTTAATGCCTTTCTCCTCTTGGACATCAGAGAGAACACCTGGGTATCTGTAAAAGAAAAAAATACATAATTAAATTATGTGTCCATTAAAAACACAGCTTCCGTCATTCTCAGTTTAAACGCATCAATAATGCATAAAGCAAATAAAAAGTTTCCCTTTTTTCTTCACAATGGTAAACCACTGTCAAGTTGGATAAATATCATGCAAATATACTACATATGCAAATGATAAGAAAAAAACTGTAAACTATATAGAAAGTTAGAAAACAAAAAGTGTAATTTCTCCTCTTTTGTTTCCTTTGGATTCCTAATTCTCTCAAAAACCAGTTAGCAGTTTCCCTCATATCTTTCCTCTCTATCACCCAGCTCATAGGAAATTTCTTAAGAACTTTTGGAAAGACTTACATTTGGTATCACATTTCTTGTGTAAGCAAAAGACAAAATACAACCTGAAGCTGTTTAGGGCATAACTGAAATTATGTGCCCTGGACAGTGACAGGTTCTCTGCTTCAGTTTGATTGATGGACACCACACTGCTCTAATTCCACAATGTGTGGCAGATTGTAATTCCTTTATTAGGATCTGCTATTCCTGTTCCCTAACTCTCACTTAAACCTGTGTTCTCTCCAGCTTCCCATCCAAAACCCAGCTTCTCCACTGAGGAATCTTCTGACCATTCCAGCCTCCAATAAACCCCAATCTTTGGTTACTTCTTCAGTACTATGCAGGCTGCACCCCAGTATGCTCCAGGTAGTCAGGAACACCTGCTTGAATCAGACTGTGCTTCTTTCTGGTTCTGCTGTGTGACATGCTTCTGAGCCTGGCTGTCAAAGTCTTCATCCTTGTAAAAAATTTAGCATTGTTGGCCAGGCAGAGTGGCTCATGCCTGTAATCCCAGCATTTTGGAAGGCCAAAGTGAGTGGATCACTTGAGGTCAGGAGTTCAAGACCAGCCTGGCCAACATGGTGAAACCCTGTCTCTAATAAAAATACAAAAATTACCTTGGCATGGTGGCGGGTGCCTGTAATCCCAGCTACTCAGGAGGCTGAGGCAGGAGAATTGCTTGAACCTGGGTGGTGGAGGTTGCAGTGAGTCAAGATGGCGCCACTGCACTCCAGCTTCCATGACAGAGCAAGACTCCGCCCCCACCCCAAAAAATCAAAAAAGAATGTAGCATTGTGCCTAACACATTAAGTGTTCTATAAATGGTGCCTACTAGTATTATTGGTTTGTTTCATTTCTCTATTTTTAAAACTCACTGTAGGCAGGGAAAACACAGTAAACGTTTAAGTCTCCTGATATTCAATTCATTGCTGAGTAATAACAGACATTAACCTTTGTTGACTAATGAGAGATTATGCAATTTTGGTAAAAAAAAAAATTAGGAGTACAAAGTAACAAAATTATAGGGAAAAAGATGCTTTCTGGAATAATTTATATTTCAGAGGAAGAAGCAATGTTTCTATTAACCATTTTCTATTATAATTTTAGTCTCTCTGAAATGAGTCATGAAAAGTAACATCTACATACATTTTTGGTGCAAAATTCTCAAGTGTCAAGACTGTCAGTTCATAAGACAAAAGCGACATATCAAGAAGTTTCTGGGCCGGGGGCGGTGGCTCACGCCTGTAATCCCAGCACTCTGGGAAGCTGAGGACGAGGCACGTGGATCATCTGAGGTCAGGAGTTCGAGACAAGCCTGGCCAACATGGTGAAACCCCGTCTCTACTAAAAATACAAAAATTAGCTGGGCATGGTGGCGGGCACCTGTAATCCCAGCTACTTGAGAGGCTGAGGCAGGAGAATCGCTTGAACCTGGGAGGAGGTTGCAGTGAGCCAAGATCGTGCCACTGCACTCCAGCCTCGGCAACAAAGCAAGACTGTATCTCAAAAACAAAAAATAAACCGAAAAACCAAAACACAATTAAAATCAAGACTCTACAGGAAGCACAGGCTCAGGAGCAAAGGGGCAGCTGAGTAATGTGGACGAGTATGCCAGCATCCAGACAGGAAGTTGTAGGGTCAGAAGAAGAAACATCAGCCTATCCAAAACCTACTTCAAGGTGTCCATTGACAAGGGGCATCTGTCCCAGCTCTGGAGCCAACTACTGCCTCCACAGGCCTCTTTTAATCTCTATTCTCTTTGACTATGTGGTCACACACAAGATTGTTAACTATAAGTAAAAGCCTGTTGGGGGCTCATTAAGTAGAAAACTGCCGATATAAAATATCTGGGCCTGCTGGTTTGGTTGGGGTCTAGTGTGAAATAGTCTGAGATAGATTTCTTCCAGGTAAGATGAATAAGAGCAGAGCCCTAGAGGACAGGCTGGCACGGTGCTGTTGAAAAATCGACTGCCCAAACAATGACCTACAGGGATGAAGGCAGACACAAAGTAAAACCACCTTACTTTATTAATATGACCTTCTGCTCTGGCTTCCATCACTTGTGGCTCCTTCTACATTCTAATTTTATTCTCTTCTTGCCTCACAAGTTCTCTCTTTCATCGGTATTTCACTATACTAGTGTGTCTTATTTTTTAAATCGGGAAGAATAGTGTTAATAAAATACATTATATTTGAACAGAAACCTATATAACCACAAGAGGTCAACTGATAGAGACAACGGGGCTTAAACTAAGTGAGTAGCTGTGGGGAAAGGGATAGGGGAGGTGGAGAATGACCAAAGTTTATATTTGGACAGTAGAAAGCAAATCCAAGTTCCCCAGCGCACAGAGATCTGGAGAGAAAGCCGCTCCAGAATTGAGCAATGTTAGTTTTCCAGGGACAAGGTATATTCACTTTATCTTCACAGGTTTCCTTTTTCTCCAGAGAATGAAGGATTGACTTATTCTAGGTCTCCCGTTAGAGAATTCCTTCCATTCTATTAAAGAGGCTGTTATGATGTTATGTTAGTAGATGCCTGAAAGTACAAATGACCATCAAATGTTGCAATGGAAGAGTTTTTTGCTTTCTCCCATAGCCTTGTTTAGAATCTCCACTTTGGAGCAATTTCCTTATTCCTATCTCAATCTATTCACTATTAATATTTTCTAAGACATTTAAGAAGTACTACCAATCCGTCACAAACTCTTTCAAAATCACAGAAGGGAAGAGAGCATCTCCTAATTCACTCTATGAGGTCACTTTTATCCTGATAACAAAACCAGGGGAAGGCATTTAAAACAAACAAAAACAAAAACTGTAATCCCAGGACTTTGGGAGGCCGAGGCGGGCGGATCATGAGGTCAGGAGATCGAGACCATCCTGGCTAACATGGTGAAACCCCGTCTCTACTAAAAATACAAAAAATTAGCCGGGCGTGGTGGTGGGCACCTGTAGTCCCAGCTACTCAGGAGGCGTGAACCTGGGAGGCAGAGCTTGCAGTGAGCTGAGATTGTGCTGCTGCACTCCAGCCTGGGTGACAGAGCGAGACTCCGTCTCAAAAAGAAAAACAAACAAACTATAAATCACCCCTTCTGAATATAAATGCAAAAATCTTCAACAAAATACTAGCAACCTAAGCCCAGTAACATATAAAAAGGATTAGATACCAAGTAGAATTTATCCCAGAAACATTAGTTTAACGTGAAAATCAATGTGTTATACCATATTAATAGTACATTAAAGTATTAGTATAAAAGACAAAAACCACATGATCATCTCAATAGACTCAGAAAAAGTATGTCACAAAATCTATAATACTCTCATGATAAAAAATACTAAATAAACTAGAAACAGAAGGGATCTTCCTCAATGTGATAAAGGCACTAACAGCTTAAATCACACTTGATGAGAGAGAAAAGCTTCCCCTCTAAGATTAGGAATAAGACAAGTAAGTCTGCTCTTGCTATCTTCTAGTCAACACTGTATTGGCAGGTCTAGCCATGGCAATTAGGCAAAGAAAAAAGTAAAAAAACATCCAGATTAAAAAGGAAGAAGTAAACCTATATTTGCAGATGACATTATACTGTAGAGAAAATCCTAAGGAATCTACCAAGAATCAGAATTACTAAATGAGTTCAGCAAGGTTGCAAGATACAAGATCAATAAACAAAAATTACTTGCATTTCTGTAAATAGCAATGAACAGTCTGAAACTAAAGAAAACACCATTTACAACAGCATCAAAAGGAATATAATACATAAGAATGAATTTAACACTGAAAGGTATAAAACATTGCTGAACGAAATAGGACCTAAACAAGGGGAAAGACATCACATGCTCAGGGTTTAAATTTTTTTTTTTTTTTGAGACAGAGTCTTGCTCTGTCACCCAGGCTGGAGTGCAATGGCGTGATCTTGGCTCACTACAACCTCTGCCTCCCAGGAACAAGCAGTTCTACTGCCTGAGCCTCCCAAGTAGCTGGGATTACAGGCATGTGCCACCACACCCAGCTAATTTTTTGAATTTTTAGTAGAGATGGGGTTTCGCCACGTTGGTCAGGCTGGTCTTCAACTCCTGACCTCAGGTGATCTGCCCCCCTCGACCTCCCAAAGTGCTGGAATTACAGGCATGAGTCACTGTGCCTGGCCTTTTTTTTTTTTTTTTTTTTTAAATAATATACTTACTCTGGTAGAAGTTTATATTTCTCCAAATCAATTTCTGGAAGAAAGGTGTCACTTTCAAAGTCTTGCATGATCCTTGTCACAAATAGTTTAAGATGGCCTGGGTGATTCATGGCTTCCTTTGAAATAAAACAACATCAATTTTCTTAATGTGTATCAAAAGACATAGAAACTCTAAGATTTATGTTTAGTTAGTTTATACTAAGTATTAAAAATATGCTTGGTACTGCCAAAGCGTATTATTAAAATATCCTATTATTTCATCTGGGGTGCTGCAAAGTATGCCTTAGTTATATTGAGAATGACACTAACCATTAACAATAATTATGACAGACTGAGTTTAAATATAGTCTGGCCTCCAGTTTGCTTACAAGAACTTTTTAATTTAAGCATTCTCTTTTTTTTTTTTTTTTTTTTTTTTTTTTTTTTTTGGAGACGGAGTCTCGCTCTGTCGCCCAGGCTGGAGTGCAGTGGCCGGATCTCAGCTCACTGCAAGCTCCGCCTCTCGGGTTCACGCCATTCTCCGGCCTCAGCCTCCCAAGTAGCTGGGACTACAGGCGCCCGCCACCTCGCCCGGCTAGTTTTTTGTATTTCTTAATAGAGACGGGGTATCACCGTGTTAGCCAGGATGGTCTCGATCTCCTGACCTCATGATCCGCCCGTCTCGGCCTCCCAAAGTGCTGGGATTACAGGCTTGAGCCACCGCGCCCGGCCTAAGCATTCTCTTTTATTGTTTTCCCTTTGGCTGTTTAGAGTTAAGAGCCCAAAATTATCTAGTTGTTCTCCATAGAAAAATTTACATTAACATGTATGAATAAGATAGTGCAATTTAATGAGACCTTGACTATGGAAAACCCCAAGAGCATACTTAGTACATATACATAAAATTTAGTAATGCTTCCAATTCTCAGAAGATAATTACAATGCTAGTAGGTAGGTAATTTATTCTGCTTCTTGTTGCTAACAATTGTATTAACATTTGGCTTAATACTGTACATGACTTTTCTAACTACTCCCTAAAATATGGTTGATAATTTCTGTAGAAAAAGTTGCCCTAGAATGAGTGTCCTAAAATTCTCATTCATAAAAAGTATGTCTTAATTGCAATTCTAAGAAAGCAGTAGTTCTTGATCTTAAATAGCTTATAGAAAACACACACACACACACACACACACACACACACACACACAACAAATCCAAGTGTTTATTTTTAAAATTCCAAATAAGGGTACAGAACAAATTTTACTTTTTATTTTCAAAACATCGTTTTATATTAAATCATTTATTATTTTTGCTACAACCAAATAGATGCTCTACCAATTCTTACTGTACCAAAAATTTAAAAAGTGGAACGCAGAGTCTCCCCCTTATTTGCAGTTTCACTTTCCAGTTTGTTATCTGTGGCCAACTGTGATCTGAAAATATTAACTGGAAAATTCCAGAAATAATGCATAAGATTTAAATGACATGCTGTTCTAAGTAGTGTGAAGAAATCTTGTGCTGTTCTGCTCTGTCCTGCCTAGGACGTGAATTATCAGTTTGTCCTGCACATGCTGTCTATGTTACCTGCCCCTTAGTCACTTAGGAGCCGTCTGGATTATTAGATTGACTGTGGTGGTGAAGTTCTGTATTAAAGTTGATTATAAGCCGGGCGCGGTGGCTCATGCCTGTAATCCCAGCACTTTGTGAGGCTGAGGCGGGTGGATCACCCGAAGTCAGGAGTTCGAGACCAGCCTGACCAACATGGAGAAACCCCGTCTCTACTAAAAATACAAAATTACCCGGGCATGGTGGTGCATGCCTCTAATCCCAGCTACTTGGGAGGCTGAGGCAGAAGAATCGCTTGAACCTGGGAGGCAGAAGTTGTGGTGAGCCGAGATCGCACCATTGCACTCCAGCCTGGTCAAAAAGGGCAAAACTCAGTCTCACAAAAAAAAAAAAAAAAAAGGTGATTATATAAGCAAACCTTCTGTAAAGGGAGAGATGGTAAATATTTTTGGCTCTGAGGGCCATAGGGTTTCCTACCTTTGTAGGCCACAGACAGTACTGAATGAATGGGTGGAGCTGTGTTCCAATGAAACTTTCTTTACAAAAATAGGCTGGGAGGTCCGATTTGGCCCACAGAAGATAAGCCTGAATGATATCTACAAGCTGTTGTGATGTGTGGTAGGTGGATAATGTAAAAATATCATTTGAAGATTCTACTTCCTATTTATCTATATATAGATTTATCATATTATATAAATGCATTTACGTACTTATATTGCTTAAAGAATACATTTTCTAGTGACTATGGTAATGAATCATTCAAAGTGTGGTAGGCACTGAACAAAATAAAGAAATAACTTGTTTTCTTAGAAGAAATTCATACTTGGATGACAATATCAAGGAAAAAATGTCCATTTTCTTCTATCACAAATTGAGAAAATAAGAGGTTCTAGAAACAGGAGCCCAAGAAACTGAGAGTTTTTTTTTTTTTTTTTGAGACAGAGTCTCTCTGTTACCCAGGCTGGAGTGCAGTGGCACGCTCTCAGCTCACTGCAACCTCTGCCTCCTGTGTTCAGGTGATTTTCCCACCTCAGCCTCCCAAGTAGCTGGGACTACAGGGGCCCGCCACCACACCCAACTAATTTTTGTATTTTTAGGAGAGATGGAGTTTCACCATGTTGGCCAAGCTGGTTTTGAACTCCTGACCTCAAGCAGTCCACCCGCCTTGGCCTCCCAAAGTGCTGGGATTACAGGCCTCCACCTACCTCTTCTTTCTAAAATAATTTCAGTGTATATATCTTACCACAAGACCACCCAAATGGCAGAAACGGATTTTTCTTCCTCCTCATAAATGTTAATTTTTCATTAGTGTTTTAAAAGGCAAAGAATTCTATTATCCTCAAAAGTTTTAAAGCTGGAAGTCATTTGGTATTAAAAAAGAGGTATAAGCCGGGCGCGGTGGCTCACGCCTGTAATCCCAGCACTTTGGGAGGCCGAGGCGGGCGGATCACGAGGTCAGGAGATCGAGATCACAGTGAAACCCCGTCTCTACTAAAAATACAAAAAATTAGCCGGGCGCGGTGGTGGGCGCCTGTAGTCCCAGCTACTCGGGAGGCTGAGCCAGGAGAATGGCGTGAACCCGGGAGGTGGAGCTTGCCGTGAGCCGAGATCGCGCCACTGCACTCCAGCCTGGGCGACTGAACTAGACTCCGTCTCAAAAAAAAAAAAAAAAAAAAAAAAAAAAGAGGTACATTGGCCAGGCGCAGTGGCTCACACCTGTAATCCCAGCCCTTTGGGAGGCTGAGGCAGGCGGATCAGCAGGTCAAGACCATCCTGGCTAACATGGTGAAACCCCATCTCTACTAAAAATACAAAAAAAATTAGCTGGGCATGGTGGCATGCGCCTATAGTCCCAGCTACTCGGGAAGCTGAGGCAAGAGAATGGCGTGAACCCAGGAGGCGGAGCTTGCAGTAAGCCGAGATTATGCCACTGCACTCCAGCCTGGGCGACAGAGTGAGACTCCATCTCAAAAAACAACAACAACAACAACAACAAAACCAAAAAAAAATTGGTTGAGGAAGTTTTCTGCTTGTAATAAATTCATATACATCTAGTTAGTGTATATCAACTGAGAGCCCCAACCCTTTCTCAGTAAGAGATACATTCATCCTGAAAGACAAAGTGTATCTAGGGTACATTTAGGTAGTAGAAACCAGTGCAATGCAACTACATTTCTCAGGAAAAGATTTAGAATGGATTTTAAATTGGAAATATCAATTATTCTTTGATTTGAAAGTAGACTGGTACTGGAGAGATGTTGGTCACAGGATACAAGATTTCAGTTACATAGGAGGAGTAAGTTAAAGAGATCTATTGTACAACATCTATTATTTTATAGTTAATAAATGTATTCTTGAAAACTGCTAAGCTAGTAGACTTTAAGTGTTCTTACCACATAAAATAAGTGGGTAATACATATGTTAATTAGCTCCATTTAGCCATTCTACAATATATACACATTTCAAAACAACATGTTGTACATAATATATATATGCAATTATTTGCCAATTAAAAAGATAAATAGGCTAGGTGCTCACGCCTGTAATCCCAGCACTTTGGGAGATCAACTGCTTGAACCCAGGAGTTCAAGACCAACCTGGTCAACATGGCAAAACCCTGACTCTACAAAAAATACAGAGATTAGCCAGGCATGATGGTGTGTGCCTAAAGTCCCAGCTACTTGGGAGGAGAGGTGGGAGGATTGCTTGGGCCTGCCTGGGAGCTTGTGGCTACAGTGAGACAGTGCCACTGCACTCTAGCCCAGGTGACAAAGCAAGAACCTGTCCCAAAAATAAATGAATAAATAAATAAATAGGCTATAAATAATAATAAATAGCCTATAAAAGATAGGCTGATACAGACTAAAATATTTATTTTTGCATTTCTATTTAGTTTGTATAGTATCAAACAACAAATAATTTGAACTGACAACAAATAATTTACAGTACAGATAATGTGCTGCTTCCTATACTCATGGCTTAATTTTTTAAAGGTTCAGATGACGAGTTATGTCTGTTTTCTTCCACTTCCTTTAAATGGCAGGGAAGCTGAAAGAAAGTAGAATAGAACATTTCTTTTTATTTACCAATAACTACACTTACCTTATAAACAGAACTGCCACCAACTATCCAAATCATGTCTACTTTATTTGCTAATTCTGGTTGTTCAGTAAGTTTTAAGGCATCATCCAGACTTCTGGCAAGAAAATGAGCTCCTTGTGGAGGTTCCCTGAGGTTAAAAAAAGAATTACACATAATTTTCTTTTCTTTTTTTTTTTTTTTGAGACGGAGTCTTGCTCTGTAGCCCGGGCTGGAGTGCAGTGGCCGGATCTCAGCTCACTGCAAGCTCCGCCTCCCGGGTTTGCGCCATTCTCCTGCCTCAGCCTCCTGAGTAGCTGGGACTACAGGTGCCCGCCACCTCGCCCGGCTAGTTTTTTGTATTTTTAGTAGAGACGGGGTTTCACCGTGTTAGCCAGGATGGTCTCGATCTCCTGACCTCGTGATCCGCCCGTCTCGGCCTCCCAAAGTGCTGGGATTACAGGCTTGAGCCACCGCGCCCGGCCTACACATAATTTTCGTAAAATCCATCCATACTAGTCAAATAATCTGACTAAGCAGCAGTGACTATAGAATTAAAATAATCATAAATATGAATCCTTTCAACAAGAAGCACTTAACATCAGTATGGCCTATGACCAATAATTCAGCCTACATTTGTACATCTATGGCTCACAATGAATCATGAAACAGAACCAGGTGGTATCTTGTGATATCTCTGGTGGAAAAACATCAGAATAGGAGTTATTTCCGGAGGGGTGGGATAAAGATTCACTTGGACAGGGCAGGAGAGAACTTTCTGGGGATGATAGGTACTATTCTGTATCTTTGATAGGGCTGGGGTTACACAGGTGTATACATTTACCAAAACTTAGCAAATGTACATTTAAGACTTGTGTCTCATGTAATAGTTACTTCAGAAGGACAAAAACTGTAAAAGACAGAATCATTGTATTTATTTATTTATGAGATAGAGTCTTGCTCTGTTGTCCAGGCTGGAGTTCAGTGGCACGATCTCGGCTCACTGCAAGCTCCGCCTCCTAGGTTCACGCCATTTTCCTGCCTCAGCCTCTCTGTAGCTGGGACTACAGGCGCCCACCACCATGTCTGGCTAATTTTTTGTATTTTTAGTAGAGATGGGGTTTCACCCTGTTAGCCAGGATGGTCTCGATCTCCTGACCTGCTGATCTGCTCGCCTCGGCCTCCCAAAGTGCTGGGATTACAGGTGTGAGCCACAGCACCCGGCCAAGACTGAATCATTAATGGTATGAATGATGAAGTATTTAGGTGGAAATACACTAATGTCTGTAGTTTATTATGAATGCAAAAATGAACAAGATCGATTGATGGATGAATGAAGATGTGATGAAACTAGTAGAGTAAAATGTTAATGGTAGATCTAGGTGGATGGTTTACTGTAAACTTCTTTCTGTATGTGTGAAGATTTTCCTGATAAAATATTAGAAAAAGAGTGATATGTTTGAATGACTGCAGAAAAGCTTGGAATGACATTCAGACTGTTAATATGTCATTACCTTTGGGAATGGGGAAAGGATTTTCATGTTTCAAACAATACAGGAATGGGTGAAGTATTAAAAAATGAGCTTATTATTATGTAATTAAAATCCAAAAGGGAAGAAGTTAATTAATTTCAGTGTTTACTCAGGGGTGGTCCAATATTTTGGCTTCTCTTGGCCACATTGGAAGAATTGTCTTGGGTCACACATAAAATACACTAACATTAACGATAGCTGATGAGCTTGAAAAAAAAAAAAAAAAAAAGATCTGTGCATAACGTTTTAAGAAAGTTCACTAATTTGTGTTGGGTGGCATTCAAAGCCATCCTAGGCCACTCTGAGGCCTGCGAGTCGTGGGCTGGACAAGCTTGGTGTACACTGACTAGCTTAGTCTCTCCCAATCTCTGAAACTATTTTGTTGGTCATGGTGGGGGTTGCAATTCCCTTTATAAATGACGAAACATGTGGAAATAGGCTTTCATAGTAATTAGATACACAACAGAAATTACAATTCAATGTCAAGTTTTTAGCCTGCTGCTTTAACAAGATTATATAATTGCCCTTGAACTCATAGTTATAATAAGGATTAATCAAGAACTTGATTGCCTCCTCCCTCTCCCTCCTAATATGTATTTTACTTATTTTATTCTGTCATTCTTAAAAGAATTAGGTTAGAGCAAAGAATGTACTTTGACTCAGGCTGGAAAAAGACATGGAGGCCAGGGAGAAGTTAAATAAGCCCAGGTTATCTCCTAAGGTATCAGGGCAGTTGCAGGGACCAGGTTGGACTAGGCTCTTCGGAGAGAGAACTGAACCTAGAAGAAACAAAGATTTGGAGTTGGGAGAGAAGAGAGTTTCGTTAATAAACCAATGATGGCCAAAACAGAGCTGTGACGGTGTTAGTAACTGCAGATGTGACGACTTCCTTGCCCTTTTGTAGTGAATGTGGAAAAGAAAGTGAAGAACAGATTAGCCAGGCTCATGGTGGCTCATGCCTGTAATCTCAGCACTTTGGGAGGCCAAGACGGGCAGATCACCTGAGGTTAGGAGTTCCAGACCAGCCTGGCCAACACAGTGAAACCCCGTCTCTACTAAAAGTAGAAAAATTAGCTGGGCATGGTGGCGCGTGCCTGTAATCCCAGGTACTTGGGAGGCTGATATAGGAGAATCGCTTGAACCCAGGAGGTGGAGGTTGCAGTGAGCCGAGATTGCGCCACTGCATTCCAGCCTGGGTGAGACAGCGAGACTCTGTCTCAAAAAAACCCAACTCCCGCCGCCACAAAAAAAACAAAAAAAATAAATTAAAGATAGAGCAAAGTTAGAGATTTAAGTTAAAAAAAAGGTATGAAGAATACGCTTCCGTAAAATGTGGCTATTTAGCACTTTACAGTTCAGTATCACAGGAAACACTGGACCTCCAGGTGGGTAAAAAAGAACATGCAAAAAGCTGAGCTAGTGTTTGAGTTCATCAGCCCTTACACGGCACAAGTGCTAGAAATTAATACAGTAAATGACAAATAGGAAGCATCCAATATAGTGACGTATTTCACTGCTGAATTTCTTTCCTATAATTATTTTAAACCAATCCAGATTGGATTCCCTGACAAAGGGGAGTTGGTATGTGGTAGCATACATATTCTTTGTTAACAAATGTGTGGACGTGCTTGATGTTTTTGTGACTGAGTGTTGAGGGTTTGCATGAAGACTAAATGAGATAATGTACACATTGCATTTAACTGGCAATCGTACGTGGTACTATCATTCCTTTTTATAGATGAGGAAACTGAGGCTGAATGGTTAAGACACTACTGGTCACACAGCCAGGAAATGACGGACCTTGGAGTTGAACTCCAGCAGCCTGACTTTGAAACTTGAGCTGCAACTTGTTACGTGGACAAAAGACTGCAGTTGGTGCCTGTGGGCTACAGGGGCCCTTAGACATCAGGATGGTAGGGCTTAGATTAGTGGAACCCTGACTCTTGTCCTATGGCCTTATCTGATTACCCCGGGTGACATGTAAACATTATCCTTTTTCACTGTTCCTGATGTGAGGACGGCCAATGGAATTCTGGCTCCATTTCCCCAGGGAGTGCTGGGAAACCACTTAAAAAAACAAAAAACCCTGAAATGGAATGGTGTCTTAACCAGAACACAAAAATACACCCTCAATTTAAGACCTTTCACACTGAGCCTTTAAAAATGGTGTTCTCTACTAAGCCATACCTCATTTCATTGTGCTTCAAAGATACTGAGGTGTTTTTCTTTTTTACAAATTGAAGGTTTGTGCCAACCCTGCACTGAGCAGGTCTATTGGTGAAGTTTTTCCAACAGCATGTGTTCACTTTGTATTTCTATGTTACATTTTGGTAATTCTCACAATATTTCAGGCTTTTTCATTATAATGTTTTGGGGATCTTGCTGCTACTGTTGCAAGGAACTGTTATGGGGTGCCATAAATCATGCCCTTTTAAGATGGTGAACTGATACATGTTGGGTGTTCTGACAGCTCCACTAACTGGCTATTCCTGTTTCTCTCCCTCTCTTCTGGCCTCCCAATTCCCTGAGACACAACAATATTGAAATGAGGCCAATTAGTAACCCTACAATGGCCTCTAAGCGTAGGAGTGAAAGGAAGAGTTGCATATTTCTCATGTAAAATCAAAAGCTAGAAATGATTATGCTTAGTGAAGGAGGCACATAGCAAAGCCAAGACAGGCCAAAAGCCATGCCTCTGGCATCTAACAGCCAAGTTGTAAATACAAAAGAAAAGCTCTTGAAGGAAATCAGAAGTGCTATTCCAGTGAAAATGTGAACGGTAAGAAAGCAAACAGCCTGGCCGGCGCGGTGGCTTACACCTGTAATCCCAGCACTTTGGGAGGCCGAGGCGGGAGGATCATGAGGTCAGGAGATCGAGACCATCCTGGTTAACACAGTACAACCCTGTCTTTACTAAAAATACAAAAAAATTAGCCAGGCGTGGTGGCCGGCGCCTGTAGTCCCAGCTACTCGGGGGGCTGAGGCAGGAAAATGGTGTGAACCTGGGAGGTAGAGCTTGCAGTGAGCCGAGATCGCACCACTGCACTCCAGCCCGGGCGACAGCGAGACTGTGTCTCTAAAAAAAAACACAAAAAAACCCACAAAGAAAACAAATAGCCTTATTGCTGATGTGGAGAAAGCTGAGTGGTCTGGATAGATCAAACCAGCCACATTACCTCACACCAAAGCCCAATCTAGAACAAGGCTTTAACCCTCTTTAATTCTGTAAAGGCTGAGAGAGGTGAGAAAGCTATAGAAGAAAAGTTTGAAACTAGCAGGGTTTGGTTCATGATGTTTAAGGAAAAAGCTGTCTTCATAAGAAAAAAGTACAAGGTGAAGCAGCAAGTTTATCCGGAAGATCTGGCTAAGATCATTGATGAAGATGGTTACACTAAGAACAGGTTTTCAATGGAGACAAAATAGCCTGCTATTCAAGGAAGATGCCATCTAGGACTTCATAGCTATAAAAGAGAAGTCAATGCCTAGTTTTAAAGTTTCCAAGAACAGGATGATTCTCTTGTTAGGGGTTAAGGCAAGCTGATGACTTTCAGTGGAAGCGAATGCTCATTTAACGTTCTGAAAATCCCAGGGCGTTTAAGAATTATGCTAAATCTTCTCTGCCTGTGCATTAGAAATGGAACAACGAAACTTCGATGACAGCACATTTGTTTACAGCATGGTTCACTAAATATTTTAAGCCTAATGTTGAGACCTACTGCTCAGGAAGGAAGATTTCCTTTCAAAATATTCCTGCTCATTCTGCAGCCCATGGATCAAGGAGTAATTTTGACTTTCAAGTCTTACTATTTAAGAAATACATTTTCTAAGGCTGTAGCTGCAATAGTCAGTCATTCCTTTGATGGATCTGGGCAAAGTAAATGGAAAACCTTTTAAAAAGGATTCACTATTCTAGATGCCATTAACAACATTCATGATTCATAGGAGGAGATCAAAATATCAACATTAACAGGAGTTTGGAGTTAGTTGATTCCAACCCTCATGATGGCTTTGAGGGGTTTAAGACTTCAGGGGTGGAAATAACTGCAGATGTGGTGGAAATGGCAAGAGAATTAAAATTAGAATTAGAAGTGGAGTCTGATGATGGGATGGAATTGCTGGAATCTCATAAAACGTCAGTGGATAAGGAGTTCCTTCTTATGGATGAGCAAAGAAACTGGGTTCTTGAGATGAAATCTACTCCTGGCGAAGATGCTGTGAACATTGTTTGGCCACGAAAGATTCAGAATACTACACAAACTAAGTTAATAAAGCAACAGCAAGGTTTGAGAGGATTGATTCCCATTTTGAAAGAAATTCTGTTGTGGGTAAAATCCTATAAAATAGCATCACATGCTCCAGAAAAATCTTTCATGAAAGGAAGAGTCTATCAATGTAGCAAACTTCATTGTTTTATTTTAAGAAATTGCCACAGCCACCCCAGCCTTCAGCAACCATCACCTTTATCAGTCAGCAACCATCAATATCAAGGAAAGACACTCCATAGTGAGAAGATTATGACTCATTGAAGGCTTGGATGATTGTTAGCATTTTTTAGTCATATTTTAATTAAGGTACATACATTTTTTAAAGATATAATACTATTGTACATCTATTAGACTATAACTATAGTGTAAATATAACTTTTATATGCACCGAGAAACCAAAAAATTCATGTGACCACCTTTATTGTGGTATTTGCTTTATTTATTGCAGTGGTTTGGAGCTGAACCTGCAATATCTCTGAGGTATACCCATATTAAAAATCGGGTATGCTCCAGCCTCATAATGGAATACTATGCAGCCACTAAAAATATTTACAGGACTTTATTTTCTAATATATAAGGGAAAAAGAGGAGGGTAACAAAGTGGTACTATGTGGGATGGTTCTATTTTTATAAATCACCTATGTACTATTCATTGTGTGATTTCTGAATCCCTAATTTGCTAGGGGTTATGCTAGATTCTGGGGACAGAGATAAAATATGCAGTCCCTGCACTCAAAGAGATTGTGATGGCAGTCAGAAATATCTCAGCAGTGACTATAATGTATGAAAGGACATACAATGAAGACGTGCAGAGGACGCTTCATGGGAACGCAGGGCTGGGGTGATGAGGGAAAATACTCCTCACGGCATGATTTCTTAACCGAGTGTCAAAGGAGATAAAAACACGTGCAAAGGTACAGGCATGACAGACTACAATCGAAGTGTAGTATAGAATTTTATTTTAATCATACTAAAGTTATTTAACACAAGAAAGCTCTGAGAAAGTTGAGGGTAGCAGAAAAGTAAACTGTGGTGAGGTTTAAAACAGGGTAGGCCGAATTTGGTGGCTCATGCCTGTAATCCCAGCACTTTGGGAGGCTGAGATGGGCAGATCACCTGAGGTCAGGAGTTCGAGACCAGCCTGGCCAACAGGGAGAAACCCCATTTCTACCAAAAAATACAAAAAGTAGCTGGGTATGGTAGTGCCTGCCTGTTATCCCAGCTACTTGGAAGGCTGAGGCAGCAGAACTGCTTGAGCCAGGGAGGTGGAGGTTGCAGTGAGCCGAGATCACACCACTGCCCTCCAGCTTGGGTGACAGTGGGTCATTCTTGTCATACCCAACTAAATCAGAGTTGAGGGGACAGGGGAAAAAAGCATTCAGGGTATAAAACATTGCTCCAAGAATGTAATTTTCTGTGAGCCTGACTGCTGGAACTGCTTGTTGTGACTTGAAACCGGTTTTATCTCCAGCTTCTGAGATAACTTGCTGCAACTCTAGAACTAATTTTGCCCATCACTCACTGTTCACCAATCGGAGCTTGTCAGCTCCCCCAAACCTTAGTAGTGCCAATGAACTTTCTCAAAGAGCGGTAACAGTTCTCCTTTTAAATAAAACCTCTAACCTTCCCTTTGTTCTTCAGACATATATGGAAGGCTACCTGTCGGCATGTATGCCCTAAACTGCAATTTTTTTTCTTCCCAAACAAAATGTTAAATTTAGAGATTAATCTCAACATTTATTTTGCCTTTGATAATACTAAAAGGTTGGGACAGCAGAGCATGGTGAAGATAGAAAAAAAAAGGAATCCAGAATGAAGTCAGGAGAGATGAGAGTTGATTTAGGTGGCAGTGGATTTTTGTCTCAAGATCGAGGGAAACGAGAACAAAATAATATTTTAAGGTGAAAATGAGATCATGAGTCTGTTCACTGTGATTTCATTAATATATTAATGTGTACATTCTATAAGATATAAAGTAGCAAGTTTGTGTGTGTGGGGGGGGGAGGGGGGCGCGGCGGCGGTAAGAACTGATGCCTATACCCTTCTGTGTGCCAGAAACTTTACATACAAAACTTCAGTGAGTCTTCAAAATCACCCTAAAAAGTTGTCATTATTCATCTCATTTAATAGGTAAGGGAAGAACCTTCAACAAGGCTTACTTGTAACCTGCCTAAAGTCAAAAGTTACTAGGGGCCATAGCAGATATCAGAAACCAGGTCAGTCAGCATTTGCTACTCCAAGTGTACGGGGAGAGAGATCTGCACCTTCAAGTTTTAATCACTGTGGAGACTCTGATAGTGAGATCGGAAAAAATTATGACATGAAATTTAGTTAACTTTCATGGATGGGAGACTATTTAAATCTTGTAACATGGAGGCAATTTTGGATTTTCTAAAGATAGTGTCAAGGCTACTATAGCATTGCAGCAAAACTTGTTTATTTAATTTTGGGTTCCAACAAGTTCTTTTTTTTTTTTTTTAGATGGAGTCTCTCTCTGTTGTGCAGGCTGGAGAGCAGTGGCATAATCTTGGCTCACTGCAACTTCCGCCTCCTGGTTCAACAGCTTCTCCTGCCTCAGCTTCCTGAGTAGCTGGGATTACAGGCGCTCACCACCACACCTGGCTAATTTTTGTATTTTTAGTAGAGATGGGGTTTCACCATTTTGGCCAGGCTGGTCTCGAACACCTGACCTTGTGATCTGCCCACCTTGGCCTCCCGAAGTGCTGGGATTACAGGTGTGAGTCACTGTGCCTGGCTGGTTCCAAAGACTTTTAAAAGTCACTTTATTGATAAAAATTTAATTCACCCTTTTAAAGTATACAGTTCAGTGACGTTTAGTACATTCACAGAGTTGTGCAAGCATAACTTCTATCTACTTTTAGAACATTTCCATCACCAAAAAAAAAAAAAAAAAATTCTGTACTCATCAGTGGTCATTCCCACCCTTCTCACCTCAAGTTCTTTTTTTTTTTTTTAGACGGAGTCTGGCTCTTTCGCCCAGGCTGGAGTGCAGTGGCCCTGTCTCGGCTCACTGCAAGCTCTGCCCCTCGAGTTCACGCCATTCTCCTGCCTCCGCCTCCCGAGTAGCTGGGACTATAGGCGCCCGCCATCAGGCCTGGCTAATTTTTTGTATTTTTAGTAGAGACGGGGTTTCACTGTGTTAGCCAGGATGGTGTCGATCTCCTGACCTCGTGATCCGCCCTCCTCGGCCTCCCAAAGTGCTGGGATTACAGGCGTGAGCCACAGTGCCCGGCCTCACCTCAAGTTCTTTTAAAGCCACAACTTGATTGTCTAGACAACTTCGGAAAAACATTTTCCCCCAATACCTTACTAAGGAAATATTTACCCTAAATAACTAGTGTTCGGTAGAAAATTTGTGATTACCTTGAGGATTCAGCTTCTTCTTACACTGGGGGAGAGGGGTGAAAAATGAAGTCTCTTTAGAGCTGACATAAGCAAGTGATTTCCATGTATAAATCTCTGCCCTTTTATTCAAGAGCCTGCAGTGCCTGGCACTCAGCAGGTGCTGTCTCTCTGTGTGGGACTGACCAACAAGGAAGGAAGCGGGAGGAAGAACAACAACAAAAAAGAACTCTAACATTTTTTACAACTGGCATCACTATTTCCCTGGCATGCTTGATAATAAAGACTTTAAATTTTCTTAGCCTTAAAAAAAAAAGCACAAGACACCAACATATGTTATATATAAATACACAAGAAGCAACCAAACCCAATTACATGCATCACAGGGAGGTCGTAAAAAAAAATTACACTCATTATCTTTGAGGAGAAATGCCGGCTCAAGTGAACATCTCCCACACTGAGATTTCTTTCTGTTTGAGCTCAAGCTAGCCATAAACAAACTTGAGTAGTATTCAAAAATGTCATTAAAGAGCTTCTTGGAATGGCGATATAGTCTGTGAATTTGAAATACACCAAGGAAAGAGATAATCAGAGCATCCTAGCAACCAGAAGAAAGAATAGCATGAAGATGGAAGCAGGCGGCAAGATGCATATCAATAAATCTGCCCGGTCGCCCAGAGGCAATCAATGCAAATATTCTATACACTTTCTTCTGGGGTTTTACCTATGCCATTCTAGGAAGAACTTGGGAGAAAATCTATGTAAGCCTGAATCCCCTTAGCCTATATAGCTGTGTAGTTCTTTCCTTCCCATAGTGTTAACTTGGCTAGGATATAGTTCTTGGTTATTCAGATACTGTATCTAGGTGTTGCTTTGAAGGCATTTTGTAGATGTGATTACAATTCAGTTTTTATTTTTTTTGAGACAGGGTCTCACTCTGTTGGCTAGGCTAGAGTGCAGTGGCACTATCCTGACTCACTGCAACCTCCGCCTCCCGGAAACTAGAGGTACACGCCACCATGCCTGGCTAATTTTTTTGCAGAGATGGGGTTTCATTTTGTTGCACAGATTGGTCTCAGACTCCTGGGTTCAAGTGATCCACCTGACTTGGCCTTCCAAAGTGCTGGGATTGCAGGGGTTGGCCACTGTGCCAGGTCGGACTTTAATCTGAGTGGGCTGATTCAATCAGTTTAAAGGCCTTGAGAGTAGAGTTAAGGCTTTCCTGAATAAATTTCACCTGTACTGCTTCAGCCCCTGCTGGAGAATTCCAGCTTGCCCTTTCTGATGGCCTGCTTTACAGATTTTTGGACTCACATGCCCAGTCCCCATAATTGTGTAAGCCAATTCCTCGCAATAAAACTCTTTAATATACCTATTTCTATCTCCTACTGGTTCTGCTTCTTTGGTTGAATCTTTACTAATATCCATGGGAAAATAATACTATGACCACTGTTCCCAAGCAAGTAATGCCCTAGGATACTGCATTCTTTTTGGTGATTATATTATTAGACTAAGAATGATTAACATGCCAGATCCCACACTTTCCCCTTAGGTCCTGATATGGTTTGGCTGTGTCCCTACCAAAATCTCACCTTGAATTGTAATAATCCCCACATGTCAAGGGTAGTACGAGGTGGAGATAAATGAATCATGGAGGGGTGGTTACACCCATGACGTTCTTGTGATAATAACTTCTCATGAGATCTGATGGTTTTATAAGGGGCCTTTCTCCCTTAGCTCAGCACTTCTTCCTGCCACCACATGAAGAAGGACGTGTTTGCTTCCCCTTCCACCATGATTTTAAATTTCCTGTGGCCTCCCCAGCCATAAGGAACTGAGTCAATTAAACCTCTTTCCTGTAAAATTGCCTGGTCTTGGCAGTTCTTTAAAAATAGCAACATGAGAATGGATTAACACAGGTCCAATCCTGGCCACCCCTCAACCTCCCAAGCCATTGGAGTTGACTTCCTGGGCAGTCTTAATATGATTAACCCTCCCACTCTCCAGTTGCCAAGGCATATCTAGGCTTCATGAACTGCTGACTCCAACCCTGGATTGGGGTACAGGAAAATTCTTATCAGAGGCTAACTAGAGATAACTTGCTTCTCTCCAGGATCTCTAGAACCATTTCAATACTTTGAAATTTTTTACCTTCAGACACTGAGTAATGAATGTTAAGTACAAAATATTACTGGGTATTGTGGTTAACTAGGCATAATAGAGCAGAAGATTATGACCCATTTCAGCCCATCCTAAAATTCACATTTTATTGCATTTAGGGTTGGGTCCAGAAAGGAGATCATCACTTAATTTTAGCAAGTCCTAAAACATAGTTGTTTTGACGTTATGTGAAACTACAAGTTACTGATTATACTGTATAACTTATATTTGAGCCTACTGAATGATGGTTCAAAACTTGCAAATCTGATACCACAGTGAGATACTTAATGTTTAATGTAACTTTTCAAGATGATGAAATCAATTACTCAGGTAGTAGAAGAAATTATTGCCATGTAATATAGATAACTGCTTATTTTCTATAATCACCTTTGTGATATTAAGCAGCCTCATCAATAGCTCCTTTTATACAATTTCATTTTATCATATACTGATCTCCACTATAAGACACGATTTTCTTGTGGTGAATTTATGTTAAGGTACTTACTTGAGTTCTCTGCTGAGAACTAAATTAATTCTACCCTTTAAAGGTCGATTCTTCTCAGGAATGGAGAACCAAGTCTTCTTACCCATAATCACCAGATTCTGTTTACCTATAAAATCACAAAGCCTAAGTATATTTTGGGAATATACATGTATTTTCATATATTTATATACAACAAGTCCTTGAATAACATTGTTTTCTTCTAACATTGATGAGAAAAATAATCAATTCCTGGCCAGGGCCACTGTCTGTGTGGAGTCTGCATGCTTTTCCCATGTCTGCATGGAGTTTCTCCAGGTACTCCAGTTTCCTTCCACATCCCAAAGACATGCACATTACTATTCTTAAATGTATGTATAGCTTATATTTATTTCAGTGTTTAATATTAGAAGTGTTTTCGGCCTTCATTTAGAAGTTTGGTGATGTTTTTGTGACCAGCAATATGCCCTAGGAACTCAACTCTTGTGTACATCAAGTAGCCTATGGTAAAATTGGTTTTGCTATACATTGTTTCACTTAGAGTCACAGTTTCCAAGAACTCACAGATACGTTAAGTGAGGACTTAGTGTAGGTATGTGCATAGATATGACTGACATCCTGACACTTAGTGGCTCTCCTTTAAAAAAAATAAACTTAAAAGTCTTACCAAAATTCATACTTATCACTTATTGCCTAAATATAACTATTTTTCCCTTTGGCATTATCCAATTTATATCGAATATTTACTTTTAATCAATTGCAATTGTGTATAACATAGTAATGAGTAAAGATTCTGGGGAGGCAGAGGCAGGCGGATCACGAGGTCAGGAGATCAAGACCATCCTGGCTAACACAGTGAAACCCCGTCTCTACTAAAAATACAAAAAATTAGCTGGGCGTGGTGGCAGGCGCCTGTAGTCCCAGCTACTTGGGAGGCTGAGTAGGAGAATGGCGTGAACCCGGGAGGTGGAGCTTGCAGTGAGCTGAGATCGCGCCACTACACTCCAGCCTGGGAGATAGAGGTGAGACCCAAAAAAAAGAAAAAACAACTGAGTCAAAGTGCTGAAGTTGAATGCATTTTGTCATCCACAAGACAAATCGTGTTAACCCCTTGTAGTTTACTTTCTTTATCCATAAAATAGAGATAACAATAGTTCCTGCTTCTAGGGTTGTTGTGGGAATTAAAGACTTAGAATAATGTTCAGCCTCTAATCAGTACTGTCAAAACTGTTATATAATTGTATTATTCATATTTGTGTACTTTGTAGATTGGTATTAAATCATACTTTTAAAAATAGCTGCTTAATGTTCCACTCAATTGCCTTAAAACATGTTTAATTATGTCTGTATCCTACTCTTTTAACGCTTCTATAAAACCTTTTTACATATAGCGTCCACTTTGGGTCAATTTCTTAGGAGAATAACTTTGAGACTCAGCTATCTGAACCAAAGAAACATCAACATTACCAGACCATATTGGGATTTCTGAGAGTGGCTTTTATCAATTCTTTAGCTATGGGCTCTCGTCATCATCTCTACCAGTGACCTAAGTGTCAAATCCAAATACCTTGTATCTGTCCCATTCAAGAGCTGCAGCATCTGCTCCTTTCTTACTGTTTGTTTCCTCTGCCATGCCTCCTCTTACAACCATAAATATCCAGGTCTCTTAGGTTTTAAATGGGGCATCTCTCAACCCCCACATTCTTTTCCTTGGTTATTCCCTTCCCTCCAATAGTTCAATTCACCTAGATCTCTGTGCCTGAAATTATCCTAGATGTCCTAGAGGCGCCTCATCATTACAATGGTACATTATTCTCCACTCCTTTACATGTCACGTCAGCTTTCAAACTGAAAATCTGAGCGTTCTTCCTTGATGCATCATCTTTAAATTCCTGATCTCCAAAATCCAGGGTCATGTAACCTTAAAAATTTTTTACCCTCTCTTCTCCATTGCCTTTGTTCAGGCCTTATATCTTCCAGCAGCTCTTCCAAAGGCCTCCTCTGCTTTCCTTTCCGAGTGCTAACCTCCACTGAAGCCTCCACCCAGCTGCCAATTCTGCCCCATGCCTGATAATTTGCTCGTGCGTTAACATAAAATTTCTAAGACAAAAAAATTTTAATAGTGGTAAATGAACCTTGGGAACTGCATACAGATCCATAAGAGAAAAGGTCCCAGATTAACACGGAAAACTTTCCATTTAAATAACATTTGCATTGGTAAATTTCATCAACCAAGACCCTACTTAATCCCACATTACCTTCTACTGAAGAGGTTGTGGTCATTCTCTGGAAATATCTGAATTCATTCCTACAAGTTAGAGAAAGAGCGTTACTCGAAACATTATTGTCAGGCCTCTGAGCCCAAGCCAAGCCATCGCATCCCCTGTGACTCGCACGTATACGCGCAGATGGCCTGATGTAACTGAAGAATCACAAAAGAAGTGCAAATGTCCTGCCTCACCTTAACTGATGACATTCCAAGACAAAAGAAGCGAAAATGGCCGGTCCTGGCCTTAAGCGATATTATCTAGTGAAACTCCTTTTCCTGGCTCATCCTGGCTCAAAAAGCTCCCCTACTGAGCACCTTGTGACCCCCATTCCTACCCCGCCAGAGAACAACCCCCCTTTGTAATTTTCCTTTACCTACCCAAATCCTATAAAACAGCCCCACCCCTTATCTCCCTTCGCTGACTCTCTTTTCCGACTCAGCCCGCCTGCGCCCAGGTGAAATAAACAGCCATGTTGCTCACACAAAGCCTGTTTGGTGGTCTCTTCACATGGACACGCATGACAATTATCCCTTGAGCTCCAGCTCTAAGGCACCTGACAAACGGAGCGCTGCGGGCAGGGGTGAGGTGTTTTCTCCAGGGCTGGGACTTTGCCCTGGGAAAGGGCGCCGCAGGGCAAAGACCTCACCTGGCAGCAGGATCCGGGCAGAAATCAGCAACTTTGCCTCCTGCGCAGCAGAAAAGGGGAATCCGAATCCAGTCGGGCCCACCCTTCCTGCGAGCGCAGACCGCAAGTTTGGCCCCATCCTCCCGCCGGGAGTCGGCCCAGCGCGTCCCACCCAGATACCCCGACCGCGGGCAGCCTGCGCCAGTCTGGATCCCATCGCCCCGGCCCGGCAGATACCTGAGCAGCGGCCAGGGCAGGTCCCCGTTCTTGCCGATGCCCATGTTCTGGGACACAGCGACGATGCAGTTTAGCGAACGAACCATGACAGCAGCTGGAGCACCTCCGAGCCCGCTAGTTAAAACAGAACGCGCGGTCAAGATTGGCGCGAAATTGTGGCCGCCCCGCCCTCTCGTTCCTATTTGTGCAGGCGAGGCCCCGCCCCCCGCCCCGGCGCACGGCAGGGTCACGGCGGGCTCGCGCCCGCAGACGCCTGGGAACTGCGGCCGCGGGCTCGCGCTCCCGGCAGGGCCCTGTTCCCGGGCTGCCATCCTTGCCCTGCCATGTCTCGCCGGAAGCCTGCGTTGGGCGGCCTCGCTGCCTCCAGCCCAGTCCCTGCGAGGCAAGCTGTTTTGAGCCGATTCTTCCAGTCTACGGGAAGCCTGAAATCCACCTCCTCCCCCACGGGTGCAACCGATCAGGTGGACCGTGACGCCGCAGCGCCCCCAGCGTCCACTTTCCCGCCCCAGCTGCCGCCGCTCGTGGTAGGTTCTGTCCGGGACGGGGAAGGGCTGTCGGGGCCGGTGGGCGGGGCTTGTGGGTGAGGCGGGCGGAGGCGGGTACTCTCCGCCAGATGGCAGGGCTGGAGGAGGAAGGGGTGGGCTGAAGAAGGGGAAGGTGGGAAGAGCCCAGGCGGGGCTACAAACTAGGTGAAGCGCTGAGGTTTTTAGTACTTCCATTTGAGTAGATAGGCTAAGGTTACGCAGGTGTTTAATGGCAGGCCTGAGACAGGAACTCAGGTCTCCTGACTCGCATTCTGATAAGGGGGCTTGTGGGTAAGGGGTGCGTCTTTTAACCTCCATCCTTTTTTTTTTTCCTTGGTGGTCGAAGAGTTTTACTGATTTAAAAAGTGCAGGATTGGGTAACTAGAAGAAAGCTGCCGTTAGGTCTCCAGTTTTCAAGGCTGCAACAGCGTTGCTCAATATTTCAAATCACTACGGTTAAAAGCAGTCATATTGTGCAGTTCCCCAGTGAACACTTTTTGTAGTTTAGATTATAAAGTCTGAAATACAATTTGGGTGGATAAAGTTTCTTAGGATGGTATAGATGTGATTAATTATGGAGTCCTTCCTGTTGCCATCCTTCAACGCAATAAGTACATTTGTTTGTTTTTAGACGGGAGATACTGCCAGGGGAAAAGCCCAAGGGTGACCCCTCACTGGGGTCACCTGCACAGTATGTTTCAAACTGAGGGTGGAAAGGCATTGAAGACTGGTATTTAGCCACCTACCGTGTTATAATGTAGGTGACAGCTTGGGTGCTTCAAAATCTTGTTCCCTTCTTATATGTTTCTCCCTTATAGTGATTACTTCTCTTCTGTTTTTGTTTTTTTTTTTTTGAGGCCGACATTTTCGTGAATTCACCAAAAGTTTGCACCCACCATTTAAAGGGTAGTTGGTGAAGGACTTACGTATGCTTTTGGCAAGTTTTCTGCCAAGAAAAAGTTCATAATCTTGTCACATCTTTAGTGATGAACATAAACCATTTAAACAGGAAACACTTAAATTGGAATGACCATGTCAAAAATGATACTGTTCTTTTATTATGTATCTTTTCCTCTCTGTGCCTTTGCTACATAGCTGTTTATTTCTTAGAGGTATTTTATTTAGCATATGTAAGTAGGGTGATTCAAGTTTTATAATTAGAGAAAGCTGAAGGCTGATTGAGTCAAGACAGGTAGCAGCCTTGGTTTCAATTAATTCTAAACAGGGCTTGAGTTGCTGAGACTCCTGGCCTCAGTCATTAGACTCTACCTTGTCTTTTATGGTGTTAAAAACAGTTCACCCATAGACTTTTCCAGTACTAAACGTAGGGGATTCTTTGAAGAATGGATGGCAAGGAACTTGTCATTCAGATGTAAGGTTTAAATTACTTCGCATACCTCAGGCCTTCTCAGAATAGAGATAACACATCATTTTCTAACCTTCCCGATATAGGCTACAGAAATTGACAGAAGTAAGAAGAGACCATTGGAAAATGATGGGCCTGTTAAAAAGAAAGTAAAGAAAGCCCAACAAAAGGAAGGAGGAAGTGATCTGGGAATGTCTGGCAACTCTGGTGAGTTGTGGGGGATTCTTTTCTCTCTCAGTCATGGCCCTGTTATTCTGGAATTCTCCAGAGGGTGGAAGAGTATATTAGAATTATGTCTTTTTTCTTTTTGGAGAAAGGTCCCCTTTGTTCCTGAGCAGAGTGGCGCCCTATAGGTGATGGTGATGTGTATAGGACGTTAAAGGGATGGTAGAGCTAGAATTCTGCAATTTAACTGTAGTTCTCCCAACTTTCTCCTTTATTCCTTCTAGCTATTTTTGTCCTGATTATAAAATTAAAACATTCTTGCTACAGAAATTTCAAACAGTACAGAAATTTGGAACGTAGACAGTGATAGACCCCATAATCCCTCCCTTTGAGTGAGGCCCACTGCTAACTGGTGTTCTGTATATAATTCCAGATTTTAAAAATTTATACATGTGTATATATGTGCATACTCATAAGCTCACAAATTAGTTTATTTAATTATATTTTATGGATTATATTATATTGTATACTAATTTGCTACTGTCTTTTTCTACTTAATAGAAAATTTTGAACAATTTTCAGTATCAGGACCCGTAGATCTACTCTCCGCCCCCTTTTTTTTTTTTTGTGCTTAGAGCTGCTGTTTGTGTATGTAAAAGGCATTGAATAAAAACAGCATGCCTAGGCTGGACGCGGTGGCTGACACCTGTAATCTCAGCACTTTGGGAGGCCAAGGCAGGCGGATCATCTGAGGTCAGGAGTTTAAAACCAGCCTGGCCAACATGGTGAAATCCTGTCTCCACTAAAAATACGATAATTAGCTGGGCTTGGTGGTGGTTGCCTGTAATCCCAGCTACGTGGGAGGTTGAGGCAGGAGAATCACTTGAGCCCAGGAGGCGGAAGTTGCTGTGAGCCAAGATTGTGCCACTGCACTCCAGCCTGGGCGACAGAGCGACACTCTGTCTCAAAACAAAAAAAAAACAAACGAAAAACAGCAAAAAAAAAAAAACAAAAACCCAGCCTGCCTGAGTGCCTGCGTTCCTGGATTTCTAGAGGTGCTGTTGCATATAGACAGTTGAGCAGATTTTTCTCTGGTTTTATGGTATCAGAGAATTTGTGATAAGGGAAGACAGGAAATCCATCTTTATTCATTATCCCCAGGAAATTAGGTAAAGAGAATGAGAAAAAAGAAAGTCCCAATTCAGTAGAGGTATCTGTCCAGTGGAGATATATGTAAAATATTAATCCTTCCATTAAAGGTAAAATTTGGATTTAGGGTCAACATGAAAGCTTTAGTATGAAATAACTACAGGAATGGAGATGTGTGGCTAAGGAGAAAAGTAAATCTAAAACTTCTCCTTTCTGGAGGGGGCATGCAAGAAGGCATGACTTGAGAGAATTTGTCACGTGTTAATGTTACAATTCTGGGGCTGCCTACCTTTCATTGCTTGATTACTCTGTATAGACCCATTTTTTAGGTCTACAAGCACTGAATATGCAACTGATTTTTATTCTAGAGACTTTTTGTAGCTCATTTATTTTTCCTAAGAAGGCTTTTTGCCCTCTATTTTTTTTTTTTTTTTTGAGACAGGGTCTCTCACTCTGTCACCCAGGCTGGAGTGCACTGGTGTAATCTCAGCTCACTGTAACCTCCACCTCCTGAGTTCAAGCAATTCTCCTGCCTCAGCCTCCCAAGTAACTGGGATTACAGGTGCGTGCCACCACACCTGGCTACTTTTTGTATTTTTAGTAGAGTCAGCATTTTGCCATGTTGGTTAGGCTGGTCTCAAACTCCTGGTGGCCTCAAGTGATCTGCCCGTCTTGGCCTCCCAAAGTGCTGCATTACAGGTGTGAGCCACTGCGCCCGGCCTGTTGTCTTTTTATAGAGGAAGAAGTGGGTGATAGATGAAGAGAACTGAAGATTATCACAGTTAAGTAACTAAGACCACATGGGACAGTTGAAATAGAATGTTGTTGAAATAGGACAATGCACTTGGCATACTTTAAAATAGGACCTTTGCCACTTGTTAAAAATGGCACTAAGGAAGAAGGGAGAGGATCATTCACTAGTCAGAAGCTGGGTGACTGCTCCACTTCAGTTTATTTTATTTTTTAGAGACAGGTCTTACTTTGTCATCCAGGCTGGAGTGTAGTGGCAGGATCATTGCTCATGTAGCCTCAAACTCCTGGGCTCAAGCCATCCTCCTGCCTTAGCTTCCTAAGTAGCAAGGATCACAGGTGCATGCCACCATGCCTGGCTAATTAAAAAAAATATATGTTTTTTAGAGACAGGGTTTTGCTGTGTTGACCAGGCTGGTCTTGAATTCCTAGTCCCAAGCCATCCTCCTGCCTCAGCACCTCAGTAGCTGGGACTGCACTCCTGAGCCATCATACCTGGCAAGTTTTGTTTTTTTTTTAATAACAGAATTATTAAGATATAGTTCTTGGGGCCGGGCATGGTGGCTCACGCCTGTAATCCCAGCACTTTGGGAGGCTGAGGCAGGTGTATCACCTGAGGTCAGGAGTTCGAGACTAGCCTGGTCAACATGGTGAAACCCCGTCTCTACTAAAAATACAAAAATTAGCCAGACGTGGTGGCGGGCACTGGTGGTCCCAGCTACCCAGGAGGCTGAGACGGGAGAATCGCTTGAGTCTGGGAGGTGTGGGTGCAGTGAACCGAGATCATGCCACTGCTCTCCAAGCTGGGCGACAGATTGAGGCTCAGTCTCAAAAAAAAGATACAGTTATCATACAATATGATTCACCCATTTAGCATGCACAATTCAGTGGCTTTTAGGATATTCCCAGAGTTGTGCAACCATCATCAAAGTCAATTTTAGAACATTTTCGTCACCCCAAAAGAGACCCTGTGCCCATGAACAGCCACCCCCTGTTCTCCCCCAGCACTTCCCAGCCCTAGGTAACCACTAATCTACTTTCTGTCTATAGATTTGCCTATTCTGAACATTTCATATAAATGGAATCATATAATGTGTGGCCTTTGGTGTCTGGTTTCTTTCACTTACTGTAATGTTTTCAAGGTTCATCCGTGTTGTAGCATGTATCTACTTCATTCCCTTTTCTAAAAATATTCATTTTCTTTATTGTGGTAAACTATACATAACATAAAATTTATCATCCTTGACATTTTTAAGTATACAGCTCAGGGGTATTTAGTACATATGCACCCATCACCACCATCCATCTCCAGAACTTTTAATCTTGCAATCCTGTAAGTCTGTACCCATTAAACACTAACTCCATGTATTTCCCTTCCCCCAACCCATGGTGCCTGCCATTCAGCTTTCTGTCTCTATCATTTTGGCTATTCTATAATACATTCATTCCTTTTTATTTCTAGGCAGTATTCCATTGTATATATCCACCTCAGTTCTTAACTCTTCAATTAACAAGTTATTTTTTATACCTGGGATCCACAGGAGAAGGAAACTTTTATACATACAAGCAAACTTAGATACATTTGAAAAGCCAGTTAAGTATGTATTTTGAAAACCAAGGGAAGAATAATAAAGTAAGAGATGCGTTTGTTTTCACACTACTGATAAAGACATACCAGAGACTGGGAAGAAAAAGAGGTTTAATTGGACTTACGGTTCCACATGGCTGGGGAGGCCTCAGAATCATAGTGGGAGGTGAAAGGCACTTCTTTTTTTTTATTTTTTTATATTTTAAGTTTTGGGATACATGTGTAGAACATGCAAGTTTGTTGAAAGGCATTTCTTACATGGCGGTGGCAAGAGAAAATGAGGAAGACGCAAAGGTGGAAACCCCTGATAAACCCATCAGATTTCATGAGACTTATTCACTATCATCAGAATAGCACAGGAAAGACTGGCTCCCATGATTCCTCCCACTGGGTCCCTCCCACTGGGTCCCTCCCACAACACATGAGAATTCTGGGAGATAAAATTCAAGTTGATATTTGGGTCAGGGCACAGTCAAACTATATCACATTGGAAAAGATTCAAAAATATATTTCTAGCATAAAGGAAGTCATAGGAAACAAGGTAACTGTATATTGGAAAAGTCATGTTTAGAAGGAAAGAGTCACTGTATTTCTTCGGAGATTCTTAGCCTTTAGCATAAAAGACATCAAAGGTTTTTTATTTTTAATTATAGAGGGTTGTCTTTTTCTCTGGTTGCTTTTAAGATTTTCTCTTAATCACTGATTTTCATATTCAATTTTTTTTCTGCCCCATAGAATCTGCAGAAACACATATTTGATTTTGATGGACCTTGTCTGTTTGCCACCCCCCCAATCTCAGCTCACTGCAACCCACCCCACCAGGTTTAAGCAATGCTCCTGCCTTAGCCTCTGGAGCAGCTGGGGTTACAGGCACTCGTCACCACGCCTGGCTAATTTGTGTATTTTTAGTGGAGATCGGGTTTCACCATGTTGGCCAGGTTGGTCTCAAACTCCTGACCTTGTGCTCTACCTTCCTTGGCCTCCCAAAGTGCTGGGATTATAGGCGTGAGCCATCGTGCCCAGCTGCCTTTGTCTGGTTTTTAATTTTTATTTCTTCATTTATTTTTATCCTGTTTGGAGCTCATTTAAAGCTTCTCCAGTCTGTGGGTTTATAGGTCTTATTAATTGTGGGAAACTTTTTTGGTTGTTACTGTTTCACGTTTTTTCTGTCTTCCTATCTCTGTGTCTCCTTCTGAGAGTTTATTACAGGGATATTAACTATTTGATATTATCTCTTAAGTCATCGAGGCTCTTTTAATTTGTTTTCCAGGCTTATTTCTCTTTGTACTTCATTTTGGATAGATTCTACTGCTCTGTTTTCAGTGGTCTTTTTTTCTGCTATGTCTAATCTGCTGTAAATCTCATTCAATAAAATGTTCATTTCCTATATTGTATATTTCATCTCTAGAAGTTCCATTTTGTTCTTTTAAAATATCTTCCAGTTCTCTATGTGAATTATATCTCAGTAAAGCTATTGAAAAAAATCCTTTTGCTTCTCTTTTTGCTCATGTTTTCCTTTATATTCTCAATTATATGGAGCATATTTATAAATTGTATTTTCTTGTTCTTATATGCTAATTGCATCATCTGTCATTTCTGGGCCTGCATCCCTTGACAGATTTTTCCTGCTTTTTGCATGTCTAGTAACTAACTAGTTGGATCATGGATATGTTGAATCTGTGTTGTCTCCTGCTGGAGTTTGTGTTTCTTTAGAGTGTTGGACTCTGTTCTGGCAAGCAGTTAAATTCCTTTGGATCACTTTGATCTTTTTAAGGATTGTTTTTAAACTTCAGTAGAGAATAATAGCCCTTACTCTAGAGCAACTTTAGTCACATTCCTACGGCTTGACCTTTTTAGAGTTAGAAAGGGACGCATAGTAGCAGTAGCACACCATTACATCGTATTTCCACAATACAGAGATAGTAGACATTGGTAACATTAAGAACATAAATACAGTCATATGCTACCTAACAACAGTCAATGAGGGACTGCCTATACAACATTAGTCTCACAAGATTATAGTAGGTATTTTTACTGTACCATTTCTATGTTTAAATATGTTTAGATACACAGATACCATTGTGTTACAGTTGTCTCTAGTATTCAGTATGGTAACACGCTATACAGGTTTATAACCTGGGAGCAGTAAATTATACCATATAGCCTAGGTGTGTAGGAGTCTATACCATCATCTAGGTTTGTGTAAGTACACTCTCTGATGTGCACACAATGAAATCACCTAATGACACGTTCTTCATAACATATCCCCATCATTAAATGATGCAAGACTGTCAACACCTGTAGTAAGTTTTAGGCAGTGATTATTTATTATTCAACCAGTAGCATCTACCAGCCGTAAGAGTCCCTGATTATTTCATCTCTGTTTTTCACACTTTGGTTTTAAATACTGTCAAAGTCAAATAAGATATGGAGACAAATCTCTAAATTTAAAACGTTTTATTTGGGGCTGGGTGTGGTGGCTCACACCTTTAATCACAGCACTTTGGGAGGCGGAGGTGGGCGGATCACCTGAGTTCAGGAGTTCAAGACCAGCCTGCCCAACATGATGAAACCCCATCTCTACTACCAATACAAAAATTAGCCAGGTATGGTGGCACACACCTGTAATCCCAGCTATTCAGGAGGCCAAGATAGGAGAATTACTTGAATCCAGGAGGCAGAGGTTGTGGTGAGCCGAGATCACACCATTGCACTCCAGCCCGGGTGACAGAGTGAGACTTTGTCTCAAAAAAAGGAAAAAAAACCCCAAAAAACCCATTTTATTTGGGAAGCAAGAATTGCAATTTGGGGCATACACACAGACCAGGTGGTCTTTGGTATGATGAAGGACAAAGATAAAATTGGAAGTTTTATTAAAAAGGAGAAATGAGCCAGGAGCAGCTGCTCACACCTGTATTCCCAACACTTTGGGAGGCCAAAGCAGGAGGATTGTTTGAGCCCAGGAGTTGGAGACCAGCCTAGGCAGCATAGGGAGACCCCAACTATATAAAAAAATTTAAAAAAATTAGTTGGGCATGGTGGCACTTGCCTGTAGTCCCAGCTACTCAGGAGGCTGAGGTGGGAGGATCTCATAAGCCCTGGAGGTCAAGGTTGCAAAAAGAAAAAGAAATGTATTGTTTTGAAAGAAGGTTCATTGGTACTAGGAAAATCTGGGGGAACTGGCAAGCTCTGATTAGTGAATGACCGCAGTGGGTAAAACTAGCCTTAGAGTCACAGCAGGTTGTTTTAGCAGCTATCAGGTAAAATTGGTTTCAGGTTACAGTAGGCAGTTTTAGCAGCTAGGCTTGCAGAGAATTACATTTTTGGAGCAATGATATATGCTCTCAGTGCTTTTTCCCCTGGTCTCTCTACTCCATTTTAAGTGAGTGTGACAAGAATGACCCAATTCATATGATCAACTTTCACAATACTTTTTTTTTTTTTTCCCCCAACAAAAACTCCAAGTTCTTCATCCCACCTCCATTCCAGGCAAAGTTTTTTTTATGTCTATAGGAGGGAAAATCTTTGTATAACATACACACTTATAGTATACTTTGGAGGGTGATACACATGTACATTTCGAAAAAGAGAGTAATAGTAAACAAGGGGAATATACATTTGAGAAAAGAGTCAAATTTACATTTTTGTAGCTAGAAAATTCACAGGAGACCTAATGAAAGCCTGTGAAGACGTCTAAATATAAATCGGGAAAATTTTAAGCCCTTTTTTTTTTTTTTTGAAGCAACAAAAGCAGAGATTTATTGAAAACAAAAAGTACACTCCACAGGGTGGGAGCAGGCCCTAGCAAGCAGCTCAGGAGCAATTTTAAACTTTTAGAATGAACAAAACACAACTCTTGCCCTCAGAGTGTTTTTGCTTTAATAGGGAAGGTAAGAGGTGATAAATGCATGCAGTCCCAGTTCCTTTACATTTAGTAGCACCAACCTAATAGTATTGCTCTAAACAGTGAAATACTGTGTTCTAGTACATGGTAGGGATCCAGGGATCCAGAAAATGATAGTTTCCCTTCTTTCATGGATTGCTTGTTTATGAAAAACTGCCAATTGGCAGACTGTGATGAGTGCCACAGGGAGATGTGATCTTGTTATAGGAATATAGAGAAAGAAAAGATGATTTTTTTTTTTTTTTTTTTTTTTTTTTTTTTGAGACGGAGTCTCGCTCTGCCGCCCAGGCTGGAGTGCAGTGGCCAGATCTCGGCTCACTGCAAGCTCTGCCTCCCGGGTTCACGCCATTCTCCTGCCTCAGCCTCCTGAGTAGCTGGGACTACAGGCGCCCGCCACCTCGCCCGGCTAGTTTTTTGTATTTTTTAGTAGAGACGGGGTTTCACCGTGTCAGCCAGGATGGTCTCGATCTCCTGACCTCGTGATCCGCCCGTCTCGGCCTCCCAAAGTGCTGGGATTACAGGCTTGAGCCACCGCGCCCGGCCAGAAAAGATGATTTTAAGCTGGGAAAGCTAGCAGAAGGTTTTATGGGAAAGGTAGATTTGAAATGGGTCTTGAAGAATGAATACAATTTTGACATGCAGAAGGCATGTCATGAGCAAAGTGATGGTGTGTCTGAGTCTGTCGATTTGGTTTTCTTGGTGAACCCCTGATGTCAATGTCAAGTCTTTCTCCTTGAGCTAGTTAGATTTCCCAGTCAAGAGTCCTCCCAGCTTCTGCCTGGAGGGGAGTGTCTGGCTGCCTGGGTTCTGGAGAGGCCGTGGATCTCAGCATACATTGTGTCTGTGTTCCTGTCATCCTTCTGGGTTAACACAGTACTCCGTCAACTGTGCTTGTTTTGCCTTTCCAGGGAAGAAATCTCCAGTTGGCTGCTGATGTGGAGGAAGGGCAGTTATCTTTCAACTTGGAGTATGGTAGGGGTTTAGGGAACCAATTACTTGGAACCAATCCTCTTTATTTTAGAACCTTCTTTTATTCCTTTCCAGAGCTACTGGTACCCTAATTCCTGAGTCTTTTGAGCATTTTGTGTTTTAAGTAGAGTTGGCTCTTGGTTTTCCTAATTACTGACTTAGGATTTAGCTCTCAGGTGTGCTGAATTGGTTGTTGTTCATTTGTTTTCCTTTCTAGCTTTAGATATCTCATTTCCAGTTATTACCTCTCCTCTCTGTCCTTATGGGCTTGTGTCTTCAAAAAAAAAAAAAAAAAAAAAAGAAAAAAAAACTCTAGTAATGACGTTTCAGGAATGAGTGAAATTTGGTCTGTGTTTAATATGACATCTTTACCCTGAACCCAGTGTTTCTTTTTTTTTTTTTTTTTAAATCACATTATAGTTAGGTTCATTGCTTTATTGGGAATCTACCTCTTTAAAAAATTCTATGCTGGTTGTGAATTGATAGAATGACACCAAAATACTATTGTTGTATTTTCTTCTTCTTTGCTACCTAAGAGCCAAAGAAATGTCTGAGGACCAGGAATGTTTTAAAGTCTCTGGAAAAATTGAAAGAATTCTGCTGCGATTCTGCCCTTCCTCAAAGTAGAGTCCAGACAGAATCTCTGCAGGAGAGATTTGCAGTTCTGCCAAAATGTACTGATTTTGATGATATCAGTCTTCTACGTGCAAAGAATGCAGTTTCTTCTGAAGATTCGAAATGTCAAATTAAACAAAAGGTATGTAACTGCTATAGATGAGTATCCAGTTACCTAGAATAGTGGGTTCTGAAGTACTATCAGGTTCTCTGGGGTCATTCATGGCAATGGTTCCTAAACGTGGATGATCTTCTGAATCATCTGGGGGAGATTTTGTGTTTTAGTTTAGTTTTTTACATCCCTGGAGATTCGATTTACTATGTTTTGGGAGGGATTAATTGGTTTGTATGAGAACAAAACAAAAGCCTTCCAGGTAATTCTGAGGTACTGCCTGGATCAGGAGCCCTTGACTTGGAGGGATTCTTTATTGACAATTAATACAAGCACAGTTTCTTACAGTCCTTCTTAGAGTTTCCATGATTACCTTAGCTTTACATTGGAATCACCTGGAGACCTTAAACCAAAAATTGCCATTAAGAACCTTCCCTCAGAATCTTATTTAATTGGTTTTCACTGAGAAATGGGCGTGGCTATTTTTAGAAAGCTTGCATTTTATTTTACATTTTATTTTTATTGATGGGGTCTTGCTCTGTTGCCCAGGCTAGAGTACAGTTGTGCGATTATAGTTGACTGTAGTCTCAAACTCCTGGGCTCAAGCAATCCTCCCACCTTAGCCTCCAGACAAGGTGAGACTGAAGAAAAAGCAGTCGTTTTAATCTGTAGCTGTGATTGACAACCATTGAATTAGAGAAATGATCCTATATATGTATATGTATATGTGTATGTATGTATATATTTGAGTCATTGAAATTCCAATGAAAGCTGTTGGCCTTTTTCCTCAGAAAAATTCTCAAGCCAACAAAATTTTGCCTATGATTTTCAAGATTTCACACCTTTCCCACAAAGTCCAGATCCATGAACTCCTCCCTCAGCCAGGCTAATATTGGTTGACTTATCTTAGATCATCAGAAAAAAAAAAGGTGTTTTTGTTTTTGGTCTCTTTTCATACTTAGAAGCAGTTCACCTAAGTATAGTGGTTATTAAGCATAGAAGTCATAAAGTTTATCCATTAAAGCTCACTTTATTGATAGGAACATTTACTCCAAAGTCTCAGAAGAGCGTATACATTATTGCTTTATACATAGAATGACCAACTTGACATTTCCACATCACAGGAAATTAGAAGCAAGTAGATAGAAGGGGGCACCTAGAAGCAGTGCCATTATCACAAGTGATAAGCTGTTTGATGGCATGGAAAGACATGGATGAATGGCAAAAAGCTACTGAATGAACATAAACGCCCCATGGTCCAGGACCATTAGGGTGGGGTCGGCAACGCCATAACTGTCAGTAGATTTTGAAATATATTCTGATCACTCTGAATTGTCCAGACAAGGTTAAATTGAGTTCAGCATACTGTCTCTGGGAATATGAAATAGAATGTGATGTATCTGATAAGTATTCCCATCCAAATCATTTTTTTTTAAGTTGCTTATTTTGTTGCCCAGGTATTAATATGTACAACAAACCCTCATGACACAAGTTTACCTATATAACAAACCTGCACATGTACCCCTGAACTTAAAATGAAAGTTAAAAAAAAGTTGCTTAATATTCAAGTATTTAGATTGATTTAATTGTTAACTTCCCATAAGGATAAAACTTTTTTTTTCTGGAAGCTTATCCCATTTCCTAAATGAATAAAGTATAAAGTAAGAATAAGTTTTTATTTTAAAATATATTTTCTGTATTAACTTTTATATTGCATAGCATATACCTGCATTTCACATAAAAATCATGGAAACAAAATAGGAAACCCATCAAAATTAAAAGCAAATGCATTCTCAGGTGTAGGAAAATTGTTATGCAATCCTTGGGGTGTCGCTTCGCCAGCTGTAAACCTCTGTGGCTGGTGGTGCCTTTGCCCGAGTTTTTACTTGGACCTGGCTGGGCTCATTCCTCCCACTGGGCCTGGCAGGCTGTGCTTGGCTTTTGCTTTTGGCCCGAATCTCGCAGCTGCCAAGGGTGAGCCAGGAACAGAGTGTTGAGGGGTGTGTGAGCCAGTGACCATGGGGTCTGGCTACTGTGCACAGCAAGGCATGCCAGCTTCGGCAGGGTAGGCAGCTCCAGGTGCCAGCATGAGTGAGGGCTGGACCAGGCGTACTGCAAGCAGCTTCCACGGCTGGCACCCAGGAACACAGTGGTGTCCAGAAGCTTGGAGATTCCAGGAACTGCAGAGCCCAGAGAGGGTGTCATAGACCTGGCTTGGGAGCCCCTAGGTCTGAGCTCCCAAAAGGTCCACAGCTCTTCTGTCCTCTCTTCTCTCCTTCTTGTTGCTGCAATGTGGCAAGCAAGGGACGTGTTTCAGGCCTGTTTACAGCTCTTTTAGCCCTGCCATTCCATGGGTCCCAAGTTCTTATCCTGCTTCCAGAAAGAATGAAGTATGTGGACAAGTGGAGGGTGAGCAAGGCAAAGAGGGGCTTTCTTGAGTGTCAGAACATTCATGGGAGACCCGCAGTGGGTAGGGCCTTTCTGCAGGCAGGGCATCCCAACAAGTGAGAAGTGTTCAGCCTTCAACAGGGAGGAGACCCTGGAGTGGGTAGCTCCTCTCTGCAGGCAGGTTGTCTGCTTGTCTCTTCAAGTTTGGCTGAGTCTGGGGGTTTGTATGGGCTTGAGAGGAGGAAGTGTGTGCTGATTGGTTCATGGGCTGCCATGGGCGGGCTCAGAAAAAGCACTGTAAGTTATAATTCTGGTTCATCAGCCTGGCCCCCAGGCTTTAGGCTGTTCCTGGCTTGAAGGTGGGGCTTCACCTGGACCGGACCCTTTCTGCCCAGGAGCCTGTCTGCCCCCTGCCGTCATCCATGGCACCCAGGCTGTTTGTGCCAAGGGCCACCTGCAGGACAGCTCTGAGCTGCCCTCAGCCCCCTCCTCGGCCTCCTTGCCATGCTCATCAGTGTCCAAAGTCCAGAGGGGGCCAAGGCAGCAGGGGGCTGGCATGTTAGCACTGCCCTTAACATGTGCACAACCGGCAAGGTTGCAGCAGTTCCCAGGCTTGGCCTCAACTTTGAGATCAGAGTGGGTGCTGGGAGCTGGGAGAGGCGAGGCAGTGGGAGCAGGTACTTCTGAGCCTGCAGAGGGACGGGGAATTCCCTTTCTGGGCCCCTGAGAGTGCAGAGATGCCCGGGTCCACAGCTGCAGCTTGGGTGGCCGCTGCAGCTGCACCCAGGAGGGCAGGGCTCCTGCCTGCTCCCAGCCCCCAAGAGCACAGAGATGCCCAGGTTTGCAGCCACGGCTGGGCAGCCACAGCTGTGCCCGGGGAGTGTGAGGCTCTCACCCTGCCAACTTAGAAGGGAGTGAGGCTTCTTCCACCCATTTCTGGCTCCTGCTGGTTCTGTGGAGCATGCAGCCCTGGTTGTGCCTCTCTTACTGCAGCTGGCGTTATGGCAGTGGCTGCTCCCGATGGGCTGCCACTGCCATCATAATGACCTGGATTTCTCTTGCCAACCTCCCCACCCCTCACCATCTTCTTATTGCTGATCTTTGGAGGTTTGCTGGACTGCACTGTTCAAATAAATTGAGTTTTTTTGAAAAGTTAGTATCTTTACCTGATGTCCCGGTAAAGCTGAGTTGTTTTAAACATTTGGGAACTACAAAGTGTACATGTTTCTGGGTTTTCTTTTGGATTGGGATTCCCATTCCTGGGCCATTTTGCTTCTCTCTCACTCTCCCCTCTTTTTGGTCACCAGACTTTTAGGCCATATTTTTGATTGTAGGGGGAGCTGGGTAAATTTTTAGAAGTTGGTAGTGACAGAGTGGCAATTAATTAGAAGTTAGATTTAGCCTATAAATTTGTCTCATTCACATTTTTCTAAATTAAGTCCAATAAGCGAGGAATTTTCTCTAAGCTGTGAATTGGAATTAATTATGGTAGGAAGGTAAGAATAGTAGGAGTAGTAATGTTGAAAATGTGACCTTGTGCTGTATATTTTTTAACAGCTCTTTCTCGTGTTTCTTTACCAAGAGAATCATGGTTCTTTCTTGGAATAAGACTTTATAGAATGTGCTGTCTTTTACAGTGTGTTTGGAAGTAAAAAACATTAAGTGCACCTTTATCTGTTGGCATGCTTTGCTCAAAGTGGTTTTGTCCTACTCCTGAGAGAAAGGCGGATTTGTCCCCATTGGCCTTTTGTGCATTACACACCTGAGAATAAATAATGAAAAGAAATGTTAATAATAATAGATTTAATGAAATCAAATTTAAAAACAAATATGTAAAACATTAAGATATTTAGACTTTCAAAATTTGCATAAAAATTCTATGATAGCTCACTTGGTTCATAATTTTTTTAACCTTTTACTTTGAAAATATTTGCAACCTATAGATAATTTGCCTGAATGCTACAACGTGCTTCTATAAACTTTACACCTAGATTCACCAAGTGTTAGCTCGTCGCCAGATTTGCATTTTCCATCTCTGGGAACTTATTACTATGGTTAATATTTTTAAAACTTTATAAATCTTTTGGTTGCCAGGATACAACACTTTTTGATGTCAGTCAGTTTGGATCATCAAATACAAGTCATGAAAATTTACAGAAAACTGCTTCTAAACCAGCTAACAAACGTTCCAAAAGCATTTATACGCCGCTAGAATTACAATACATAGAAATGAAGCAGCAGCACAAAGATGCAGTTTTGTGTGTGGAATGTGGATATAAGTATAGATTCTTTGGGGAAGATGCAGAGGTAAGTCCTTTTTTCAGGCACTATTTTATGTTTTTCTTGTCTAGCCTTAGATATTTTTCAGTATTTTTGTTTCATCTTCTGACCTTATATAAATGCTGACTTGATCAATCACCTCTTAAAAAATACTGTTATTTAAAGTAAAAACTAAAAATGAACACAAGAAACTTAGTGGGAACCAGACTTGGTGGGGAAAAGTGAGGGGTCTCTATTGGAGTATTAGTGCTTATTCTCCATGGTACTAGGCCAATACTTTTTATCCATCCGAAGTTTATTGGATGAGTCAATTAGTGAATGAACCATAATCATGTAAATACGTTTTCTAATGAAGACTCAAGTGAGAAAAATTTTTTGAGATGTATAGAAATTCCTCTGTTTACCCTTAATTTATGAATTTTCATAGCCGGGAACAAAGTTAAGTCTCAATAGAGGAACACGTGAACTTTGCCAGCTACCACCAGAAGTTGTTTGAAGTTTTACAGATCTCTTTGTGTGTCAGTCAACTTGGTGTCTTATTCTAAATTGGGATTGTGCCAGGTGTGGTGGCTCAAGACTGTAATCCCAGCACTTTGGGAAGCTGAGGTGGGTGGATCACTTGAGATCAGGAGTTTGAGACCAGCCTGGCCAACATGGTGAAACCCTGTCTCTACTAAAAATATAAAAAAAATTAGCCGGGCTTGGTGGTGCATGCCTTTAGTCCCAGCTCCTCAGGAGGCTGAGGCAGGAGAGTTGCTTGAACTCGGGAGATGGAGGTTGCAGTGAGCCAAGATCCTGCCATTGCACCCTAGCCTGGGCGGCACAGCAAGACTCTTGTCTCAAAAAAAATTGGAATTGTATTTAATGTTGAAATATTTATTATAGGCCCTAGTCAAGAAGGTTGAAAGTGAAATTTGAGCATTTCATGGGCAAACTTAGGGAAAGTATTGCTGATTACACGTTTGTTGGAAGTCATAAATGCTTGTGATGATTTTATAGCTTGAGACCTGGTTGGATTGTACACTGGAGAGTGATGAGGTCGCATGTCTGTGACTCATGGATGGGAAGTAAAGACTTGGCCAACTTTTTTTCTTCAAGTTTCCTAAATCCTCTGTGGCAGGCAAGCAGCGTTCTCTAAGTCAGGCGCATTATGCTGTGTTCTGTGATATTAAATTAGACTCTGAAATAGTATCACCATGTTTTCTGAGGGCAGGAACAAATATGTAGTTGGCATCCCCTAGGTGAAGGAGAGAAACTGTCTAGGTTAAATGGTAAATTGAGGCCTGACCACGGTAAAGGCTGATGTTTTCCTGCCCTTCTGTGAGGGACTAATAGAGTTCAGAGATGGGCTGAGGTTGGGTAGTGAGAGTGTTGGAATTAGAGTTCCATGGCTCCAGTGGGCAATATCTAAGCCATGGTGCTTTCTAGAATAAATCAGGGAATCAGATGGTGCTGCATGGTTCTATATTTCTATCAGTCATGTGTCATTAATTAGTTAGCCAGCCTGGGGCTTCTCTTTTTACTTTTTCATTGATTCTTCTTTCCAGATGGGTTCATCATTTCTGCATACTCTGTAGTATCTTCTAAATGTCAGTCATTTGCAAATGCCATGGAGCAAATGCTTATTCTTTTACAGTCTCATGCTCTCTGTATTGGATAGTCTTTGTGTAGGGAAAGCTCTAAGGACATAGAAGACCTGTCATATTTTTCTGAGTCTTTTATAGATACAGATGTTGATACTGAAGTTAGGTCACTGGAACTGCCCAAAAGACATTAAACCATAGGCTTCTATACAGGCTATACAGGGAACATTTTAAAAAACTTTTTATTGACATAGTACACATTTAGATTAAGTGTACAAATCCTGAATGTATACCTTGATGAATTTTTAACAGAGTGAACCAACCTCACATAGGGAGTCTTAAAATAGAAATTTATTGATATTTTCTTTTTTCATTTTTTAGATTGCAGCCCGAGAGCTCAATATTTATTGCCATTTAGATCACAACTTTATGACAGCAAGTATACCTACTCACAGACTGTTTGTTCATGTACGCCGCCTGGTGGCAAAAGGATATAAGGTCAGCTTTGGCTTTAACTTGTGGGAAAAGGAAATTGGGATTCTCTTCCAGAGAATGCAAATGTATTTCATAAGGTGGTAGGTAGGCTTCAATTGGTTTAGAATTTTGCATTTGAGAGAAAAAGTGTTTCATAATTATTAGTATTATATATTTTTGAGTTTTTAACAATTGTTAGATATTTAGGGTAAATTTTTTAACTCGATGATAGTGTTTCTTAGTGATTTATCTACCCTCGTCAACTCCTTTAAACCCTACATCTGAGCATTGTGGACTGATTATTTTAACCATTTCAGAATTTACCTTTAAACATTTTGAAATGAGTTTTTACAAATCAAATCATTTTTTATCATTTGATATCAATATTTCTTATTTTTGTTGAAGGTGGGAGTTGTGAAGCAAACTGAAACTGCAGCATTAAAGGCCATTGGAGACAACAGAAGTTCACTCTTTTCCCGGAAATTGACTGCCCTTTATACAAAATCTACACTCATTGGAGAAGATATCCTTTTTGGACAGGAGTTTTTCTCTTTAATGGTACAAGGGCTTTGTTTGAAGATGGCAGGTTTTTGTTTTATTATTATTGTTTTAGTTGCTCTTTGGGAACTTTTTACATGAGCTGAGAGGCATTATGGTGAACTCTTGATTAGGTGTGCTACTCAAGAGGGAAGTAGTGGCTGGAAACAAGCATCTTTTCAGATGTCATAGTAGAAGGCAAGTTCATCACACTTGAAGAGCAAGAAAAAAAGCAACCCTAATAAAAGATGATGTCAGGTTAGTATCTGATTTGAAATTATATCTTCCTTAGCCCATTTGTGGGTAGTAGTTAGGTACTTAGGACCTACAAGCTCCTCAGGGTCTTCCCAAAGTGAGACCTAACAAATAACTTATTGAAGCCAGGCATGGTGGCTCATGCCTATAATACCAGCACTTTGGGAGGCTGAACCAGTCTGGGCAACATGGCAAAACCCCATCTCTACAAAAAATACAAAAAAATTAGCTGGGCATGTTAGCACTTGCCCATAGTCCCGGCTACTTGGGTGGCTGAGGTAGGACAATCATGTCAGCCTAGGAAGTAAAGGCTGCAGTGAGCCGTGATCATGCCACTGCATTCCAGCCTGGGTGACAGGAGTGAGACCATGTCTCAAAAAAACAAACAGAAATTCAAAATGTGAAAAGAAAACTGCTGAAGTCAGAATTAAGACAGAATTAAATGCCTATAAAATATAATGGTAGTCCATCTTCATTGTTAACTTTATAAAAATTTTATTACTTTTGAAAATGGATTGTGGGTGAAGTTGTCTCACTTTGTAAGAATTTTCAGTGTGCATAATGTTTGCCCCTAAATTTATGGCAATTCATAAATGCGGTGTGTTATTTGAAGCCAAATAATTTCAAAAGCAAAATTGTCAGTTTCAAAAGCCAAATAATTATATGTAAAATTAGATCAGGGTGCATTTAAAAAAAATTACTATGGAGTGGAATCAGTTCTCTGATAATGAAAGAATGGAGGGATAAGAAGGCCTTAAATGATACTGTGTGGAAGTATTATTTCTGTTATGGTTTATTACAGATCTGCTTATTTCTCAGCTCATTTAATTCTAAGGTCTGTTTTGTTCCATGAATACTATAAATAGGGAACAGTTATCACTCAAAATGGGCTCCAAACTATTAACAACCTTGTGTTGTTCTAAGCTGATGAGCCTGTAAGAACCTGGTATTTTTATTTTTTCTTTTGCCAAAGCTTGAGTCTCTTATTTGAAGCCCATTTCTAGTACATTCCTGCTTTTCCTTTGCTGCTTTTATGGCTCGTATGTCCTGATGTCCAAAGATATGCCCAGACTTTGCCCCAAATCAGCTTTCATCCCTGAAATTTAGTTAATGGACTTATTTTATACACCCATACACAGACATACATACACATATAATGTATATGTGTTTCTGTTTTCTTTTCTCATGTCTTTAAAAAATTCTCTTACTATATCTGGGAGCTTTTAGGCACATTAAAAGAGGAAAATAATTTACACTATTTTAGTGTATTTATACTTTGAATTGTGGAATTAAACATTATGGGATTGTTAAGGATTCAAGTCTCAGCACCATCCAAGTGAAGAAGTGGGTTATTTGGGCCTCTGTGGGGTTTGATGTACTCCACTAAGCCTTTTGGAAGTAAGATACTGGTTATCTGTCTTTATGATCTTTATATCTTAGGAAAGATAAGGCATGGAACTATGATCTAAATAAATCGGAAGAATGAATACTGGGCAGATTTTGCAAAGAGCAAAAGTACTGGGTGAAACGAGCCATCATTTTATTATTTATTTCTTCATTTTTATTTTTTTATTTTGTAGAGACAGGATCTTGCTATGTTGCCCAGGGTGGTCTCCCAAACTCCTGGCCTTAAGTGATCCTACCACCTTCGCCTCCTAAAGTGCTGGGATTACAGGTGTTAGCCGTTGCGCCTGGCTGTGAACCATTATTTTAAAGGAGAAAATAGTTAATATTATTGGAAATTTAGCATTATTAGCATTTAGAATTTAAAATATAAAAATGATTATTTTTCTTTAATTATTATTAAATGTGAATCCCCTAATCAAGCTGGATGATGCTGTAAATGTTGATGAGATAATGACTGATACTTCTACCAGCTATCTTCTGTGCATCTCTGAAAATAAGGAAAATGTTAGGGACAAAAAAAAGGGCATCGTTTTTATTGGCATTGTGGTAAGTACTTTGCAGGTGAGGAACAAATGTTAGATGTTCATGGTATCTCTAAATATGACCTATTATGTGTGGTTTATAATAAAGATATCTGATGAAGTGTACCCTCAGATAATTACACAAGAAAAACATTTTTTCACAATATTATATGTTAAATCGCTAGTTACAATTTTCTCATGGCTACTTGATTCTTGTAGCAGTCCGTTCTCAGGTTGCTATAAGGAACCACTTGAGACTGGGTAATTTATAAAGAAAAGAGGTTTAGTTGGCTTATGGTTCCACTGGCTGTACAGGAAGCATGGCTGGGGAGGCCTCAGGAAACTTACAATCCTGGCGGAAGGCAAAGGGGAAGCAATGACATCTTCACAAGGCTAGCAGGGGAGAGAGTGAAGGGGGAAGTGCTACACACTTAAACAACCAGATATTGTGAGAACTATCATGAGAAGAGCAAGGGGGAAATCTGGCCTCATAATCTAATCACCTCCCACCAGGTCTCTCCCTCGGCATTGGGGATTACAATTCAACATGAGATTTGGGTGGGTACACAGCTAAACCATATCAATACTCTATGCTACGGAGAGATCCAGATGGTTTTGGTCCATGTGCCCTGGAATTTTAAGGCTGAAGACAGACACAGTGGCAGACGTGCATGTGGACAATGTACAGATAGCAGAATAAAACACTAAGCCAACACAGGCATGGGTGGCAGAGTGTTCTATAAATTTCCTCTAGGGATTTGAAATTAAACATGAATGACTATGGTATATATCTAGATTTGGAGGAAGGGATAGTTAAAGAGAAATGATAATTGGCTGATATAAAATGCCATAGTAAATTAATATTAGGATTATTTATAGTTTTCTAGATAAGTGTAATTTGTGAATTTTATTTGTACTTTTATTTATTTATTTATTTGAGGTGGAGTTTCGCTCCTGTCACCCAGGCTGGACTGCAGTGGGTGCAGTGGAGTACAATGGTGTGATCTCGGCTCACTGCTCCTGGGTTCAAGCATTTCTCTTGCCTCAGCCTCCCAAGTAGCTGGGACTATGGGCACCCACCACCACACCAGGCTAATTTTTGTATTTTTAGTAGAAATGGGGTTTTACCACGTTGGACAGGCTGGTCTTAAACTCCTGACCTCAGGTGATCTGCCCACCTTTGCTTCCCAAAATGCTAGGTTTATAGGCGTGAGCCACCGTGCCTGGCCAAATCATAGTTTTATTGATTTTTCTGGCAGTTTATGAATAAATTTGCCCATTTACAGACTTACCTGGACTCTGCTAAAAGTCTTAGACTTTTTAAGGCCCTTCAGAACAATCAGACACCCCTTTTCTGTTGTAAGTTAAGCACATGTGGAACTCTGTCCAGGTAAAAACTAATTCTCTTTGCTTTTTCTAATCTCTACAGTCAGTGGCAATATCAACAAAAATTCTTACAACTCGAATGTCTCCAATGTGCCTTTTAATACCTTATTTTGACTGCATAACTCGGTGTTAACTTGACATTTGCTTAACCAATAAGCCCTTCTTTTAGAGAGTTAGCATTCCTGTTGGTGTTAGACAGCTCTAAATGATATTTTTATCCTTGAGAAGCACGTTTTATCTAGCTACAGGCAGTTGGACCTATCTACAAATAGTAAAGTTATTTACTTTTAAGCTTTAACATATGTAATGTGCTATTTTATATTTACCTAAAACTCGGTCTAAAGAACAGAGTTGATAGTATATAATTCCTACTTAGTGCATTTAGAAATGCCATCTGGTCTACCACCAAAGTTAACCATGTGTGTGAACTGGCACTCAGAAAAATGAAAACGGCTGTTTGCCCTTCAAGCATTTTCTTGGGGGCTGTCCTTTACTTCAGCAACCACTTTTGGGCTGATGACATCCTGAGCTCTGGGTCCAAGCTGCACCTCTCCCGAACTTCAGGCTCCTGCATCCAAATTTTTATTGAACAAAGACACTTAGAATTTACTCTGGCTCCTCAAACTCAGCGTGACTGAAATTGATCTTATCTTCCTTTACCCTCAACACTGTTTTCCCTGTCACGATGGGTGTCACCCATTGCCTGGTCACTACATGGGAGTCACCTTTTGAGAACTGGTAATTAGTCTGAAATTAAGGGCTTTGCTGTTGTAGTAGCACTGTAGTCAGGCTCTGTGCCTTCAGTCTGGGCAGTGCAGTTTTATACAGACTGATTTTAGGTTTCTCAGTGTGTCACATATCACACAGGGTGAAAGATGTTGTGGGTATTACAGTATGGACCATTTCTCTGATTAAAGAAAAAGGGAATTCAGCTGACTGAAGAATTTGTTACTTTGACATCTGTACCTGGTTTTTGTAAATGCTTGGTTTGTAGATTGGTATATAAATTTACATATGTATCCTTATATACTGATAGTCTATCTCTCTAGGCTCTAGAGAAAGCCTCTGGGCTAGAATTAAGGATGTTCCCTAATTACCGTTAGAGAAACTATAACACTGCCTCCAACCCATAAGATCCCTGGGTGTCCATTCCCTCCAGAGGTGACTGTAATCCAGACTTTTAAGATAATAATTTCCTTGCTTTTAGTTGGAGCTTTTAGTTCCAGCCTTACTACCTTAAACTTTATATACAAATGTCAATATAGTGTGTGTATTCTTTTGGGTTTTGCTCCTTTTGTTTACCATTTTGTATGAGAGATTTATTTACATGTGTCGCTGTAGTTCTCTCATTGCTTTGTCCTGTTTCATTTTATGATCTACAGTTTATTCATTCCTCTGTTGATGGACATGTGCATTCTTTCTGGTTTACAGTTGTATAGAGAATGCTGCTGTAAATATTTTTGTATGTCTTGTATCGTATACAAATGCCTGAGTTTCTCCAGAGTATATCCCTGGGGGAGTAATTGCTGAATTATAGGGTATGGATACTTCAACATTCCTAGATGATGCCTTGCTGTTGTCAGAAGTGGCTTTCCATTGGTAGTATATGAACATAGGGATTGGTGATTTTTCCTTTTTTAAGCTAATGCAGCCTGTAACTAGCTCCCATGGCTTTCATAAGCATCCGTAGTGGCTAACAGTGTGTACTGGGGACTAGTCAGATTTCCTGGGTTTGAATCTTTGACTCTACTCCGTTGTCACTCTGGGACCTTGGCTAGAAACTTCCCATCACTTCTCCAAACCATGATCTTTTCCAGTTTATCTTTGCTATTATTGGCTTAGGATGTTAGGGAGTAGGTTCAGGTTGGCATGATGATTCCACCGGATCGACTGTCTACTTGGGCTTCATTCAGAGTTTGGTGACGTATACTTTCTATGGGTTACTTTGATGTATGAAGTAGTAATTTACTGCTGTTCTGGTGGTCTAGTTACTAGGACCATATCACTTGTTACTTTGAGTGATAACTACTATCTGTACAGTGCTTTATAGTTCACAAATAATTCATGTTTATTTTATAATTTGATCCTTACAATAACCTTATGGGAGAAGTAGGCTGGTTTGGTTCCATTTACAGAGGAAGAAACTGAGGCCTGGCAGTGTTTGGTAACTTGCCATAGTCACTCCGCTAGGTATATTAACTCCAGGCCTCATATTCAGGGTGGCTCTTGGAAATCTGATTTATAGCATGGTTTAGATATCTGTGAGTCTGACTCTTCATGTAAGAGTGTTGAAAAGCAAACAGGTTTCTAACACCTTAGGAATAGAGTACATACATACTCCTGAGTGTATCATCTTTACCTTTTCAATGTTTAGCTGTGTTATAGCCATAACTGGGAAAATACACTTTTCCTGTAACATTATATTTGTATTTGTTTTTAGGGAGTGCAGCCTGCCACAGGCGAGGTTGTGTTTGATAGTTTCCAGGACTCTGCTTCTCGTTCAGAGCTAGAAACCCGGATGTCAAACCTGCAGCCAGTAGAGCTGCTGCTTCCTTCGGCCTTGTCCGAGCAAACAGAGATGCTCATCCACAGAGCCACATCTGTTAGGTAAGTTGGCGCATCACTGGAAAATAAAACTGATTCTAAAACTTAGGTTTAGTTCCAAAACTGATACTTAACTAAAGTTACTAAAAATAGTTTTTACTTATAAAAATTGTATTTCCACTATAGTAGTGGAAATTAAAACAAAAAGTAAAACAACCAAGCTGGGCATGGTGGCACATGCCTGTAATCCCAGCCACTTGGGAGGCTGAGGAGGAAGGATTGCTTGAGCCCCAGAATTTGAGACCAGCCTGGGCAACTAAGGTGAGACCCCATATCTAAAAAACGAAGAAAAGAACCACCACCTACCCCTACTATCACCTTAATGTAGGACTTTAGAAGGCAGTCTTTCTGAAGAGGTTTCTGATATTATTTAATGATATTATTTGATAATTATGAGGTTTATGATATTTAATTATATTATTGGTAATCTTTAGTTTCTGGAGATAATTTAGAGTTGACTTCTTAAAAAGTTTATGTAACTTTGGAAATGCTTTGTCTGTGCTGCAAGTTTCAATTCATGGCTGTGTCCAGTGGTTTTATTTACTAGATCTAAGATCAGACCACTTATTTATGAAGCAGTGTGCTAGGCACTGTGCATACAGAGGAAGAAGATGTGGTTATGATGTATGTCTGGCAGAGTTTACAACCCCACAGGAGAGGAAGATGTGTGCATACCTAACTGGACTTAAAGGCATGATGTATTAAGTGCTAAACGTGAAGGTGCCTTGTTGGAAAGATCTGTACTGCCACCTGGAGTGTGGTGGGAAAGAGACCAGAAAGGTGTGCTGGGGCTTCAGTGAAGTAGACTGTATATTGAGGAATTTGGACTTTCGACTAGGCAGAGAAGCCCATGAGGATTTTCATGTAGTAGGCGGACAAATCATTTAGAAAATCAAAGCCAGGCACTGTGGCTTACAGCTGTAATCCCAGCACTTTGGGAGGCTGGGGCTGGTGGATCACCTAAGGACAGGAGTTCAAGACAGCTTGGCCAACATGGCAAAACTCCGTTTCTACTAAAAAAAATACAAAAATTAGTTGGGTGTGGTGGCAGACACCTGTAATCCCAGCTACTCCGGAGGCTGAGGCAGAGTAATCGCTTGAACCTGGGAGGCAGAGGTTGCAATGAGCCAAAATCACACCACTTCACTGCTGCCTGGGGGAAAGAGCAAGAACACGACTCTGTCTCAAAAAAAAAAAAAAAAAAAAAAAAAACCGAAAAGAAAATCAAACTGATTAAGTAAAGTTCCATATGTTTATTTGTCCTTAGTGTTGTGTTCATTTTCATTTGAATTTAATTACTTTCAAAGTAGCTTTCATAATTTGTTTTTCTGATTATAAAACTAATATACGTTCATTTAGAAGACAAAAAAAGGGATAAAAGTCATAAGTTGAATTCTATAACCCAGAGCAAATGACTGGTAAACATTTTGGCATATTATTTCTGTGTGTGTATATCACTTTTTTCCATTTGTGAACTTGCATTCCTGCTGCAAAATCACTTTTGTATCCTGTGGGTTTTTTTTTTTTTAATACTTTAAAATTCCCCATTTTTAAAAACTTTATTGCAGAAAATTTCAAATTTACACAAAATTATACAGAATAGTGTCATGAACTTCTGTGAATCTATCAACCAACTTCAGCATTTCTCAGGACCAATCTCATTTTTCTACCCTCCCTCCCCTTTTCTCTCTCCCTGGATTATTGGCTTTGAAGCAAATCCTAGTGAGCATCATTTTATCCTCTAATATTTCAGTAGGTACACTTAAAAACAAAATAAGTACACAACATTGTCATCTAAGTGTATCATAATTTATCTATTCCATTTTTATTGTATTCATTTTTTCAGTATTACAAATACTGTTATGATGAATATCCATATATAGAAATACTCAAGTACATTTCTGATTATTTCCTTAAGATAAATTCTTGAAAATGGAATTAACTGGATCAAAGGGTATGAATGTTTATAAAGCTCTTGATTGCTTGCTAGAAATGGTAATGTTAATTTATACTTCTACTGGTATAGTCTAGGAGGGTTCTTTGAACCTTTGTTCACATTGTGGGTGATCACTTAAATAATCTCTGCCAGTCACATAGGTGAAAAATTTTGCATCAGATCTCTTTATTTTGATCTTAATCCTTTTCTGACCATGTGTTCAAACTTGAATAATTGAAAGTCAAACAGTAAACTTATAAGGAGGGCTGCTTTTACAGAACTGAAAACGTTAATAAAATCTCGAAAAAAAATTTTAAAGGTAGGCTTCTATATTGTATTTTCAATATTTCCTATCATGTCTTTGCTAGAAATGGTAATATGAGAAATGGCAATCAGGAGCTTTATAAACATTCATACCCTCTGATCCAGTTAATTCCATTTCCAGGAATTTATCTTACGGAAATATTCAGAAATTGCACACGAATATTTCTATATATGGATATTCATCCTAACAGTATTTGTAATACTGAAAAAGTGAATATAATAAAAATGAAATGGATAAATTATGCCAAATGGATAAATTATAATTTCCTGTCTTTGATTATATAGTTCATTTTTCTTTATATTTTATTAACTTAGTATATATTTTATTTAGATTGAGTCTAAAGTCAATCAATTTTATCAACACATTCATTATTTTGTTTTCCACTTAATTTTATAAAATAACAAAGGCAAAATTCGATAAAATATCAAAATATTTCATAATGACAGACATTGCCAAAAGTGAATTTTTGTTTGGCAAGCAGCATTCATTGGTGATATTCCTAAATGTTTGTTCATCACATGAGATTTAAAAGCTTGAATTTGGCATATCAAAGATAATTTAGGTGTCTTCTGTGGGTTTTACCAAATTTAATGCCTGCTTTTGTCTTATTTTAATTTGAATTTCTCTAGTTAGCATTGTGAATAATTTTCCCTGTGTTTACTGACCATGTGTGATTTTTCATTCTTTGCACTTTTTTTTTATATCCTTTGATCATTTTCACTTTATTTGCATATTGGACTAAGCAAAGTCAAAAGTGAAGTCTGCATTTCTGTGGAGTTCCTACAGCTAATTTATATCTATGGACAGAATGAAGTAGAGGAAATTCAAAAGTTAGCGGGGTCAAACAGTGTGGACTCTTGTGAGTTAGGGTTTGGGTTGGAAAACTAGCTCTTCACCTTAGTGACTTTGAGTAAGTTATCTACTGCGTTGTCCTTCAATGTCCTTTATATTGGGGTATTAAGATTGCTTACCTCATGGGGTTGTTTTAAGGATTAAATAAGTTAATATGGGTAAAGCACCAGAAATAGTACCTGCTGTAGAAAGCTCTCTGTAAGAGGAAGTGTTGTTTTTATATTTTAATTAAAAAAAAAAATTTCTGTGGCTGGGCGCAGTGGCTCATGCTTGTAATCCCAGCACTTTGGGAGGCCAAGTCAGGCGGATCACAAGATCAGGAGTTTGAGACCAGCCTGACCAAAATAGTGAAACCCCATCTCTACTAAAAATACAAAAATTAGCCGGGCATGATGAAAGTTTTTTGTAGGTACATAATAGATGTATATATTTATGGGTTACATGAGATATTTTCATACAGACATGCAATGCATAATAAACACATCAGGGTAAATGGGGTATCCATCTCCTCAAACATTTATCCTTTGTGTTACAAACAATCCAATTATACTCTTTTAGTTATTTTAAAATGTACAATTAAATGATTTTTGACTGTAGTCATGCTGCTGCACTACCAAATACTAGGTTTTATTCTTTCTATTTTTTTTGTACCCATTAACCATCTCCAGTTCCCTTCTCAACTTTTGGTAACTGTCTTTCTACTCTCTACCTCCATGAGTTCAATTGTTTTAATTTTTAGGTCCCACAAGTAGGTGAGAATATGCAAAGTTTATCTTTCTGTGCCTGGCTTATTTCATGTAACATAATGACCTCCAGTGCCATCCATGTTGTTGCAAATGACAGGATCTCATTCCTTTTTATGGCAGAATGCTACTCCATTGTATATATGTACCACATTTTCTTTACCCGTTTGTCTGCTGACAGACACCTGGGCACTCCCAAATCTTAGCTGTTGTGAATAGTGCTGCAGTAAACATGGGAGTGCACATATCTTTTCTATATACTGATTTCCCTTCTTTTGAGTATATACCTAGCAGTGGGATTGCTGGATCATACGGTAGTTCTATTTTTAGTTTTTTAGTAGTTTTTTTCAAATTACTCTCCATATTGGTTGTACTAATTTACATTCCCACCAACAGTATATGAGGGTTCCCTTTTCTCCACATCCTCACCAGCATTTATTATTGCCTGTCTTTGGATAAAAGCCATTTTAACTGAGGTGAGATGGTATCTCATTGTAGTTTTGATTTGCATTTCTGTGATGAACAATGGTGTTGAGAGCTTTTCGTATACCAGGCTGCCATTTGTGTGTCTTCTTTTGAGAAATGTCTATTTGTCTATTTTTAAATTGGATAATTAGATTTTTCCTGTAGAGTTGTTTGAGCTCCTTATATATTGTGGTTATTAATCCCTTGTCAGATGGGCGGTCTACATGTATTTTCTTCCATTCCATGGGTTGTCTCTTCACTTTGTTGATTGTTTCTGTTGCTGTGCAGTAGCTTTTTAACTTCATATAATTCCATTTGTCCATCTTTGCTCTGGTTGCCCTATTACTCAAGAAATCTTTGCCCAGTTCAGTGTTCTGGAGAGTTTCCCCAATGTTTTCTTTTAGTCATTTCATAATGTGACATTTTATTTTTAAGTCTTTAATCAATTTTTGATTTGATTTTTGTATATGGCAAGAGATGGGGTCTAGTTTCATTGTTCTGCATATGGATGTCCAGTTTTCCCAGCACCATTTATTGAAAAGACCGTCCTTTCCTCAGTGTATGTTCTTGGCACCGTTGTCAAAAACGAGTTCACTGTAGATGTATGGATTTATCTCTGGGTTCTCTATTATGTTCCACAGGTCTGTGTGTCTGTTTTTATGCCAGTACCATACCGTTTTGGTTACTATAGCTCTGTAGTGTAATTTGAAGTAAGGTAATGTGATTCTTCCAATTTTGTCCTTTTTGCTTAGGATACATTTGGCTATTCTGGGCCTTTCATTGTTCATGTACATTTTAGGCTTATTTTTTCTATTTCTGTGAAAAATGTCACTGATATTTTGATAGGGATTGCAGTGAATCTGTAGATTGCTTTGGATAGTATGGATGTTTTAACAATATTTATTCTTCCAATTCGTGAACATGGAATATCTTTCCCATTTTTGTGTGTTCTCTTCAATGTTTTACATCAGTGTTTTATAGTTTTTATTGTGGAGAGCTTTTCACTTCTTTGGTTAACTACTAGATATTTTATTTTATTTGTAGCTATTATAAATGGGATTACTTTTTAAATTTCTTTTTCATACTGTTCACTGTTAGTATATAGAAATGCTACTGGTTTTTTGTATGTTGATTTTGTGTCCTGCAACTTTACTGAATTTGTTGATCAGTTCTGACAGTTTTTTTGTAGAGTCTTTAGGTTTTTCCAAATATAAGACCACTTCATCTGCAAACAATAATTAGACTTCCTCCTTTCCAATTTGGATGCCCTTTATTTCTTTGTCTTGTCTTATTGCCCTAGTTAGGACTATTATGTTGAATAGCTGTGGTGGCAATGGGCATCATTATCATATTCCAGATCTTAGAGGAAAGGCTTTCAATATTTCTCAATTCAGTGTGATAATAGCTTTGAGTCTGTTTTATATGGCTTTTATTATGTTGAGGTATGTTCCTTCTATACCCAGTTGTTTGAGAGTTTTTGTCATGAAGGGTTGTTGAGTTTTATCAAATCCTTTTTCAGCATCAATTGAAATGATTATGTGGTTTTTGTTCCTCATTCTGTTAATGTGATGTATCGTAGTGACTGATTTGCCTATGTTGAACCATCCTTGCATCTCTCGGATAAATTCTACTTGGTCATGATAAATGATCTTTTTAATGTGTGGTTGAATTCAGTTTGCTAGTATTTTGCTGAGGATTTTTGCATCAATATTCATCAGAGATACTGGCCTCTAATTTTCTTTATTTGATATGAATTTGTATTATTCTGGTGTCAGGGTAATACTGGCCTCATAGAATGAGTTTGGAAGTATTCTCTTCTCTTTTTTCTTTTTCTGGAATAATTTGAGGAAAATGGGTCTAGTTCTTTAAATGTTTGGTAGAATTCAGCCGTGAAGCCATTGAGTCTTGGACTTTTCTTTGCTGGGAGACTTTATTATGGCTTCAGTCTCGTTACTTGTTGTTGATCTGTTCAGGTTTTGGATTTCTTCGTGGTTCAGTGTTGGTGGATTGCATTTGTTTAGGAATGTATCTATTTCTTCCAGATTTTTTTAATTTATTGGCATATGGTTGCTCATAGTAACCGCTAATGATCCTTTGAATTCCTGTAGTGTCAGTTGTAATGTCTTCTTTCTCATCTCTAATTTTATTTATTTGGGGTTTCTCTTTTTCATAGTCTGGATAAAGTCTTATCAGTTTTATCTTTTCAAAAAACTAACTTTTGGTTTGTTGCTCTTTTGTATTGTTTTCTTTGTTGCAATTTCATTTATTTCTGCTCTGATTTTTATTTTTATTTTATGTTAATTTTGGGTTTGGTTTGCTCTTGCTTTTCTAGTTCTTCAATGTTTATCATTTAGTTATTTATTTGAAATTTTTCCTCTTTTTTTGATGTAGGTGCTTTTAGCTATAAACTTCCCTCTTAGTACAGCCGTCACTGTATGCCATAGGTTTTGGTATGTGTTTTCATTATCATTTGTTTCAAGAAATTTTTAAGTTTCCTTGTTGATCTCTTCATTGACCCACAGGTCATTCAGGAGCATATTGTTTAATTTCCATGTGTTTGTATAGTTTCCAAAATTCTTGTTTTTGATTTCTAGTTTTATTTCATTGTGGTCAGAGAAGATTCTTGATATTATTTCAGTTTTTTTGAATGTTTTAAGACTTCTTTTGTGACCTAACATATGATCTAATCTTGGGAATGATTAGATCATTCATGCTGTAATGATTAGATCCTCTACGTGCTGAGGAAAAGAAAGTGTATTCTGTAACCATTGAATGAAATGCTCTCTGAATATCTGTTAGGGTCATTTGGTCTGTAGTGAAGATTAAGTCTGATGTTTCTTTATTTATTTTCTGTCTGGAAGATCTGTCCATGTGGGGTGTTGAAGTATCCAGCCGCTATTTTTTTTTTCTCTCTCTTTTTTTTTGAGACGGAGTCTTGCTCTGTCACCCAGTGGGGAGTGCAGTGGTGTGATCTCAGTTCACTGCAACCTCCACCTCCTGGGTTTAAGTGATTCTCCTGCCTCAGCCTCCCGAGTAGCTGGGATTGCAGGAGTGCACCACCACGCCTGGCTAATTTTTTTGTATTTTAGTAGAGACAGGGTATGGGTTTTCGCCATGTTGTCCAGGCTGGTCTTGAACTCCTGACCTCAAGTGATCTGCCTGCCTCGGCCTCCCAAAGTATTGGGATTACAGGTGTGAGCCACTGCACCTAGCCTCTTTTTTTTTTTTTTTTTTTTTTGACAGAGTTTCACTATTGCCCAGGCTGGAGTGCAGTGGCACGATCTCAGTTTGCTGCAACCTCCGCCTCCTGGGTTCAAGCGATTCTTCTGCCTAAGCCTCCTGAGTAGCTGGGACTACAGGCAGGTGCCATCATGCCCGACTAATTTTTGTATTTTTACAAAATTAGAGACAGGGTTTCAGCATGTTGGCCAGGCTAGTCTCGAACTACTGACTTCAAGAGATCTGCCTGCCTCTGCCTCCCAAAATGCTGGGATTACAAGCATGAGCTACCGCCTCCGGCCAGTCTCTCTTTAACTTGAATATTTGCTTTTCGTATGTGTGTGTTTCAGTGTTGGGTGCATATATATTTACAATTATCACATCCTCTTGCTGAATTGACCCCTTTGTCATTACATAATGACCTTCTTTGTTTCCATATTTACAACCAGTAAACAATACAGTATTAAATTTGCAAGTACAAAATTTATTTTGTTTTCGGTGATATCTTCTTGTCTGTTTTAACCACTGGTAAGTAGTTTTTTGTATCTCAGACTAAGTACCCCATTTTTTTCTTATGCTGTATACCTAAAGGTAAAAACAGCAGTTTTTGTCAGTTACCGGTTAATAACATTTTATTAATATTGAAGACATAATATGTTAAAGCTGTGTGAGGAAAGGCAAAAGAATGGCTTGGAATTGTGGAATGTCTATCTTAAAATATTAGGGTTTTTGGTATTCTTAAGTTTAACCACAAGAGGTCTCCAAAGGATTTTATATTCTGTGAATTGGTGTGTAACGGTTACTAAAATAGCTCTAAGTACAGACTGACTTACTTTGTATCATATTGTGACTTAGAACAAATATTAGAGATGTAGTAAGCTAAAATTATTACTCTTAAATAATGATATAGAATCAATTTTTCTTAGGTTATTTATTTTTATTTATGTAAAGTATGTTTATAAGATTTCAGCCTGGGTCTTAGGGAATCAGTCTTACTATCTTGTTACACTTTCCTTTGTTGCAAAACTGTAGAGAAAGAAACCAATGGAAAGCAATAGTCTTGAGCTCTTTATCAATTGCAGTTAAGGTTGCTTTAGCTTAGAAATGTTACATGTTTATAGAAATGGTTGAGAGGAAAGCTTTAGAAAGTGATAAACAAATACTGTTGATATTTACTAATTCTCAAGGAAACTGACTTTTAAGGTGAATCAGGGGGACATTACAAATGACAGTCAATTTTGTGTTCAAAGAAATGAGAGCTTCCTGAGCACTGGCATAGCCAAGGAAGGCTGTATGAAGAAGGTGGGCTTGGGTGGTACATTTGCAGGATAGAAGGCTTTGAGTTGGTAATGGGGAGGGAGGAAGGGTATGTTGTATGTGTACAGAAATGATATAAGGTCTGAGGCACACAGGCTGGAAATATTAGAGAAGTGTGAAGAGAGCAGGGAGATTTCTCTGATCAGAGGGAACTTTCATGTTGAGAATTGGGAAAGAAAGGGTGAAGGCCTATGAAATCCAGCAAACTGGTATGGACTCCTATAGACGACAGTAAGGTTTCTGGGGAAAGGAATGGCATGATAGGAGGGAAGAGGTGAGTGTACTGCCGAGATGGGATAGTTGAATTTTAAAAATAAATATTTCCCCGAAGGAAAAAGAGGATACAGAGAAAAGAATCAGATCAAGGAGCTTAGAGAATGCCAGTAGTTGGAAATAGGAGCAAGAATAGAAACAGAAAGGGAGGAATTAAAGAGCTAGGTGGAGAACCAGGACAAGGTAGGGATGTGTAGTTATAATTTGTCACACATGATATAACCAGTGGTGTGAGCTAATTTTTTACATTATTGACTGTTATAATTTATTGACACTGTATGACATTTGGAAAGATACTTGGTTAAAAACTAGCCTTAGCTCATTGATATCATTTGAAAAAGACGTGTGGAAGAATGTCCTGGGGTACCACAGTGACTTCAGCTATCTGACCTTTGAAATAAATGCTTGAACACATAAGTGCTTCCTCAAAGACAGATGTGTATGCTGCAGATTTAAAGAAAACATTGACATCTTAATGTTGGGGAATAAGAATAACCTCTACTATGTTTACTTTCAGTGTTAGAAATATATTATTATTATGTCTTTTTGGCCACAGAGAGCCTTACATCATCTGAGGTTTAACCAAAAGTATTATCTAACATGATTCTTTATATGGAGGCATAATACCACCTGAATGTCATTTATGGTGACACATATTTGAAATTACCATCGTAGCATTTTAATTTTGTGTTCATCTCTTATTAAATTAATTTATATAGTAGAAATTACTTATTACTTTGTGTTATTGTACTTTGACTTTCTAGTTTTTAATGGAAAATATTTAGCAGAGTTTTGGTGCCAAAATGAAGTGATAACTGTGAGGCTATGTAATTATCAGAGGAATTGTTATGCAAATTAGGTATCTGTGTTATGGCTGAAGTCCAGCTTCTTTCTAATGTCATTTGAATTTAACATTAGTATAAAAGTTTAATTTTTTTTTTTTTTTTTAAAGAATGAGAGTAAAAGAAACAACAACAGGTCTTACTCATTAATTTGGTTTAGAGGAAGTGTTTTACACATACGAAATGTTATTAAGTGGTCAGTACTTGATGGTACCAATTTTGTGATTGCGATGTTACAGTTTGGTCTATCAGAGTTTAATAAGCTCAGTTCTGTGGGTTCATATGAAGTCATTTCAATGTAATTCTTAGATATTAAGAGCCCAGTAAATGTGGAATGGCATACCAAATACTGGGTAGCATATGGATATGAATAACATAGCACCTAAATTAGGTGGGAAAGTGGGGCTGAGTAGAAAGAGGGCATCCCAGGAAGTGTGGTCACAGGATGGGAAAAGGGAATTGGTAACATTGAGTTGACTGGAATGTTAGGAATATATGGATCAAGAGTAGCCTGCAACAGAATCTAGTGCAGAAGAGCTGTTCAGTGAGTATTTGCTAAATGATTTTGTTTAAGGCCAGAGAGGAAGACTGGAGCTGTTTCACTGAGGATGCTGGGCACTAGTGGGAGGAACTGATACTTTATTTAGATGTTTCTCAAATTTGGCCTACCAACTTTTTAATTTACTACTTTGTGTTACAATTTTCTTCTTTAAGTTTGTTAAATTATAGTTTAAAAAATTACAGAGTTAATATATGTTTGCTGTAAAAGTGAAAAAAAGTCTATTTTAAAGGAAAAAATAATTTTTGCTAACCTCCCCATCCATTTGACTTAAATTAGTTTTATTATAACGTGACTTAGATATTTATAAACTGAAAACTTAGTGCTCTAGGTTTTATACCTATTTTAACAGGAATAAAGTTCAAGCAAAATTTGAGATTAAAGTAAATGTATGAAACTGATAAAATATAAATGAATGATTGCTTGGCATGAAGGGTGATGTTCTGCTGCTAAAAATAAACTGTTCCTGTCAATTCAAGTGGGATATATCCCCAACTGAGGACCAAGTTCTTTTTTTTTTTTTCTGATGAGCTTTATTTTATTTTTGAGCAGTTTGAGGTTCACAGCAAAATTAAGAGTAAGGTACAGAGTAAAGGTGTCATATCATCAGTAATCTCCACCAGATCCTGTGCTATGATGTTGCTGTGATGTGCTGTATAAAGGCTCAAACCTTTCCCGCACCCTTTTTTTTAAAGAGTAGGGGTCTTGCTCTGCCACCCAAGCTGGAGTGCAGTGCTGTGGTCATAGCTCATTGCAGTCTTGAACTCCTGGGCTCAGGTGATCCTCTCACTTCAGCCTCCTGAACAGCATACTACTCAGGCACATACCTGTAGTCCTGGCTACTCAGGCATGTACCACCCCTCCCAGCTAATTAAAAAAATTTTTTTTTTTTAGAGATAGGTTCTGGCTATGTTGCCCAGGCTGGTCTCGAACTTCTGGCCTCAAGTGATCCTCTCCCCTTAGCCTTGCAAGTTCTTGGGATTACAGGTGTGAGTGACTGCATGTAGCATCTTCCAGTCTTTTCTCTCTTCAAACCATAGTATAACTTAAGTGGTTTGCCCTCCATTTGGTACCAGTGTACTTGTTCAATTTTTTTTTTTTTTGAGAGGGAGTCTTGCTCTGTCACCCAGGCTAGAGTGCAGTGGCACAATCTTGGCTCACAGCAATCTCTGCCTCCTGGGTTCAAGCGATTCTCCTACCTCAGACTCCCAGGTAGCTGGGATTACAGGCACCCACCACTACACCTGGCTATTTTTGTATTTTCATAGAGACAGGGTTTCACTATGTAGGTTAAGCTGGTCTCGAACTCCTGACCTCAAGTGATCCGCCTGCCTTGGCCTCCAAAGTGCTGGGATTACAGGTGTGAGCCACCGCACCTGGCCATCCAGTTCAATTTTAGAACTACTTTGGTTTTATTTTTCTCATTAAACTTTAACCGTTAAGTGCTCCTTATTACTAATGTGATCTTAAACATAAACAGAAATTAAGAAACTGAAGCATGTAGCAATATTCATTTTTTTTGTTGTTGTTGTTGAGACGGAGTCTCGCTCTGTCCCCCAGGCTGGAGTGCAGTGGTGCGATCTTGGCTCACTGCGAGCTCCACCTCCCGGGTTCACGCCATTCTCCTGCCTCAGCCTCCCAAGTAGCTGGGACTACAGGCGCCCGCCACAGCGCCTGGCTAATTTTTTGTATTTTTTAGTAGAGACAGGGTTTCACCGTGGTCTCGATTTCCTGACCTTGTGATCCGCCCACCTCTGCCTCCCAAAGTGCTGGGATTACAGGCGTGAGCCACCGCGCCCGGCACAATATTCATTTTAAAAGCTGATAATCCAGTTGATCTAAGACCTTAACCTAAGATCATGAAATCAATTCGGTAGGTTGTGACTAACATTTTAAAAAAACATGGTAGAAGTTACCAGAGTATATCACTTGTAGTAAGGGTAAGTATTTCATGAAATTGCTTTTTTTCAGTTTTATCTGTTTATAGATAATCTCTCTGTATATGCCTTCTAATCCTCTCTCCAATTCCTATCATGTTTGTAATTGTCCATGAAAATAATTGAACTCATAATTTAATATATTAATATGATTAATAAATGTTATTCATAGGTTATTTTATATATACATTCTTATTACCTGAAACTGATCAGATACTGCCCAGAAATGTATATTTGAATAGCACAACTGAAAAGTAGTTAATGTTTGGACTATGTATTTAAAATCCTAAAGCTGACATGATTCATAGACCAGATATTGCCTACATAGAAAATCTAGGAGAAGTGACAAATTATCAGAAGTTATAAGAATTCAGCAAGGCCATTAAATATAAGATTAGTTAATAAAAATGAATAGTCTTTCAATACAGCAGCAACAAATAGAAAATGAACACAATTTTAAAAGATACTATTTAAAATAGCAACCACAATAATATTATCTAGGACTCTATTTACCAAAAAGAAAATAAGGTCTTAAGAAAATTTGGAAACTTTACTGAAAGATATTAAATAACTAAATAAATACTGGAAAGATGCAACATGTTCATGAATGGAAAGATTCAGCATAAAGATATCAGTTCTCCTTAATATAAATTCAATGCAATTCTTTTTTTTCTTTTTTTTTTTTTTTAAATAATTTTGTGAGTACATAGTAGGGTACATGAGATGTTTTTCAGTGCAACTCTAATCAAAAGGATAATGAGGTTTTTCACAGAAACTGACAAGCTGCTTTTAAAAAGAAAAATCAAAGGGCCAATAATATGTAAGATAGCACTGAGAAAGGTAGACATATTTGCCCTATCAAAACTCAAAACTTATATATATAAATATATACATGTACATATATAATATATATAGAATATATATTATATATATTTTTATGTGTATAATATATGTATGTGTGTGTATATATATTATATATATATATTATTTTATATATATGTTTTTTGGAGATGGAGGTCTCACTCTGTTGCCCAGGCTGGAGTGCAGTAGCACAATCTTGGCCCACTGCAACCTTCCTCTCCTGGGTTCAAGCAATTCTCCTGCCTTAGCCTCCCCAGTAGCTGGGACTACAGTCATGTGCCACCACGCCTGGCTAATTTGCATAGTTTTAATAGAGATGGGGTTTCACCATAGTGTCCAGGCTGATCTCTAACTCCTGAATTTAAATGATCCTCCTGCCTTGGCCTCCCAAAGTGCTGGGATTGTAGGCATGAACCACCATGCGTGGTCAAAACTGAAAACTTACAAAGCAGTGGTAAGGTAGTATGGAATTAGCATATGAAGAGAGTGGCAAATGGAGCAATGGAGCAGAAGAAAGATGGAGAAAACAAATTCATGCACACATAGGAAGTTCATATGGCAGAGATGGCATTAGACATCCTAGGAGGGAGGGATTATTCAATCAATGCTGCAGGGACAAACAGCTTTCCATACTGTAAAATTAAACCCTACTTCAGACCATATAGAAAATTTCAGTTGGAAAATATGTATGTATTCGTGACCTCAGGATCTGAAGAGATAACCTACACATGACATATACAAAAAGCACAAATCAAAGGAAACAATTAGTAAATCATGTAGCTTTTTTACAGATTGCTCTAGGTATTATATATACATAACTTATCACGGTGTACTTGTGTCATCGTTTTACCAGTTTGAGTGAAATATAAAAACCTTCCCTCTGTCTATGCTTCTTTATCCTCCCCCATTTATAATATAATTACCTTAAATATTATAATTGTCTTAAATATTTAGAAAGCATTATAATTTTTGTTTCAACCATCAGATATAATTTAGGAAACTCAGGAGGGGTTTACCTTGCTCTTTCTTTCCTGATATTCTAAGGTTTCTTCTTTTTATTTTTCCTTTTTGTTTAGAGAACTTCCTTGAAGTGTTCTTTTAGAGTAGCTCTGCTTGTGACAGAGTCTCTTAGTTTTTCATCATATGAGAATGCCTTGGTTTGCCTTTCATTTTTGGAAGACATTTTTTGCCAGGCATGGGATTCTGGGTTGACAGTTATTTTTTCAGCACTGGAAAAATATTTTGCTACTTCCTTCTAGCCTTCATGGTTTCAGATGAGAAATCTACTATCATTCAAATTGTTTTACTCTATAGCTAAGGTATGATTTCTTTCTTGCTGCTGTCAAGATTTTTTTTTTCTTTAGTTTTTAGAAGTTTAATTATGTGTCATGGAACATGTATCTTTGGCTTTATCCTTTTTGGGGTTCACTCAACTTCTTGAATCTGAAAGTTTATGTCTCTTGCCAAATTTATGAATATTTTGTCTATTATTACTTCAAGGTTTTTGTTGTTGTTGTTGTTTTTCTTTTTTGCCTTCTTTTCTTCTCTTGGGACTTTGATCACAAGAATGTTAGATCTTCTGTTATAGTCCCTGGGGCTCTATTCATTTTATTTTTATTCCAGTCTGTATCCTCTCTGTTTTTCAGATTTGGTAATTCCTATTGTTTTATGTTTCATTTCACTGAGTCTTTCATCTGTTTCCTCTGTTGTGCTGTTGAGTGCATCCACTGTTGTTATATTTTTCACTTCTAAAATTTTTGTTCATTTTTTCTTTTTTTTGAGATGGAGTTTCGCTCTTGTGCCCAGGCTGGAGTGCAGTGACACAATCTCGGCTCACTGCAACCTCCGCCCCCTGGGTTCAAGCAGTTTTCCTGCCTTAGCCTCCCTAGTGGCTGGGATTATAGACGCCCGCCACCACGCCTGGCTAATTTTTGTGTTTTAGTAGAGAGGGGGTTTTGCCATGTTGGCCAGACTGGTCTCAAGCTACTGACCTCAGGAGATCCACCCATCCCAGCCTCCCAAAGTGCTGGGATTACAGGTGTGAGCCACTGCGTCCTGCCCATTTTTTTCTTTATGCCTTTCTATTACTTTGCAGATAATTTTTCCTTGCCTTGACCTTCTATTTTTCCATTTGTTTCAAGCATGTGTGTAATTGCTGTTAAAGCATTTAGCATGGCTGCTCTGAAAGCTTTGCCAGATAATTCCGACATCTCTGTTATCTTGGTGTTGGCATCTATCGAGTGTCTTTTTTCATTCAGTTGGAGGTTTGGAGGTTTTCCTGTTTCTTGCTATGACAAATTATTTTTGGTTGGAACCAGTGCTTTTTTGTATTATGGTATGAGATTTTGGGTCTCATTTAAGCCTTCTGTTTTAGGTGGCTTTCCCTGACACTGCTTCAGCAGGGTAGGGGTGTGCTGCCTTCTTATTGCCAGGTGGAGATAGAAACCCAGGTTGCTTGGTCTCCGTTGAAACCCAAGGGAGATGGGTACTTGTTACTGCTGGGTCCCTGTAGGAGTTCCAGCTTCCCATGTGGCCTCCACTGGGCCTTCTCTGACACCATCCCTGTAAGGAGTGAGAAGGGAGTCTCAGTACTGCTGAGTGGGTGTGGAAGTCCAGTCTCTGTCTGGTGTTTCCTCTGATACCATGGGGGTTAAAGCCTCAGTACTGGCCAGCAAGGATGAACCTCTTGTTTGCTACTGTATGACTGGCGCTGACACAACCCTAGCTGGAGTTTGGAGTGTCTTCTTTCACTGGTGAGAATGGAAATCTGGGGTCCCAGCCTTTGCTAGCATGGGTGGTACCACAGGTTTTTCTCTGGTGCTTGGCTAGAGTAGAGTGGTTATTGGCTAAAAGTTTTCTGTCTTACCAGGCTTCCTTTTCTCTGTTGAGGCTTTTTTGTCTGTGCCTGTTAGTCTTTCTGGGTTGTCAGCTTCTTCAGCTCCAAGTCTGGGTTTTATGCTACAAAAAGTAAACCTGGGGAACTCACCATAATACTGTTCCTCACATCCCAAGTTCCCTACCTGTTCTGCTTTCTGCTCACCTTTCAGAGTCGTCTTATGTTTGTTTGATATATAATATGCAGGGAGTGGTACTTAGAGTAGGAGTGGGGAAACATACCTCCATTCCTTCTTCCCAGAAGCACAAGTTCTTCAATCAAGATCTTATTTTAGAGATTGCTCTATGTATAAATGAACTTTGCTTCCTTGGTATTATTTTGATCTAATTATAATAAAATTTGTACTTTGATTATATTGATGATGCCAATGTGCAAATTTTAACTGCAATAGAATTGAATTTTGCGCATAGGTGAATCTGATTAAGAGAAAAAGAAAACTCTTCTCATGTTTTTTATAATTAAAAAAGTGCTTTTAATATTTTTAGTGCTGCTTACAGTTTAAGCATGTTAGTATATTTTTAAAAACACAACCAGTGGGGAAAATTCTGTCCTTTGTCTTGGCAAATTAACAATCTAAGCATACAAAAATGTATAGGAAAAATTTGCCAGCTCTCCATCAGAGTGCTGTCATGATGATTAGTTCATATTTCCTTCTTAAGAAGCTTACCCTTTCTTGTTTATCACCCACAAAAAAGCATCAAAGTTAAAAAAAAAATTGAAAGAACCTCAATACCAAGTGGATTTAGAGAGCCCAGAGGTCAGAAATCATGTGCAGAGTCTTATGTTGACAGAGGAATGGCCCTGCCATAAGAAAGGTGCCTGAGTTACACCAGGTGTTGTCAGCTAGAGCCAAGTTAAACACCAGGTTTACTTACCTGATAGAATTTTAAGTGCTTCACAAATAACATTTTTTACCTTCATAGTTAAATATTTACTTAAGGTATATTAAAAACATATAATCAGTGAATCAAACCTGTTGATTTCATAAATTTGTATTGCAAAGAAAGATTCTTAAGTTGGTATTTGAGTTAAAAATGTGAGTTAACTTAATAAGAACTGTCAGGTTATAGTAGTGATGTCCTTACAAATATGTCAGTATTACTGAAGGTAAAGGGGGAATGACTGAAGTTAAGGAAACATGTTGGAGCAATTGTAAAGGCAATATGTGTCACATTATTTGCCTCTTGTCATTTAGATTATGTAAGCTAAATCTAGTATAAATGGGACCATTGTTTGGATGAGAAAGAAAATCCAAACTTGAGATGTAGAGAAATATAGATGAATTTGAAGCCCAGAAAGGACATTTAAGCTCCCTTAAGATGAGTTACTCCATTTTTTGTAGTAGTTCACCTTTTTAAAGGTATTTTATCCTGCTGTCAAGTTTATTTTATTAAATTAGAGAGCAGGAAAGTCTAATTGATTCTTTTTTTAATATCTAAAAAAATCAATGTTATTTATTTATTTTTGAGACAGGGTCTCACTCTTGCTCAGGCTGGAGTACGGTGGCACCATCGTGGCTCACTGTAGCCTTGATCCCCCAGGCTCAAGCAATCCTCCCATCTCAACCTTCTGAGTAGCTGGGACTACAGGTGTGCGCAGTGACACCCAGCTAATTTTTTTTGTAGAGATGAGGCCTCTCTATGTCTCCTATACTGGTTTTAAACTCCTGGGCTCAAGCAATCCACCCACCTTGGCCTCCCCAAAATGTTGGAATTACAGTTGTGGGCTGTTACGCCTGGCCAAAATCTGCACTTTGATGGATATTTCCAGTAGATTCTCAACTTGTTGATACATCTTCTGAGTTGAACATTATTATACAGTCATTCATTTATTCATCTTTAAACACATTTATTGAGTGGCTGCTATGTGCCAGCTTTGTTACAAGGTGGCGAAGATACAGAAATGAGTAACATCCCTCCTTTCCAAGTTCTTTTAGTCTAGAGGGGAGGTAGTCATGGAAATAAACAATTGTAATGAAAGCGCTGGTTGAAAATATCTTAGAGTTACTGGCAGCACTTGAGCATCATGCCGGTTTGCTAGAGGAGTATGTTAGAATTGAGACTGGAAGAATGAATGCCGGTCAGGTGGAGGTGTGAGAAAGCATGCTTTTCTTAGGAAACAAACTAGTTTGGTTGGGTTACTCTGCCAGGGTGAGCATGGCAGCCTGAGACAGGGCAGACATGTGGTTTGGAGAGAAAGGGTGTGTAAAGTGAAAGAGAATCAAGAGTGAAACAGTGGAGAGAGAAAGTGATATTACACAGGGCCTGGATAAAGATTTTCCTGTGACAGACTGAACTGAGATGGCTGGTGATGGGGACTGTAGCCTAGTGACCCTTTGTGTACCCAGCACCTGTCGAAGTAGCTCACACATAATGGGTACTTAATAAATGCTTGGTAAATGAATGATTAAATAAGTGATGTTGAGAATAAAGAGAATAATGGGTATCTCCTATTTGCTTTTCTTAAGAAAAGTGATTTGGGTTTTGTAAACATGGAAGGGTTGTTGTAAGGCCGGGCGTGGTGGCTCATGCCGGTAATCCTAGCACTGTGGGAGGCTGAGCCCAGTGGATTCAGGAGTTCGAGACCAGCCTGGCCAACATGGTGAAACCCCACCTCTACTAAAAATACAAAAATTAGTTGGGCCTGGTGTCAGCACCTGTAATCCCAGCTACTTGTGAGGCTGAAGCAGGAGAATGGCTTGAACCTGGGAGGCAGAGGTTTCAGTGATTCAAGATTGCGCCGCTGCACTCCAGCCTGGGTGACACAGCATGACGCTGTCTCAAAAGAAAAAAAAAAAAAAAAAAAAAAAAAGGAGGTTGTTGGAGTAGCTGGAAATCTGTACATTAACATGTATGGTAATCAGTGTCTATTTACATGATATAGATATAGCCAATTCATTTACTTCTTTTGGAAAGATCATATTAATTTCTTATCATTTTTTCCCATTTTTATTTCTTTAAAAAAATTTTTAATACCACTTTAAGTGATTGAAGCATTCTGACATTTCCATATATATTCCTTTACGGTAAGTATTAATGGGATCTACATGGCTAAGTTACTATTTAAAGATTGATACTGATGAAAACTAGGCACTAGCCTCCCCTCTGGCGCTTGAAACCTTTTCTGTTGTGGTGTTCATAGGAAATCTTTTTTTTTTTTAATTTATATTTTGTCTTCCTCATTCCTCTCGAGCGCAGAAGATAAATATAAAGTTGACTACTTTGTCATTCTATTTCATTATGTTTATTAGATAATAGTTTCACTTAACTATTTAGATAATCTAGAATTAGAAAATAAATTGTGGGCCTGGCAGGGTGGCTCATGCCTATGTATAATCCCAGCACTTTGGGAGGCTGAGGTAGGTGGATCACTTGAGGTCAGGAGTTCAAGGTCAGCCTGGCCAACATGGTGAAACCTCGTCTCTACTAAAAATGCAAAAAATTAGCTGGGCATGGTGGCACGTGCCTGTAATCCCAGCTCCTCAGGAGGCTGAGGCAGGAGAATTGCTGGAACCTGGGAGGCGGAGGTTGCAGTGAGTCAAGATCTCCCCCCTGCACTCCTGTCTGGGTGACAGAACAGATCAATTCTGGTAGTAGAGGTGGTAGTGACTACATAGAAGAAATAAATCTCATATGCTCTAGGAAAATGTTTGCCTCTGGGAAACCATTTAAAGAGGAAGTATTATTAGTATTAAAAAATCTGTCTTTTTGAAATTTCTTTTTAAAATTTACATTAATTTCTTCCCTGGTGGGAATGCCATTGTATTTGCAGTAGTTTTTTTTAGTCCTGATACTTTTCATATATCTAGCTAGCACTTTTAATGGATGTGCTTAACTCATGAAAATCCAGATTTTAAAACATGGTAAGTTAGTAGGTAATAGTTATTTTATAAGAACATTTGCCATGGGTTTATTTAAAGAATGAGAACTTCTTTGTGCCTTTTCACTGAGGGTATTCGCCTCAGGAATATATATCCTTGAAAAGAAAAAATGGGTGTGTTTGCAGTAGGTTTATTGATAGTTGAGTAGGAAGAAACAACATTTGAGGAGTGTGGAGGAAAGATCTTCCTGATTACTACAGATACCTCCTAAAGTGGGGCCAGACTGCTTAAATAGAAAGTTTGGAAGCAATTGTGCAAGGTGTGCAGCATTTGTTTTACTAATTCGACTTGATTTTTGTAAATAAACCTGTTCATTTGGGTTTGAGGATTTAATTGCATAAAGATTCTTTATTTAGCTGAAGCATCTTGTCCTCATGGCTTTTCCCAGAAGTTTGTGTTGTAAATGTTAATATATTAAAAGTGCTTTTAGGCTGGGTGCGGTGGCTCATGCCTGTAATCCCAGCACTTTGGGAGGCCAAGGCGGGCAGATCATGAGGTCAGGAGATCGAGACCATCCTGGCTAACATGGTGAAACCCCATCTCTACTAAAAATACAAAAAATTAACCGGACATGGTGGCGGGCACCTGTAGTCCCAGCTATTCGGGAGGCTGAGGCAGGAGAATGGCGTGAACCCAGGAGGCAGAGCTTGCAGTGAGCTGAGATCGCGCTGCTGCACTCGAGCCTGGAGCAAGACTCCATCTCAAAAAAAAAGTGCTTTTAAGTGATTTATTATTAGCATCTTAACAAATCCTATGCGAAATATTAAAGTAGTGTTTATTATTTCAGGTGAAGTCAAAGGGAAACAGTACAAGTTGCAAGGTAGGGGGTAAATGGAAAGGAAGGAAAAGGAAAGACAGGAGATGAATGGAAAGATTGAGTCCCAGCATGTTCCAGACGCATTGTTCATGGCTTCAATAACCCTGGCACAGCCCTCTGAAGAAAATGTAGTTATCCTAATTTTGCAGCAAGGAGGCAGAGATGCTGTGAACCTCTCTTGAAGTTACAGGATCACTTAGGTAGTAAGTGGCAAAGCCCACTAGAGCCCTAACCCTATTTGATACTGGTAAATTCACCTGCTATCATTAAGGTGTAACCTGACAGCAGTGTAAGACAAAAATACCCCTTCATTGAACTCCAAATACAGTTACTGTCTGTCCTCACGATCTCTTTAATTATTTTTTTCTTCTCCTTTTCTCTTCATGGTTCAAAGAGAGATCCTTTTTAATCTCTTCCCTTCCAGCAAAGCTTCCTTTCACTTTCTACCTGAAGTCAAAATCTTGAGACTAGCTTCGTTTAGAGCTCCTCTGGGCTTGCTTATCTTCCAGCCTTTGTGGTCTTAGACTTGTCCATTAGTCTTTGTAATGACTTCTTCCTGTCAAACCTCCCTGCTGAAGGGAGACTTCTTACTAATTTCTGTTATTTTCCCGGCTTGCTTGCTTTGAGATTATTCTCTTATCTCTTGTTTTCAGGCCAGGAATTTCTTCCCCCTTCCAGCTTTTTTTTGGTGAATCCTCTTTAACCTCTGTCCCAAGTCTTGATCTCTAAAGCAGTAAAAGCATATGAAGACCTGGTATGGTTTTTCTGTAGTTTTTCCTCCCTCCCTTCTCTTTCTACCCTTCTTTCTGAAAAAACAAAAGCAAAAACAAAAAACAAACCAAAAAAGCCCTCTGATACTTGATTTTGTATCAATAATCAACATATGCATTAATATAAAATTATATATGTATAAGTTGACTTAATATACACAATACTGAGGTTTTTCCAGGCTTTTGTGGAAGCTCCCCACTGCAGTCCAGAATGCTCCGTGACAAGGTCCTAGGATTCTTTCCCTCAGTGCCATTGTGAACGCTCCTTCAGCTCTGTCCAGTTCTCTTGGCCTGGCTGAACTGGGCTCTGCACTCCGTGGGAGTGAACACGAATCCTGAACACACCGTGTGGGTGCACTGGATTGTCCCCAGCCTTAATGTAAAGGCAAGTTTAGAGAAGAATGCATGATGAGTGGGCTCGCATGCCTCCCTTACGGCCATGTGGGACCATGACCACACCACAGGGTTAGTCCTTACCTGGTGGGAGCCACTGGGAGCAGAGGAGTGCTAGGTATCGCATGGCGTATTTAAGATAGTTCGTGTCCAGCCATGACATTTCAAGTGCTCATTAACTGCATGTGGTTAGTAGCTACTGTGTTAGGCAATGTAGTTTTATAGACAGTAGCACAGCTGTATGCAAGGGATGGGCCTAGAAAGACAGGTAACACTTAACTAGACAGGCTTGGGGAAAATACATTCCGCAATGAAAGCAAAGTTTAAACAAAGTTGAAATAACTTATTTAAAAAAAAAATAGCTGGCTGGGTGCAGTGGCTCATACCTGTAATCCCAACACTTTGAGAGACTGAGGAGGGTGGATTGTTTGAGCTCAGGAGTTTGAGACCAGCCTGGGCATCGTGGTAAAATCCTGTCTTTACTAAAAATACAAAAATTAGCTGGGCATGATGGCAAGCAGCTGTAATCCCAGCTACTCAAGAGGCTGAGGCAAGAGAATCACTTGAACCCCGGGTGGAGGAGGTGGCGGTGAGCTGAAATCATGCCACTGCACTCCTGCCTGGGCGACAGAGAGAGACAAACAACAACAAAACAAAAATAAAAACAGCTAATGAAGTTCTTATTATGTACCTGGTACATTCTGCCATTACCGAAATTAACTGTTGTCATCTTCACAACAATCCTTTGAGGTGATTACTATTATTATTGAATATGCCCATAACATAATAAATGATAGGTTTAGGAGTGTGTATTTGAATTGTGGTTCTGACTGAAATACTGGGCAGTTGAGGAAGTGCTTGATAAAGCGATTAGTGCTCTTTTTAAGTGTGAGCAATTTCTAGTTGCTAAGTCAGGGTATCATTTATGTATGAATTACCTTATAGGTAAGTATATTTTACAGTCTTTTATGTAACTCCTAACTATCAACCCCCAGATATCACAAAGTTTACTTGTGGGTGATTAAATTGAGTAAGACAAGAGATTGCCTACCCATACAGAATTTCTATTGCTTCTGCCTCCCAGAGAACAGTGGGAGCAGCCTGGCCTACAGGTTGATTGTCAGATTCTGCCTCCCTCCCACTTACTTATTACTGCAGAGAGACACATAACTTAGCCTCCTGTCACACTCTGTCATTTTCCTGGGGCTGTAGAGCAAAGGGCTTCCTCAGGTTAATTCTGAAGTCCTGTGTATGCTGAAGCATGTGCTTGAAGAAGGAAAGAAACTTCCATCTTGCATATTTCCTAATACTTTATCTTTCCTTCTGTAACAACAGTGCACAGATTTTACTTCAGGAACGCGTGTTTTATTCACTCCTACTGTTATCCTGTATACTAAAATAGTACCTTTGTCAATGTGCCGATGTGCACTACAAACTTAAAGAATTTTTTTTTTTATTGCTTTGTTGACTGGACAGAAACACTAGTATAACACTAAATCCAAGTGCAGAGAGTGGGCAGCCTGATTTTATTCATAATCTCGGGGGAATCTTTTAGAATGGACCAGGAAGCACACGTCTGTGGTTTCTGCACAGGGTGTGTTCTGTGGTGCCCAGCCAGCTGTAGCATGTCCTGTGAGATCCGGCCTGCAGGCCACAATGGTGGGCTTCTGGGAGGAAGAATCTTCCTTAGAAGTCCCGCCCTTTGACACTCCTGCTGAAGTGTCCTGATCTCAGTGGGGCTCCCTGATTTTCTGTTCTGAGGTCTTTCAGCACTGGGTCTATCAGCGCTGCCATGGCTGTGGGTCACCTGCGTGGGTCCCATGGGCTCAGCGTGGCCTTCCCAGGTCCTACAAGGTCCTCCTTACCATCCTTCCCTGCTCAGTCACCAAACAATGACTTTTTTGAAAGTACAATTCTGGCGTTAAATACTGGCTAAGTGTAGAAAACAATGCTGGAATTCAGTTGTCACCCCCACCAGTCCTCTGGAGCCATGGTGATATGAAGTGTTAATGGCTTTCTTTGTTGTAACCTCAAAAGTGGAATGCTTTTCCTGGTTGGTGCTGCTTGCCCTCCGTGTGCTTAGCGAGTGAAGCTTCATCTTCCAGATTTCTCTTTGTGGCTTAGGGTGTCTGTATGATTTTCTTCCTTTTGTTCTCAGAGGCACTAGGCTGTGCTGATCTCTCTGGAGTGATTATGCTGCTTTTTGCCTGGTAAGCCCATCCTTATGTGTAAAAATCAGGATTTAGACATGAGGCAAGTAAGGTGGTGGTGATTTTGTTTTACAGAGAGATTTTCACTTGGAAACTTTTAGATCTTTTCAAATTCTAATTTGATTTGATGCATTTAAATAACAAGTTATGTAAAAACATTAAAATGACCCATTTTACAGAAGTTTGGTTTGCATGCCCATTGTTTGTGTAAGGGTAACATACCTGAGGCCAGGAGTATGATACCCTTCCTCTAGTCTTGTGCTTGTCCGTCACTCTGGGCTCTAGCTACATCAGACTAATTGCCATGCTCTCAAAACTGTACAGTGAGAGCACAGAATAATGGTCTGGGTACAGTCTGGGGCCAGACAGCCTGTGTTTGGACTCTATTTTCCTTACTGCCTGTGAATCTTAACCTCTCCATGGCTCAGTTTCCCCATTCAAAAACAAGTATATAATGATAGAATGTTTTAGAGTAGCAAGCATTAAATGAGTTCATACAGTGCCTGAAACATAGTGCTCATTAAATGCTAGCTCCTGTTATTCATTCAGCATTTATTTTTCTACCATTCTTAAGCTGTTCTCACATTGTGCAATGCATTTTTGTCACATCTGTCTTTTCAAATATTCTATATACTAACGGTCTCATTGCTTTCATGAAGCTGCCCTACAATTTCCAGTTGAGCTTCTAATCTTAGCTGTACATTGGGATTACGTGTGGATATTAAAAAATGCGGATGCTGGAGTTTTTGGCCTGTGCTAGAGCCGCTTGTAGCTGCTTGTAAGAATTGACTGTCATAGTTCCAGGACTTTGTACCAGGCAGTGAAAGCATTGGTAACTTGAAATCAACCATGGTGGGAATATTTGCACTCATAATTGGCAAATACTACCGCAGCTCTGTCTTCAATCTGTTTGATGTTCTAGTGATTTGTTTATAAGCCTGTTTCTGTCAATAGGTGTTGGCCGTTTCGGTGGAATGTATTAGTTTGCCAGGGCTGCTGTAACAAAATGCCACCGAGGGCTTAAGCAACAGCAATTCATTGTTTCATAGTTCTGTAGGATAGAAGTGAAAAAATCAAAGTATGAACAGTATTGGCTCCTTCTTGAGGACTGTGAAGGAAGGATCTGTTCCAGGCCTCTCCTTGACTTGTAGATGGCCACCTCCTTCTTACGTCTCTTCGTATCGTCTTTCCTCCATGCATGTTTCTGTGTCCATGTTTTCCCTTTTTACATGGACACCAGTCATATTGGATTAGGGCCCACCCTGATGGCCTCACTTTAACTTGGTCATGCCTGCAAAGACCCTATCTTCAAGTAAAGTCACATTCTCTACTGGGGGTGTGGACTTCCACATTTGAATGTTATGGGGGCATAATTCAACTCAGAACAGGGCAAGGACCTTCTTTTCCACCTCCCTCCTCAGTCCTTTTGTGCCTGTGGTAGTTGCACAGTAAAGGTTTGTAGATTTGAAAAGGAAATACCTTTTGGCTAATGTTATTTGTATATAATTTTTTATTCATTGTACCAGGAACTTCAGAGTCAGTATGGTTTAAAAAAACTGTTTTTTTTCTTGGAAGCAGCTCCTTCTTGGAAAAATATTAGAGCTAGTATTTCTAGAGAAAAATACTAGTTTAGAAAGATTAGTTATTTTAGGCTAAGGCAGACCTGAGCTTCTTAATGAACTTGTGGACTCAAAAGGCATATGATCTGAGTGAAATGGTCTTGATTTTGTGTCAGTGGCTGAGAAGATGCTTTTAATCATGCATGAAAAAAATGTTTGTGATGAATTTCCACTGATCTGAAAATGTTTTAATGTTGCTAGTCCTCTTCAGGATTATGTAAGACTGTAGAGTTCTTAGAAGAGTATGGCCTCTCTTGCTTTTTCTTAAAGGCAAATATAATGTCAGGTGATTTTGCTGTTGTGTTATTGAAAAAATACCTCCTGAGTCACAGGAAGCATAAATTATTTTTAAAAGATTCACCATGTGTTAGAATGATTGTGTCATATATTAAATATATAAGGGATGACATTTAGACTATTATCATCTTGATGCATGTAAATATAGAATATATTTTTTGAAGTTAAATAGTTTTCTTCAAAATGAGAGATATTTCTCACCATTGCTTTTTGCTAAGTACCAGAATTAGAATCTTATGCCAAAAATATATTTGGAGTATACATTTGCACAGGAATTTGTTTTCTTTTTTCCAGATTTTTTTAATAGAAAATCTTTAGGTATAAATTACATATGACAAATATAAAAAGTTTTATTTTTAATCAATTTTAATCAAGTGTAATTTATACGCAACAAAATTTATACATTTTAAGTAGATGAGCCAATCAATTTTGACAGATACACACATCAATATAACTACCACCCAAATTAAGATCTAGAACATTTCATCTTCCCAAAACGTTCCCTGTGCCTTTTTTGCAGTCGTTTTCTCCCCACCTCCACCTCCCACTCCAAGCAACTACTGATCTGATTCCTGTCACTATAGGATAGTTTAGACTGTTTTCGAATTTCACATAAATGGAGTCAGTACAGTGCATACTTTTTTTGTGTCCAGCTCCTTTTACTCAGCATAATGCCTATGAAATTCATCCATGTTGTTGAGTGTATCAGTAGTTCATTCCTTTTTATCACTCAGTTGTGTTATGTCATGTGCATATACCAACATTTTATTTGTTTACTTGCTGAACATTTGGGTTTTCAGCTTTTGACTATTTTCATTAAAGTTATTAACATTTGTGTACTAGTCTTCTCACAGATCTATGTTTTTATTTTCTTCAAACAATTAGGAGTGGAATTGCTGGATTATGTGGGTAAGTATGTATTAACTATATAAGAAACAGCCAGGCCAGGCACAGTGGCTCACACCTATAATCCCAGCACTTTGGGAGGCCAAGGTGAGAGGACTGCTTGAGACCAGCCTGGGTAACACAGTGAAACCCTGGCTCTAAGAAAAATAAAAATTAAAATTAAACAGGTGTGGTGGCACAAGCCTATAGGCCTAGCTACTCAGAAGGCTGAAGTGAAAGGATGGCTTGAGCCCCGGAGGTTGAGGCTACAGTGAGCCATAAATGCCCCTGCACTCCAGCTTGGGAGGCAGAACAAGACCCTGTCTCAAAAAAACAACAAAAAAGTAACAGCCAAAGTGGGTTTTGGAGTAGTCTACCCTCCCCTCCGCAGTATGTGAAAGCTGTAGTTGTTGCACATCCTTGCCGACTCTTGTCAGTCTTTTAAACTTTAGCTATTATAGTTAATGTATAGTGTCATGTTTTATTTTTAATTTGCTTTTTCTTGATGACTAGTGATGTTTTCATGTGCCTATTGGCTATTCATTTACATATCTCTTTTGCCCATTTTAAGACTTGGATTACTTCTATTTTTTAGTTATAAGAATTCTTTACACATTCTGAATAAAAATCCTTTGCCAGTTATAGGTATTGTGAACATTTACTCCCAGTGTATGGCTTGCCTTTTAATTTTCCTGATTATGACCTTGGAAAAACAGAAGATTTTAATTTGGTGAAGTCAGATGCATCAGTGTCTTCTTTTATGGTTACTAGTGCTTTTTGTATCTTAAGAAATCTTTGCTACTCCAACATCATGAACACTTTCTCCTACTTTATTTTAGTTCTATAGTTTTAGCTTTTACTTTTAGTGTATTAAATAGTTGGATTTAACTTTGGGGCATCATGATATGAGGCAGGGATTGAGGTTCCTTTTTCTTTGTACATTTACCACACTGTTTATAGAAAAGACTTTTATATGCATTGAATTATGTTGGTGCCAAAGGCTTCATTTTGTCTTTGTTTTTAATTAAAATTTTTAAATTTTTTTTAGAGACAGGGTCTCGCTCTTTCACCCAGGTGAGTTCATTGGCATGATCATAGCTCTCTGCATCCTTGAACTCCTGGGCCCAAATGATCCTCTCAGCCCTGCAGGTAGCTGGGGTATAGATTTTCTTGTGGAGATGGAGTCCCACTTATGTTGCCCAAGCTGGTCTCAAACTCTTGGCCTTGATCAAAGGTTTTGTTTTGGATTTGACTTTGAAAAATGACCTAGAATTTAATGTTCATATATTAGATATTTTAGAGTTTGACTTTATAGGATGTCATTTAAAAAATGTTTTTAGGTCTCTCTTTTTCTTTTTTCTTTTTCTGAGACAGAGTCTCTCTCTGTCACACAGGCTGGAGTACGGTGGCAGGATCTTGGTTTACTGCAACCTCTACCTCCCGGGTTCAAGCGATTTTCCTGCCTGACCCTCTTGAATAGCTGGGATCACAGGCGACCACCACCACGTCTGGCTAATTTTTGTATTTTTAGTAGAGACAGGGTTTCACCATGTTGGCCAGGCTGGTCTCAAACTCCTGGCTTCAACTGATCCACCCTCCTTGGCCTCCCAAAGCGCTGGGATTACAGGTGTGAGCCGCGACACTGGACCCTCTTTTTCTTTTTTTGCAGAAGTTATTATATTTATCACATACTAGAAATAAAAGGTGGGATGGGAGCTCTAGAAATCTACCATGTCAGCTTCTTCCTAGTAGATCCCCATTAGCGATGAATATAAAATAGGGGTGGGTGGGTGGGTGGGTGTGTGTGGGTGTGTGTGTGTGTACCCTGAGCTAATGGAATTTGTGGAGCATTTGGTAAAGCTCATAAATATTGCACAACTGGTACAATCTTAAGTAATCAATTCTAAGAGTTTTTAACAACTTTTGTTAATTTTTATTATGTTTAATAATAACTTTAGTATAGATAAGCCTTTCTGTACCTTTGGTTTTCTCATATTTGAGGACTGCAATTTAAATGATCTTCAAGAAGTTCTTTTCTTTCTTCTTGTGAAATGAAATGCTTTTAAAGGCATTTCAGGTATCAGAGGTAGATGAGGTGGTATTTTGGGCAGTGGCCAGTTGTTTCTGAAATCACACATTAGTAGCTTTTCCTATCCTTTATCTTCTGTTCTCCTGGAGTGAAAAAGGTGCTATTAGAGGCAAAATTTGTGGCTACTGAAAATATTCCTTAATGCTGGTAGCTTCTTGACTTTGTGCCTCTCTTACCCAATTACATCTATTCTAAAGCTCTCCCCCTTCTTTTCCTTTGAGCACATGACTACTGCTATCTCTGATTCTTAACCAACAGTAGTAATATAACACTGTGTATTAGATACTGTTTTAAAGGCTTTATGTTTGTTGACTGACTTAATCCTCATAAACACCCTTGTGAGGATGCTGCTATTATTTTACTACAGATTTTATAGATGAGAAGACTGAGGCTCAGAGGTGTTAAGTTGCTTGTCTAGGTTATACAATTGCTAAGTGGCAAAACTGGAATTTGACACAGACTTCCTGGCTCTGAAGCGCACTATGTCTTACAGCCTCTCAGGAAAAACACACAAAGGGGCAGCTATTCCCTTCCTTCACCTCTGCTTTTGACTGCAAAAAGGCGTAATATTTTATAGCACAATTAAAATTATTTTGGTTAATATTTTATGAAATTTCTTTCCCTTATAATGCATATTACAGTCTGAATTTCTCTCTGGTGGTAAAGTTTCTGACAAAGCATCTGTGCTTAAAACAAAGCAGCTTTATTTATGAAGGTATTTCTTTATAAACCACAGCCCTGGTGTCCAGCAGAAAGCATGGGTTGTCCTCACATGTGGTTATTCTTCTGGGAAAGCGTCTTAGAGGAGGTGAGCCTTGGCCCACTTGTTAACTGAGAATGTGTGCACAGGTCTGGGGTATAGTATGTGTGGATTGGTGGTAAAAAGACTTGGGATTGTGAGGGGCTGAAAGATTAAGAAAGGATGGGGGTTTTAAAATACTGCTACTAAAGAATTCTGTCCTTAGAAAAGATTTCTAGGATCAAGGACCAAGAGCTGGACGATGATGACAACAGGCAGAAATGAGTGTCATCTCTCAGCCCTTGACCTCTCTGCCATTCCCTTCCCCTTCAAGTGTTCCCCTTTCCTTTGGTTTCCCAGTTGGACGCTGATCCTCTTAGTGTTTTTAACCTCACTGCAGACAGAAGTACTTTCCCGTCAGGTTTGCCAAGACAGACTACAATGTTTTTGATAGAGTTTTACCTTTAAAAACAACAAAACCAAAACCAACCGTTACAAAAGAAGCAAAGGTATAATCAAAAGTATAGAAAAAACTAGAAAAAAATTTTAGAACAACACGAGTTTACCTAGTTCAGACTTCCTGCCTTATGGTAATACCTCCTGTCTCTCTCAGCCTTTTGAACAGTCCATCTCCCATTGTGCTAGCCTTGAGTCTGAGGCCCCATGGAGTTTCATAGTGGGGAAATTCTCAATCCTCCCTTGCTCCCAAACAGGCCTCTCCTTTGTGTATAGGTCCTGGTGTGTTTCTTCACCTCAGGCCTCTTTAAGCCTGGAGAAGCCTGGGCCCTAAATCTGCTTTTAGTTTTCAATCCCTTGTGGTAACTTGGCTAAGGCCCTTTCGCCTCTGTTGATAAGGAGGGGTTTTTCAGGCCTCCAGAACCTCTCACAGGTGCTGTGTCTCCTTGTTGGCTTGTTCTGAAGAGGACTCACCAGCTGACTGTCAAACTGGGTCTTTCTCACCTTGGTTCACTGTTGGCCATGTGGACTTCAATAGGGGCTGCCATCCTTCTAAGAAGCTATGCGATTATATCTCTTTCCTTCTCTGGACAGCAGGACACCCCTTTTTGAAAATACTACATTTTCTTTCTTTCTTTTTTTTTTTTTTTTTTTTTTTTGACATGGAGTCTCATTCTGTTGCCCGGGCTGGAGCCCAGTGGTGTGATCTCAGCTCACTGCAGCCTCCGCCTCCTGGGTTCAAGTGATTCTCCTGCCTTAGCCTCCTGCGTGGCTGGGACTACAGGCCTGCACCACCATACCCAGCTATTTTTGTATTTTTAGTAGAGACAGAGTTTCACCCTATTGGCCAGGCTGGTCTCAAACTCCTGACTTCAAGTGATCTGCCTGTCTTGGCCTCCCACATGTTGGGATTACGGGTGCGAGCCACCACGCCCGGCCAGCACTACACTTTCTAATGAGTTTTTCTTGAAAAAATTTTTAGTTGAAAATGAAGCTGTTGGCTTATAAGTGAAAAGCTTGAGGGCAGGCTGGAATCGGGCGTGGCTAGAATCTGGCTTGGCCGGATATAGGGGCTCTGCTCTTTCCTCTCCTCCTGTGTTGGCTGCCTCCTGGTGTTCCACAAGGTGGCAGGATGCTCCGGCGCTCTGTCCCAACTCCCAGCCTCCAAGGTTCTAGTCCAGGGAGAAGAACAGCATCTCCTTCTGGGAGCTCCTGCATAAATCCTGTAATCATTTTTTTCTCTTCTTTCTCTTTTCTAATGTGCCATTTTATTTTTTTAATAAGTTGTATATTTTAGTTCAAAAAACGAAAAGTATTTTAAAAAGGTTATGGGGTAAAGAGTTTCTTCCATCCTGTCCCTTTTACTATTATAAAAATACCTGTCTTTGTCCTGTTTTAATGGTTTTTGTTCTGAATTTTATTTTTCCTGATAACAAGATTTGATCTCATACTTTCTTTTTATTTGTATTTACCTAATATATACCTCTAGGCAGTTGTTTTTCAGCCATCTTTTAAATTTGTAACCTTTCTGAATTACTTTGTTTTGAGTTGCAATCCTGTTTGTAGCACAGAATTTTTGGGTTTTTTTTTTCCTGTGTGATCCAATCTGAATTTAATTTTCTTTTAATAGGTGAATTTAACCCTTTAATATGTCAGATACATTTGATATTAGTTTATCTATATTATTTTGTGTTATACTTTCTATTTTTATATCTCTTAAATCTTTCACGATGTGATCTGTTTTCTTTGGATTTTTTTTTGTTTGGTTTTGTTCTCTTGTTGGTTTTAGAATTATAATTTCAAATAATGCCCTTAGTCTTCTAAGAAAGTAGTGATTGTTCCCTACTGTGAGTACTGATAAAATTAATGAGTTTCATAGTAAGTCTAATATGGAGACATTAAAGCCAGGTTACCTTGTCTGTCCTACTCAGTCAAGAACCCTGTTTCATTCTGTCTTCAGAGGAGAGAATGAATTACTCAGCTTGGAACTCATCAGTGTTATTATTACCAATGAGTTCACTGTCAGAGGAGGCCTTGTGAGTTTTCCCAGAGGATATTGTCCGCCTTTAACAAGGCTCTTTTTGTCTATGAGTTTCTGAAGTCAGTATAGATCATGAAATTGGTTAGCTGACATTTGTTTGTTCACAGTGGAACATTAGTTCAGAATCTCTGTTGGTGGTCTGTTATATGATGCCAGAGAGTCACCAGTTTTATTTCCAAGTAGACATTAAAAGATATTATTGGTTCTGACGTTCCCTTGTTTTAGTGTGTGCTCAACACTTGCCGAGAGAGCATTTAATTTTTCAAAAGCAATATAGTAGGCAACAGAGAGCCTTGTTACATGTGAAAAGGATTTTTTTTTTTTTTTTTTAATTAGAAGCTTTAATTTAAAACAGTCTAGCTTGGCATGCCCTATGTAATGACTGAGAGACCGAGATGACTGTCCTGTTGTTAGTCCCACCAACAAGGGCAGAAGGGAAGTTGCCACCCTGGGAGGAGCACATCTTCTGTTCAGGCTCCTCTCCATTCACGAGGCTTCAACCCCACAGCACAAATAGCCTCTGTAGCGAGTGGGCAAGGGAATGTGGTTTTATAATTTTTTAGACCTGGGTCAATTATATAATCATAGATAACTTAATTTTTTTGATGCAATGGTATTTACTGTCCACCTCTACTAAAGCAGCTGAATCATGGACTACCATTGGATACTTGTCTTTGGAGCAGATTTCCATCCATTTTTACTCCAGTCCTATGGTGGCTACTGGTATTGTTCTTGTTGCCTGCTGTTCTCATTCTGCAGTTTGCCTGTGACTTACCCCGGGAAACCTGTTGAAAATGCTCGCTGTCCTCTAACTTCCTGCTGAATTCAGATTTTGCATCTTTGGAGTTGGAATCTGTACTTCCAGTGTGCTTTGCAGGTGATTCTGATGCCAGTGTCCCACAGACTACAGTTTGAGGAAATCAAGACTGACAATCTTGTAAGGTTTATTACCCTTTAATTTTTCAAAAACATACCTTCAGCAACAGAGAGGCATGTTACATATGAAAAGGTTAAAGTAGAAATTTTCGTAAAATCTGTTTGACAGAATTCTGGTAGGATGTTTTGCGTGTGTGCAGAATTTCAAATAGACTTTTTTTTTTTTTCTCTTTTTTTGAGGAGTCTCACTCTATTGCCCAGGTTAGAGTGTGGTGGTACAATCTTGGCTCACTATAACCTCCACCTTCCAGGTTCAAGTGATTCTCCTGCCTCAGCCTTCCAGGTAGCTGGGATTACAGGTGCCCACCACCACACTTGGCTAATTTTTGTATTTTTAGTAGAGACAGGGTTTCACCATGTTGGCCAGGCTGGTCTGGAACTCCTGACCTCAGGCGATCCGCCCGCCTCAGCCTCCCAAAGGGCTGAGATTACAGGCGTGAGCCACCACGTCTGGCCCAAATAGACTTTTGTTTCAGAGATATAGTGATTTGAATTTACCATAATGTTCTTTAATTAAGAAATCTAGGAAAATAGAGATAGGAGATTTTATAACTTCATCCAGTTTGAAAAAATATTTGTGTGAAGATGGTTTAATATACAGATTGCAGAAGGATGAATTTAACATTCTTGTAACACTTCCAGGAAAGCCTCAAGGATAAGTGACAAGTCCATTTTTATCAAACTTAATGGGTTTCTAAATCCTTATCTGCTTATCAAACAAAATTTTAATTAGAACTATAATTGAGTAACCAGCTGCCGCTTGTGTTCACTCTAGGAACTTGTCTAAAAACATTGTGGAGCTCATGTAAGGTCACGCCTTTTTGAGTTAAATAACTTCATTGCAGACTTCTAAAAATCCAGGTATTAAGGAAGTCTACAGGAAGATAAAGATTGATAAGAACTTTGCAGTAGTTAGTCTGATACTCTCTCTCTAGTGGATTAAGGTAGAAAAATCCTTCTTCAGCACCACAGATGGGAGAATATCCTCCCTCTTAGGTTTCTTCCTGAGTCAGCTTATGCCTGCCTAGGCTTGTAGTAGAATAGATAAAGCCTTTGGAGCTAGCTACTCTTGATTTGAATATCTATTAATCTGTTATCTCTTCGTGACTTTGGACGTTGTACTTAATGTCTCAAGCTCAATTTACTCATTTTTAAAATGGGAATAATGCTGCCCACAGCAAGGAGAGCTGTAGTTCTGGAGCTTGTACTCATTCATTCCTTTATTGAGCAATACTCTCTAGGTTGAGTACCTGTTTTATGCCAGGCACTGTTCCAGGCATGGAATACAGCAGAAATAACACTGACAAAGGTCCCCATCCTCATGGATTCTAGTGAGCAGTCATTTCACACAAGGTGATTGGGGAAGGTTTCACTGATACGACGACTTTTGAATGGAGACCTGAGGGAGGTGAGGGGGTCAGATCACCATAAAAAATTACTTTTTAACATTATTATTATTTTTCTTTTCTATTTTCTGCTTAACCCTACTAGAAAGTAAGCTCTATGACAGTGGTGGGCAGGGGGTGGTATTCATTTTGTTAGATAATTTTAAATGTGCTCTGTTGTATTAGTTTGTTCTTGTGCTGCTATAAAGAACTACCTGAGACTGGGTAATTTGTAAAGAAAAGAAGTTTAATTGGTTCAGGGTTCCACAGACTGTACAGGAATCGTGGCTGGGGAGGCCTCAGGAAACTTACAATCATGGCAGAAGTTGAAGGGGAAGTTGGCAAGTCCTACATGACTGGAGCAAAAGCAAGAGAGAGGGGGAGTTGCCACACACTTTCAAACAAGCAGATCTCATGAGAACTCACTGTCACAAGAAGAGCAAGGGGGAAGTTCACTCCCATGATCCAGTCACCTCCCACCAGGTCCCTGCTCCAGCGCTGGGGATTACAATTTGATACGAGATTTGGGCAGGGACACAAATCCCAATCATATCATATATGGAAGCACTTTTCCTGATCACAGGAATGGGGAGCTATTGAAGGAGTCAGAGGGCAAGTGCAGCGTCTTCATCTTTAGTGCTCTCTCTGACAGCAGTGTGGTGCAAGGGCTTGAGGGGTAACGTGCGGTAGGCACTCCATAAATGTCTGCTAAGCATTTTTAAAAGTGATCATTCTGCCATTCACTATGAGCCATAAGAGTGGCTGGTAGAAATGCCTGTGAATGTTTAAAAGCGTTATGTAGACTCTATTTCAGAATTGTGTTGACTAATGAAAAATGCCAGTTTTCCCCACCCCACACCTATCTTTCAACTGCTTTATATTTATTTCTTTATTAAATAGAACATTCCTCAGTAAACTTTTATTTAGAGAAATTCCTCTTTATGATTTATTTGTTCTAAAGGTCGATTCTTAACTTACAAGAAAACTTGTTGAAGTGCTCTAAGTGGAAGTTTTTTTTAAAATTTCTCTCCCGTGTCTAACTTTTATGATAGTATCTGACAACTATCTTTTTTGTTTTTGCAGAGATTGGATTTTGCTATTTTGCCAGGCTGGTCTCAAACTCCTGGCCTCAAGCGATCCTCCTGCCTCAGCCTCCTGAGTAGCTGTGATTACGGGTGTGAGCCACTGTGCCTGTCTAACACCTTTTTTGAGAAACTTTTTATTTTTTTTACATATTTATTCTTGATTCATAATATTTATACATATTTATGGGGTACATGTGATATTTTCATTTATGTATACCATGTATAATTATAAAATCAGGTGTTTAGGATACCTGTCACCTCAGACACAACATTTCTTTATGTCAGACATTTAATGTCTTCTAGCTATTTTGAAATGTATGATAAATTATTGATAACTATACTCGTACCCTACTGTGCTATAAAACACTAGAACTTATTCCTTCTATCTAACTGTATGTTTGTACCTATTAACCAGCCTCTCATTACCTCCCTCCCCAAAGCTCTGGTAACCATTATTCTACCTCTATGAGATCAACTTTTTTAGCTCCCACATTTGAGTGAGAACATGTGACATTCGTCTTTTGGTGACTGGCTTATTTTACCTAACATAATGACCTCAGTTCCATCCATGTTACTGCAAAGACAGGGTTTCATTTTTGGGGGGTGCTGAATAGTATTCCATTGTGTGCATTTGCCACATTTGCATTATCCATTCATCCACTGATGGACACTTAGGCTGAATCCATCACTTGGCTGTTGGGAATAGTGCTGCAATAAATGTGAGAAGCAGATATCTTTTTGACATAACGAGTTTGTTTCCTTTGGATGTATACCCAGTAGTGAGATTGCTGGATCATCTAGTAGTTCTAATTTTATTATAAAAATTTCTTTTAAGAAAGGGCGTCTTGCCTTGTCACCCAGGCTGGAATGCCATGACATAATCATAGCTCGCTGCAGCCTGGAGCTCCTTGGTTCAAGAGATCCTTCCCACCTCAGCCTCCTGAGTAGCTGGGACTACAAGTGCACTCCACCATGCCCAGCTAATTTATATTATTGTTTTAGAGACAGGCTATGTTGGTTAGGCTAGTCTCAAACTCCTGGCCTCAAGCTTTAGCTTCCCAAGTAGTTGGGACTATAGGTGTGAGCCATCCTGCCCAGCCAGTAGGTCTATTTTAAGTTTTTAAAGAACCTCCATGCTATTTTCTATAAGGGTTGTCTTAGTTTACATTCCCACCAACAGTATGTAAGAGTCCGCGCCTCTCCATGTCCTGACCAACACTTTTTGTCTTTGTGACAATAGCCATTCTAACAGGAGTGAGGTAAATATCTAATTGTGGTTTTGATTTGTGTTTTCCTGATGATTAACGTGAACATTTTTTTTTGTTTTATATCTATTGACCATTCATTCAGGTCCTTTGCCCATTTTAAAATCTGGTTATTTGTGTTTTTGGTATTGAGTTGTTTGAGTTTCCTGTATCAAAATACTTCTAAATTCAGCGTGATGATGGAACATTGGTAGTTGCTTATGAGATAAAACAGACTCTTGGGTTAAAGTAAAAAGTAAAAGTTTCAGAAGTAATTTAATTTTAGGAGAAGTCATTAAAATTGGAATCATTTGTGTTTTATTTGAAAAAATTAAAATATGTTACAAATGTAAGAAACAAATGTAATACAGATATAGAAGAAGGCTGCTGAAACCACCATCTAGTCTAGGATATAGCGTTTTGGCAGTCACTCTGGAAGCTCTCTCTGCCGCCTCGCTGTCATAGCCCTCAGAGGAACCATGACTTTGTCATTGTTGTCACCTTCTTAATTTGTCATTGTTATCACCTTCTTAATTTCCTTTGTAGTTTTGTCACCCAAGTATGTATCCTTATGGTTTAATTTTGCCAGTTTATTTTTTAAATGTCTTCAAAATTTTTAAAATTTGTGTTTTTAGAGGCAAGGATTTTGCTTTGTTGCGCAGGTGAGCTGGGAACTCCTGGGCTCAAGTGATCCCCCTCCTCAGCTCCCTGAGTACCTGGGACTACAGGTGCATACCACTGTGCCCGACTTTTTATAAAAATACCTTTTAAAAGCTTCTTGATCTACAGGTTTCCTCTCCATCTCTTTTTATTCCTAACCCCTCCTTTGGTTTTTTTTGTTTGTCTGTTTTTTTTGAAGAAACTCAGTTGCTTTTCTTGTGGAGTTTTCCAAAGTCTAGATTTTGCTGATTACATCTCCATAGAGTTTAAAATATTCCTCTGTATTTTCTGTAAATTGGTAGTTGAATTGAGAGGCTTAGTAAAATTCAGAATTTTTTTTTTCATGGAAGAGGAAGAGAACTTCATAGATTCTATTTTTTCATTAGGAGGCATATAATTATCTCTCTTCTTGTGAATTGAGTAGTCATTGATACTCAGTAGTGATGAACAAGTCTTGCTTTTTAAAGTGTCGTTATGAACCCAAGGGTTTAAACATATCTATGTGTTGTGGCTTCATTGCAGTTGTTATTCTTCCCAGTGCTCAAAATGGCCTGTTACTGGGCAAAGAGAGTCTCTTCAAGTTGACTTCTGTGCCATTTTGCCATGATGCTAGTAATCTTTAGTAGCTTTTTGGTGTAACAAGATAGTCTAGGCTCATCTTAAACATTTTCAGTCCCAGACCTGGAGTTAGTCATTTCTCCAGTAATCCCTCCCTAGTTTCTTTTAGTAGAAAATTGTATTTCTTTTTCTTTTCTTTCTTTCTTTTTTTTTGAGATGGAATCTTACTCTGTCACCAGGCTGGAGTGCAGTGGCGCCATCTCGGCTCAGTGCAACCTCCGCCTCCCGGGTTCAAGCAATTCCCCTGCTTCAGCTGCCTGAATAGCTGGGACTACAGGTGCGTGCCACCACACCCAGCTAATTTTTATATTTTTAGTAGAGACAGGGTTTCACCATGTTGGCCAGGAAGGTCTTGATCTCTTGTCCTCGTGATCTGCACGCCTCAGCCTCCCAAAGTGCTGGGATTATAGGCGTGAGCCACCACCTCTGGCCCAAATAGACTTTTGTTTCAGAGATATACCACTGCTCCCAGCCCGGCCAGGAAATGGTATTTCTAAACCACAGCCTGTGCAACTAGGGAGTCTATTTATTGGATAGGTCAGACTATGTTAAGAACTCATTAAAAAATACTTCTAGGCCAGGCACGGTGGCTCAAGCCTGTAGTCCCAGCACTTTGGGAGGCTGAGACGGGCGGATCACGAGGTCAAGGATCGAGACCATCCTGGCTAACCCGGTGAAACCCCATCTCTACTAAAAAATACAAAAAAAAACTAGCCAGGCGAGGTGGTGGGCACCTGTAGTCCCAGCTACTCGGGAGGCTGAGGCAGGAGAATGTCGTAAACCCAGGAGGCGGAGCTTGCAGTGAGCTGAGATCTGGCCACTGCACTCCAGCCTGGGCGACAAAGCGAGACTCAGTCTCAAAAAAAAAAAAAAAAAAAAATTCCTTCTAATTCAAATTCAGGGCTAAAGAGTTTTTATTTAACTTTTACAGTCTAACATCTGTATCTCCTTTTCCCAACCATGTTGAAAAGCCTGGTTCTTATGTAAGTACTCTGATTTTCTCATTTCAAATATCAGGTATTTAATTTGCTTTATCCCACATTACTGAATCCATATTATTAAAATTGTATATTATAAAATGCCGTTCCTTTTGGTCTTCCATTTCTTCCCCATTTATTTCACAGTTGTAATATATCTGCATCGTCAGAGCATATAGCCATTAGGTACTATACCGTCTTTCTTATAGCCTCCATTGAGTCTTAGTTCTCCAAGCAAATATGTAGTATATGCTCACCGCCAATTCTTATATCCATGTCTTTCTAGTCATTTTGGGTGTCTGAAATTTATTCTGTAGCATAGTTGTTCTTACACCTTAGTGTGCATCGGAATTACCTGGCAGGCTTGTTAAAGCACCGAGTACTGGGCCTCACCGGCAGATTCTCTGGCTCAGTACATGTGGGATGGGGCCTGAGAATCTGTGTTTCTAACAAGTCCCCAGGTGGTGGTGATGCTACTGGTCTGGTGACCATACTTTGGTTATAGCTGTCTGTGGCCTTTATACATGGAAGATTGGCTAAGCGTAAAATTCTTTACTTACAGTTTATTTCTTTGAGTATCTTAAATATGTTACTCTATTGTCTGTAGTATAAAACATTGCTGTTAAAGTTTGGCAACTCTGTTTTTCTTTCTTTTATAAACAACTTGTCATTTTGGCTGGAAATAATTTTACTAGATTACTTATTGTGGTGGTCATTATGGGTTGATTTCCCCAGGTATGTGATGTGTTTTTTAAATATATAGTGTCAAGTTATTTTTCTATTTCTTTGCTTTGCCTTCTTTGCCAAGTTTGTACCTTGGGAGCACCTTTTATAAACGTTTTAGATCTTCTTTGCCAACCTTTTCCATTTGTTACTTTCTTCCAATCTTTCAGATCTCCTTTTTCATTTCTTTTTGACTTTGAAAAAATTTCCCCCTTTCATTTCCTGCTTCTTATCTTTATTATCTGTAGTATCTATTCAGTTGTGTTCCTTCTAGTCTATCCTTCATTCTGAGTTTTTCTTTTGTCTCTAATTCCTGAGTTCTGCCCATTCATTTCTGAGTTTTTCTAAGTCCAATTTGTTTTCTTAATAATTTTTTTAACTTGTTAGGGTTTGCATGTTTTATGGAGATGTCTAACATTCTATTGTCTGTGGAGATGTTATTGTGCTTATTCTCTTATTTCTTATCATAACTTTGGACAGGATTTGAGTTTGGTCCTTTTCTATTACTCATTTTTATGCAAATTCATTTTCCCAAACTTTTAGAGGAGGCGTAGATTCAAAATAGCTTTTCTGACTTCATAGTTCTGGTAGTGGTTTTTAACTCAAAGTATTATTTATAAACAATTCATTCATTTTTAAGTGTACAGATTACACAACTGTAAGTGTAAGTGGTAGTGTTACACAATTTTGTAACCACTATCACAGTCAAGATGTGGAAGAATACTTTTACCCTCAAACTTTCTCATGTGCTTTTGCAGTTGGTTCCCTCCCTTCACATCTGGCCCTAGGCAATTATTAATTTTCCACCAGTATATTTTACCTTTTACAGAATTTTAAATACAGAATATCTTACAGTATATATTAACATTTTTTTGGCTTGATTTCTTTCACAAAATACGATATTTTTGAGATTCATTCATTTTGCTGCATACTGTTCAGTATTTGCAAATGTGACAGCTCATTTTCTCCTGGCTCTCTTCTGTAGTACTTTTGTCTTTTTAACAATTACCCTGTTACCCTTTTCTCCTCATTTTAGATTCTGTTCATAGGAGTTTTTCCTCAGTGTAAGATTTGTCCTAAAAAAGTGCTTTGCACCATTGGTTTTGTGAGTTCATAGGGCCTAGAGTTCTCAAGCCCCTTCAGGCCTTACTGTGGACTCCCTGTAGTCACTATTATCAAATGTACAACCTGCACTCCCAATTTCAGCTCCTCAAAATATCCTACTATACTTTCCAGTGAGTACCTGGTTGCTGTTTTGTGTTGTTCCTGTTTTCCGATTGTTAGAGTTCTGTTGCTTCTGTCTGCTGCTTCTCACATGGTTGCTGATAGCATTTGTGTCTTATTGTTCATCCCACCTGCTTGCATTTCAGGGTTCTTAATATCTTGAGATGCAGTCATAATGTAGTACATGGGGGTTTTAGTTTGGTTATTAAATTCTCTGTTTTTATGGCAGGATTTAGGGAGACAAAAACTGCTTGAATCTAACAAAAAACAATTATTTCAGTAAAATATTATATCAAGAAAAATACCAAAAAATTACCAATATGTGTTACATTGATGAAATGATACATTTATTTCTACTTTTCATAATGTTGAGGGAGGGAGTGTTCTGCCTTTGTGATGGGGTATAGCCGTTTGTGTTTATGTATTTTCTGTATCTTTTACATATGTCTACCACATTATTGTCTGTTGTCTTAGATTGTAAACTAAGAAAGAGTGATTGATGCATGGCATATACCCATGAGAATTTGTTTAACTGTTTTTGTGAAGTAAAAACAAATATATACACTATAGATTTTCTGTCATAAATCCTTCTTTTTGAATTTTAACCTAGTTGTTAAGCAAAATAGGTAATAAAGTTTCACTATGTTTATTTATTATAAGGCATTGTAATTGAACTTTTAAATCAACTCATACGATCTCCTTGCTCAGGAAGGAAAATCATAAAAATAGAAAAAAGCTTGCTTTATTTTTGTGCTGGGGATGGTTTCAAGTCTTTTTTCGGTTTTCTGTAGAGACCAAGAAAGTGTTCTGCATAGGGAGCCAAAGAAAAAAATATTGAGAAACTTTCTAAATTATCTTAACTCAGTTGTTTATAGTATAGCTTTACAGACAACTTTTTATGTACTTAGATCATTAGATATACCTACATCAATATACATAAGATAAGCTTCCAAAAGAAATACGCTTTGCTTTGGGAATACTCTTTGTAAATACTCTTTCCTATCATCTACTAATTTTCATTATAGCACCAGTCTTTTATTTGTATAGGTCAGTGGTTCTTTAACTTTAATGTGCAGTAGAGTCCCCTGATGCTGGGCCCCTCCTAACACCTGCTTCTGTTTCAGATAAAGACAAGAGAGAGGTATGTGTACATATCTAAGAGTGAGCACAACCAAAGCTATATAAAACCTTCATGGGGAAAATTACAGAACATTACTGTTGGATATAATAGACATGAATAGAGGAATATACCAGCTTTGATAATGTGATATCTCTAAGATGTTATTTCTCTCTAAATTAATTCATTACATATCAAAGCAAAATACCAATAAGGGCTGGGTGCAATGGCTGATGCCCATAATCCCAGCACTTTGGGAGGCCGAGGTGAGCAGACCGCTTGAGTCCAGGAGTTTGACAGCAGCCTGAGCAACATGGCGAAACCCCGTATCTACTAAAAATAGAAAAAAATTAGCTGGGCATGGTAATACATACCTGTAGTCTTAGCTCCTTGGGGCTGATGAGGGAGGATTGCTTCACCCTGGGAAGTCGATGATGCTGCAGTAAGTCCTGATCGTACCATTACCACTGCACTCCAGCCTAGGCGACAGAGTGAAACTCTGTCTAAAAATAAATAAATAAATAAACTAAACTAAAATAAAATAAAATAGAATAAAATAAAATAATCACAGCAAGTTTCTTGTGAAGACAGAAGGTAAGTGAACCTAAAATTTACAAAGAAAATCAAAGGTCCAGGAGTAGCCAAGACAATCTTGAAGAGCAAGGTAGGGGCCATGCCACTTTAGCTATAGATGCCAAGCCCTGGAAATTAAGAGACCGTGGTCCTGATTCAGAGATAGACAAAAAGATCAGTGGAACAGCATGGAGAAGCCAAAGACATATATAGAAATGCAATATGCAGTGAAAGTAACATTATAAATCAGCAGAGACATATGGAATGCTCTCTAATTGCTACTTTGATCATTAGTTATATGGAAAATGTAATTGTATTTATAACTTCACACTATCCACAAAGATGAATTCTGGTGAATAAATTCAGAAAGCAGGTCTTAAATTTATTAGAAAATATAATAACAAAATACTTAACTGCGGTTAAAATTTAAAAAGTACATATATCTTCGTGTATAAATCTTAGAAATAGTGTAACATTGAGTCAATTTGTATGGTTAAGATAAAGTACCACTCATACAAAATGAAAAACATGAAATGATACAGTTTTTTATAAAAAATGAAAACATACATGGTAATATACATCACATTAAAGATAATGTTTGCTTCTTTTCTTTTACTAATTTTTTTTAAAAATTTGAGGCAGAATTTCACTCTTACCCAGGCTGGAGTGCAGTGGTGTGATCACAGCTCACTGCAGCCTTGACCCCCCAGGCTCAAGTGATCCTCCCATGTCAGCCTTCCAAGTAGCTGGGACTATAGGCATGTGCTACCATGCCTGGCTGATTTTTGTGTTTTTTGTAGAGAGACCCATGTTGCCCAGGCTGGTCTTAAACTCCTGAGCTCAAGCAGTCCTCTTGCCTTGGCCTCCCAAAGTGCTGGGATTACAGGTGTTGAGCCACTGTGCCTAGCCAGTGTTTCCTTCTGGAAATCGTAGAGGGATGTGATTAGGGAGGGATATGTGCAGGCTACAACTGTAACTAAAGTTTTATATTTTTAAATAAAAATGTTTTAAAGCAACATGTGACGAAACATTAACACCAAATGAATATCAAACAACAAAGAAATAGTTGAAGAAATTGTGGCATCTATATACTATGAAATATTTTTCAGCCATTAAAAAGGAGTTGTAGCTAGGTCATTTTTATGGAGGGACTTTCAAGAATTATTAAGTGAAGAGAACAGGACACAGAAATATGTTTATAAAACCATCTCAGTTTTATAATATAGTAACATAATATATAATGAGCATATATTAGATATGCTTGTGTATGACCAAAATATGAACATGAAAAAATATGGAGAGATTCATTCTAGGCTGTTAACATGAGAGATAACAGTCATGGGAGTGAGGTGCTAAAGAAAGAAGAGAAGGAGGAAGGAATAGGGAGTCAAGAAAAATAGGAAACGAAAATGCACTAACCCAGCATGATATGATTTTGTTTATGTACTCAGGCAAATTTTTATACATATTTTTAGAAGGACTGTAGAATCACTTTAAAGAGTGAGAGTTAACCTAATTTACTATATTTGACTGGAGACTGTGATAGAAACAGATTTAGCAGAAAGTCCCTCAAAGAAAGAGTTACTCAGTGCTGTATTCTGTGGCTAGAGTATTTAAACAAATAACGTAATCAAATCGAAATGATGCTTTTCATTTTTTCTCCCTTCATATTTAGTAACATAATGGACCCTAATTTCAATGAGTTTTTCTTTTTAAATAATGATAAAGAACTCACAATGTGCTAGGTGATATAAAATAGCAGTTAATAAAAAGTATTCATTTTAATATTTTATGAAATAGAGCTTTTTGGCAGAGAAACTTTAGCTCTTTCTTTCTCTTTCTTTCTTCAACTTGGGAAAGAATAAGGAATAAATATCTTTTTTCCAAGACCTAAATACCAGCATTTCATGATAATAGACAAGTTATCTTTGAAATTTTCCTTTTTTCTTTCAGTGTGCAGGATGACAGAATTCGAGTTGAAAGGATGGATAACATTTATTTTGAATACAGCCATGCTTTCCAGGCAGTTACAGAGTTTTATGCAAAAGACACAGTTGACATCAAAGGTAAATATTTTCCCTGTAGGTCCTGAAGTTGAACTGATTGGAAATTTGGATAAAGGCATGAGTATGATTCTCAATTTAATGACGTCTAGGTTGTTACTATAAATATGTGGGAGAAGAAGGTCTCACTGTTGTTGTGCTCATCAGAAACACTATTGCACTGCAGTCCCAGCTACTGGTTAGGCTGAGGCAGGGGAGGATCACCTGAGCCCAGGAGTTTGAGGCTGCAGTGAGCTATTATCACGCCATTGTAGTCCAGCCTGGAGTGAGATCCTGTCTCCTAAAAACAAAAAGAACCATTGCAGCTTTTTAAAAAATTATGACCAGCTAGTAACTTGATGGTTTTGACATATTCATTACAGTAGAAGGAGTTTTTGACCATCTTTCCTTTTTGCTTATCTTTAAAGATGGCTCATTAGTATCTTTGTATTTTGTAGACCGTTTGGATGATAAATATTCTGATGAAGACTAGCATTTTGAAATGTTGGTTGCCAAAATTAAAACACCAGAATGTTAGTGACAGGGTTGAAATATGTTAGGTAATCATTATTTGTCTAATTCACATGTCCACAGTCAGGCATTAATGCTTACTTTCATTTGTACCTCACATTCCTGCCAGTCCAGCTTATGTTAGGGTCCATTTTATGGATGGTGAGGTGAATAGACATTTTCCCCCTCGGCATAAACTTGGCTTTAGTCTGATCTTCATCAGACCCCATATGGAGGAAATTTATCCCTGTCACATGCTAGAGAGCGTTCGTCATCAGCTCCCCGTCACTGCTCCATTTAAACATCAGTATCTGGTTAGCATTTCCTTGCATCTAGGCATCAGTGTCTTGTTAGCATGTCTCTTAATTTCATGATGCCTTCATCAAATTGAATCAAGTGTCTGAGCATGTATCCTACTTCTTTTTATTTTTTCGATAAGGTCTCACTCTGTCACCCCGGCTGGAGTGCAGTGGCGTGATCTCAGCCCACTGCAACCTCTGCTTCTTGGACTCAAGCAATCCTCCCACCTCAGCCTCCCAAGTAGCTGGGAGTACAGGCATGCACCACCACACCCAGCTAATTTTTGTATTTTTTATAGAGGTGGGGTTTTGTCATGTTCCCTAGGCTGATCTTGAACTCCTGGGCTCAAGCGATCCTCCCACCTCAGCCTGCCAAAGTTGCTGGGATTACAGGCATGAGCCACCATGCCCAACCAAGTGTACCCCACTTCTAACACCAGTATTCAGTATTACCAAGGGGTCATCTTATGTTCAGCTAAAGACCTGATTAAATCCCAAGACTACGATGACCCATTTGTGGTATCAGATTTACTTAAAAGACATGGGCCAGAAAACACACCTTGCAAGTGGAGCTTGTGTTCCCCTTAGTGGGATAGTCCTCACAGCAGTCTTTGTGGCAGTGCCCTGGAGAGTGTATGAAGGAAGGAGACTCACATCAAGTGAGCATAAGCGCCACCCTGGCTTAGAAGCTCCATGCCCTTGAGGAGACCGTATTTCTTGCTGCAGTCTCTGCAGAAGACATGCCCGGTTGCAAAAGTCAGTGCACTGAGAGAAGGCCAAAGCTCTGAAGTCAGGTATTTATAATTCTTCTCAGTCCAGATATAATGTACTGATATTTGGTCATTTTTACCACAGGCAGTGCTACTTCTGACACATTGATACACCATCTTAATCACATTTTCTGGGGAACAAAGCTAGAAAGTTAAAAGAAAATAAAATTCTCAGTGGAACGGAAAGGTGTTGTTAGCACTTCATTTACACTCTGGTTTTATAAACACCTGTAGTTAAAATTAATAAGATATTTTATATTACTGATTTGTAGAGAACATCTTGTAATATATATATATTTTTACTTTTAAAAGTAATTAATGCTTATTGCAAGAAAGTCAAACAACATAGTCGTATATAAAGAAAAAAGTAAAGTGCCTGCCCTCAAACTTGTCCTCTGCCCTTGCCGCTTATATGTCGGAAGGATTATCATTAAAATTTGGCATATATCCTTGTGTAAAAATCCACACATCCACACATAAACGTACACACATAGTTCTCTGTATTTGTTTAACATAGCTGGGATTTATTTGTTCAGCTAATTTTTTTGAAGGCTTATTTTATATGGGAGGCATTGGGTATACAATAAGGAATAAAACAAACAAAAATTCCTGCTCTTTTGGAGTTTACATTCTATTGGTGAGAGATGGACAATAAAGTAAACTAGTGTGTTAGAAGGTGATACATGCTATGAAAAAAATAAGGCAGGGGAGTGGGTTGAACTTTTAAATAGGATGGTAAAGAAAGGCCTCACTGAGAAACGGCACTTGAACGAAGATTTGAATAGAGACTGAAGGAGTTAAGGGAAAAAGCCACATAGACGTGAAGAAACAGTATTTCAAGCGGAGACAACAGTAAGCACAAAATATCTTAAGGTAGGAGGGTGCTTGGCATGTTTAAGGAATAGCAAGTAGTCTGTGTGCTGGAACAGAGTAACTGATGGGGAGAACATTAGGAGGTGAGCTCAGAAATACAGAAGAGATGGCAGGCAGATTGTGTAGGGTCACTGTAAGGACTTTGGCTTCTACTCTCAATGAGTTGGGGGATGTTGGAGGACTTTGGGGCAAAATAGTCTAATGATCTGATATACATTTTAAAAAGAATTACTTTGGCTGCTCTGTTAAGAATACCCTGTGGGGTGCAAGGATGAAGCAGTGAGACCAGATGGAAAGCTGTTGCAGTGTTTGTGGTGAGACATGAAAATGATCAGACAACTTTTTTCCCCCACTTAGCAACATGTTATAGATGGCCTTCCGTATCAGTGCAGATAACTGGAAGTCATTCCATTTAGTTGGTACATAATAACCAGGATTTACCAAGCTTTACTTAAGTACTATGCTGTTAATGTTGATTTAGGTGGCCTCTAGTTTTTTTAATACTCCAAAAGATTTTTCAAGTCACCTCCTTGTACACACATCCTCGACATGCAGTTTGGAGTATTTCTAGGCAAACGGGATGGACATTTTATGTTTTGAAAAAATATCCTGTTCTCCAAAAAAGGTTCATTCCACCATCAGAAAAATGCCCCTTTTTTCCATGCCCTGGGTATTAGTAATGATTTACATTTTTCCAAAGGTCAATTTTAGGAGATATTGTCTAAATTACTATTTCAATAACCATAAAGTTTTACTTAAAATTTGTGTTTCATAATGGTAATAAGTTAATGATTCTATTTATTACATTTTCGAATTTGATTAATTAAAAATTTTTTTTAATAACAAGTTAATATATTCTGTTTTCTAGGTTCTCAAATTATTTCTGGCATTGTTAACTTAGAGAAGCCTGTGATTTGCTCTTTGGCTGCCATCATAAAATACCTCAAAGAATTCAACTTGGAAAAAATGCTCTCCAAACCTGAGTGAGTGATTCCTCCAAAATTACAAAAAGGGGGAGGCTATATTATGAACATTTCTTAAATTGAATTTGGTAGTACTACACTTAGAGAAGCTTGCCTGCTATTGATAGAATACTAGGGTGCAAGGATGAGCTGTTTGGTATTGTTGCTGAAGAATATTAAAAATATATTGATAGAATTCTGTCAAATAAATTGTATTCATGGTAGCTATTTGATATATTATAGTTTTGACTACAAAACTCTGCTTTATACTAATGGATCCAGAAATAGTATTAAAAAGCATTCATAAAATTTTACCACCTTTCTTATTCTTGGTTTCATTTCTTATTTCATAGACCATAAAGTTAGAGAGAAAAGGGCCAGCTGCTAACACAGCTTTTTACAAGAGTGATTAACTGTGGATTTTGGAAATTTAAAAGCTCACAATTGACATTCTAGGAAAATACTTGTTTAATAACCAGTGGAACAGAAAAAAGTAGTAGGATACTTTTCTTGTCTTTTTACATTCCGCCTTCACCAGCCACTTCTTTGGCTCTGTCAAGAATCACCCTCCATTATATTGATCCGGGATACATCAGCTCTGTCCCATTCTGCACAGGTGGGAGGGGAGATGGGTGCTATCTCAGCAAAATGACAGAATATAAATTAACTAGGAAACAAGGAAGTGGTGCTGGTTCAAGGTTGCTGGAGAGAGTCGAAGAAAGGCAGGTTCCTTGGGGTTCTTTTTGTAATGTCTTTGATGTGTGTTCTCCCGTGTGGTACTAGAACAGAGTATCATTTCTCTGGAAACAATTTTATCCTATTTAAAAGCAATCTAAATGCCCATCAGGGATCTTTGTGCTATATTCATGCAATGTAATGTTATACAGCAGTGAAAATGAATGAACTAGAGCTATTAATATATGACCAATACTTAAATTTCATGAACAGTATATTAAGCCAAAAATAAAGTTGCTGAAGGCCACACAGTACATACCTTTATATGAAGTTAGAAACATGTGAAATCGTACTCTATACTGCTTAAGAATATATATGTACTTAGGGAATAAGTGAAAACATGCAGGGGAGTGACAGAAAATTCAGAAGCAGGGTTTCTTCCAGGAGGAAGAAGGGAAAGGAGTAAAGATTGGGGATGGATGTGGCATAGTGGAGTTCAACTGATGTTTCATTTCTGAACCTGGGTATTGTATTAATCTGGACATTTTTTAGTGTGGCCAAAATGTTTTATTTTAAAACGTGTCAGCCCGGCATTATACCCTCATTGGATTCTACTTTAAGCTCCAAAAATAAACTTATTAAAGAGATCAGTCTATATGGTTGGCTGTGTTGGGGCTTTTTAAAAAAGGGGTGACAAGCTACCTACCAGTTTGACTTGTTAATGATAGGGACCCTGTAAGTGAGGTAGAATTAGTGATAAATAGCTTGCCCATTAAGACTTATGTTTCTGTTCTATATCACCAAGCAAAGAAGTATTAATGTTGGAGTAAGGAAACTAACTTAAAAATCAGGCCCTGGTGTGTTCAGAAGCAAATGAATTTGGACCTGGAAAGATGTGTCCTCCCCATATATATATATATATACATATATATATATATATATATTTTTTTCTTTTTCTTTAGATGGAGTCTAGCGCTCTTGCCCAGGCTGGAGTATAGTGGTGTGATCTTAGCACACTGCAGCCTCCACCTCCTGGGTTCAAGCAATTCTCCTGCCTCTGTCTCCCGAGTAGCTGGGATTACAGGTGCATGCCACCACGCCCAGCTAATTTTTTGTATTTTTAGTAGAGACAGGTTTGGCCAGGCTGTTCTTGAACTCCTGGCCTCAAGTGATCTGCCCGCCTTGGCCTCCCAAAGTGCTGGGATTATAGGCGTGAGCCTCTGCGTCCGGCCTGTCTTCCTCATATTTAATTCAAAGTAAGAATAATACCAAACAATAAAACAAGATGTCTATATATACTGAAATTAAAATAGCATCTTTTCAAATTACCTGAAGGTTAACCTCTTGATAAATTGAAAGAAGCTGAACTTTTTGCCTCTTACAATTGATGGTGGAGGATGGTCAGGAAACTGGCTCTGCTGGTGACTTAGTGTATGATATAATGTACCTGTTGGGTACTTCCATGGAGCCAAAGCCAAAAGACATAAAGTGCTCCCCTTTGTATATATTCCCAGCATCCAGCATAAGCCTGGCACCTAGTAGGCTTTTATTATATATTATTATTATTATATATAGTATTAATACAGGATGAATGAAAGAAGGAAGGAATTCTTTGTTCTGTGAGGGTGTATTTCACTGGAAATTGCCAAAAGGTCATTGGAAACCAATATTAATTAATGAAGATGGTGATCAAACTGGTACTCTAGTTTTGCTTAAAAATGAAATGTTGTGTTTATGAGTGGCATGTAATTTGACTCTAAAGATCATTCTAAAAGAGTAATTCTATAGTTCTTATATTTTGCAAAAATAATGTTGCTGCTTTTTTTTTTTTTTGAGACAGAGTCTCGCTCTGTTGCCCAGGCTGGAGTGCAGTGGCATGATCTTGGCTCACTGCAACCTCCACCTCCCGGGTTCAAGTGATTCTTCTGCCTCAGCCTCCCAAGTAGCTGGGACTACAGGCACGCACCACCACGCCCGGCTAATTTTTGTATTTTTAGTAGAGGTGGGGTTTCACCATATTGGCCAGGCTGGTCTCGAACTTCTGACCTTGTGATCCACCCCCCTCGGCCTCCCAAAGTGCTGGGACTACAGGCGTGAATCACCGCACCCAGTTGCTTCTTAAGGTGATTACTTTGGAAAAATGAATTTTCTCCTTGTAGATGAAAAATTCAGTTGCATTACTTTATAAACATACCTTATGCTGCTGAAGTTTTGGACTTTTATTTCAAAAGCTGTGTTATCAAGGGGAAAATAAAGTTCACTTGAATTGGCTTGTTTAGCAAATTCTTTCACAAACATTGCTGCATGTTTCATTAAAATCGTGATACGTATTTATTTAAAAGCCCTTTTGCCATTACAGTAGAATTTTAGGTAGTCTGAGAAAATATGCCATTTCAGGAATTGTTCTTAAGGATGATTTAAGTGAAGTTTTGTTAAGGCAGACTTGAGGTTCTAAAGTTATTTTGAGAGTTTAAGTTTGTTTCAAAGAAAAATGGTGTAACAAAATAGGCCGGGTGCGGTGGCTCAAGCCTGTAATCCCAGCACTTTGGGAGGCCGAGACGGGCGGATCACGAGGTCAGGAGATCGAGACCATCCTGGCTAACACGGTGAAACCCCGTCTCTACTAAAAATACAAAAAAAAAACTAGCCGGGCGAGGTGGTGGGCGCCTGTAGTCCCAGCTACTTGGGAGGCTGAGGCAGGAGAATGGCATAAACCCGGGAGGCGGAGCTTGCAGTGAGCTGAGATCCGGCCACTGCACCCTAGCCTGGGCGACAGAGCGAGACTCTGTCTCAAAAAAAAAAAACACAAAAAAACAAAATAAATAGAATGTGAGGGTGTTAGGTATTTATTATGACAGAATTAACCTGATGCCTAAATTTATGAAATTCAAAGGAATCAACTTTTTGTTGTTAGAAGTGAGTGCTTTTGTCCTTTTGGATAGTTTTTATTTGGAGTGGTCACAACTTCAAAAAGATAGTGGAAATTTCAGGAAAGAGTGAGAAAATCCACCCAAGATAAACTGTAAAACCTTTTTTTTAAAGAAAACTTCTTATGATAACAGAATGATAACATGTGGTGATTACCTTTACTTACTAGTGAAAGAAATGGCTTAATATATAAGCTGCTCTAATGACATCTAATGGCTAGCAGCCAGGGATGCTGCTAAACATCCCAAAATGCACAGGATATCCCTACGGAACACATTATTTGGCCCCAAATTTCAACACTCCAAAACCAAACAAATATATTACAAGAAAACAAACCACAGACCTGTATCTTTTGATTATAGACATAAAAATCCTCAGTGAAATGTAAGTACATGGAATCAGAAATATATAACAAATGATTATACATCATGACTATTGGATTTATTTCAGGCATACAGGTTTGGTTTAAAAATCTGGAAACCAATTAATCTAATCTCGCTTATCAAAAGCTACATGATAGTCCCAATAGACAGGAAAAGCTCTTCAACACCCCTTCATAATAAAAACACTGAAAAAACTACGACTAACGTGGAACTTTCTTGACCTGACAATGGACATTTAAGAAAACCTCAAAGACATTAAACTTACCTGTTGTTAAGATACAGTATTCCGGCCGGGCGCGATGGCTCACGCCTGTAATCCCAGCACTTTGGGAGGCCAAGACAGGCGGATCACGAGGTCCGGAGATTGAGACCATCCTGGCTAACATGTGAAACCCTGTCTCTACTAAAAATACATAAAAAGTAGCTGGGTGTGATGGTGGGCACCTGTAGTCCCAGCTACTAGGGAGACTGAGGCGGGAGAATAGCATGAACCCAGGAGGCGGAGCTTACAGTGAGCTGAGATCACGCCACTGCACTCCAGCCTGGGAGACAGAGCGAGACTCCATCTCAAAAAAAAAAAAAAAAAAAAAAGATGCAGTAATCCTCAGATCACTCTCTAAGTTCAATGCAATTTTTGTATCAAATCCCAGCTGGCTTTCTTGGAGAAATTGACAAGCTGATCCTAAAATTCATAGGATTCATATCTCTGTTTCAAAACTTGCTACAAAGTGAGTAATCAAGACAGTGTGGAGGGTGGGGTTAAAAGAAAAGACAGTGTGGAATTGGCATAAGCACAGACATATGATCAATGTGATAGAATTGAGAGTCTAGAAATAAACTTATGGACATTTGATTACTGACAATTCAGTGGAGAAAGATTTTTTTTCAAACAAATGGTGCCAAGATAGCTGTCTGTGCAAGAGAATGAAGATGGAGCCTTACTTCCTGTCATATTTGAGTTTGGAAGATAACTCAAAATGGACCAAAGATCTGTTATGAGTTAAAACTGTTACACTCTTTGAAGAAAACATAAGTCTAAATCTTTGTAACCTTGAATGAGGCAAGGATTTCTTAAGTATGACATCAAAAGCACAAGTGAGAAGAGCAAAAATAGATACGTTGAACTATATCAAAATAAAAGCTTTTATTCTTCAAAGAACACCATCAAGAAAGTGAAAAGACAACCCATTGAATAGAAGAATTTTTGCAAATCATATATCCAGTAAGGGACTTGTATCTAGAAAATATATATATATATAAAAGTCAGTGGTAAAAAGATAACTCAGAAAATGGACAAATGATCCATATAGGTTTCTCTCCAAAGAGTATATGCCAACAACCAAGAAGCACATGAAAAGATGCTCAACATCATTAAGCATCAGGTAAATTCAAATCAATGCCATTGTTAGATACCACTTTATACCCACTAGGATGGCTATAACTATGAAAAAAAAAAAGGTATTGTCTGGGATGCAGACAAGTTAGAATCCTCATACATTGCTAGTGGGACTGTAAAATGGTACAGCCATTTTGGAAAACAGTCTGGTGGTACCTCATGACATTTACTATGTGATCTAGCAATTCCACTAGATGTTACTTAAGACAATGAGAATATGATGTCCACATAAAAAGTTATACACATGTTCATAAGAGCATTAGTCATAATAGCCAAAAAGTAGAAACAACCCTAACATCCATCAACTGAAGAATGGATACCTAAAATGTGTTACATGCATACAATAGAAGGTTTTTCAACCATAAAAAGGAATGAAGTACAGATACATGTTGCAACATGATGAACCTCGAAAATATTATGGTAGTTGAAAGACATCAGTCACAAAAAGTCTCGTATTGTCTGATTCCATTTATATGAAATATCCAGAATAGGCAAATCCATAGAGAGAAAGATTAGTGGTTGCCTAGGGCTCTTGGGTTGTGGGGGGGAATGGAGAGTGATTACTAATGAGTATAGAGTTTCTTTTTGGAGTGATAATATCTAGAATTACATGGTGGTGATGGTTGGCCAATTTTAATATACTAAAGACCGCCTAATTGCACATTCCAAGTGGGTGAATTGCATAGTGTGTGAATTATATCAATAAAGTTGATACACACACACACACACACACACACACTTTTAAATGGCAGTAGTGCTGAGATTGAAAAATCTTTGTCTCTATTTTAATTCCATTCTTAAGGCAATATCCTTCTGAGGCTTATACCCAATGCATCATGTATTTTGAGGTATTTCTACTCTGGTTGGAGTGTGTTCCAAGCTCTTTGTGAACTTTGGTCACTGTTCACTACTAATTTCTGGTGGTTATTTACCAGGTCCCACAGAGGTTCCTAAACAACTTTGAGGACTGGTATTTGGCAAGAGTTGAGGTGACCGACCCTTCAGCAGATCTCTGGAGCTCCCTCTATGTGCAGCTCTGTTATCTGGCATTCTGTCTCACAAATTATAGTTTCCCTGTGCCCACCAAGGAGGCAGTCATGTTGTTTACCTCATTTGTTTTTCCTCTCTCAGGAATCACAGTTCTGTGCCAAATACACCTGAAAAGTTTTCCCCCTCACATGTTTTGTCCAGTTTTCTCATTGTTTATGGTTGGAGGACATTTCTCATGCAGTTAATTTTTTATGATTGAAAGCAGAGGTCAGGTGGCACAATTGAACACTGCACAGAACACTGCACAGAACGAACAGAAGAGGAAGGCTGGAGAAAAACATTCTATTAAGTTTAAAACATGATTGCCGGCCAGGTGTGGTGGCTCATGCCTGTAATCTCAGCACTTTGGGAGGGCAGGGTGGGCTGATCACCTGAGGTCAGGAGTTCGAGACCAGCCTTGCCAACATGGCGAAACCCCGTCTCTACTAAAAATACAAAAATTAGCCAGACATGGTAGCGGGTGCCTGTAATCCTAGCTATTTGGGAGGCTGAGGCAGGAGAATGGTGTGAACCTAGGAGGCAGAGGTTCCAGTGAGCAAGATCATGCCACTGCACTCCAGCTTTGGTGACAGAGTGAGACTTCATCTCAAAAAAAAAAAGGTCGAACATGGTGGCTCACGCCTGTAATCCCAGCACTTTGGGAGGTCAAGGCTGTCGGATTGCCTGAGCTCAGGAGTTCAACACCAGCCTGGGCAACATGGTGAAACCCCATCTCTACTAACATACAAAAAAATTAACCAGGTGTGGTGGTGGGCACCTGTAGTCCCAGCCACTCACTCTGGAGGCTGAGGCAGGAGAATTGTTTGAACCCGGTAGGTGGAGGTTGCAGTGAGCTGACATCATACCACTGCACTCCAGCCTAGGTGACAGAGCGAGACTCCATCTCCAACAAAACAAAACAAAACAAAAACAGAAGAGGGAGATGTATGAAGTTAGAAAAGCTGTCCTAAACGTTGCCCGTGTTCTAAAACTTCAGGAAAGTTAATCTTCACTTAAAAATTAGCAATGGGAAAAGAACCAAATTCAAATTTCTTACAAAATTATTATGAGAAGAAAGAGAATAAGGAGTAGGATGTCATTACAGATAATGTGTACATGCCAGAAAAACATGCTCACAGATGAAATAAAAATGATGATCTGGCTGGGCGCAGTGGCTCACACCTGTAATCCCAGCACTTTGGGAGGCCGAGGCTGGCAGATCACCTGAGGTCAGGAGTTTAAGAACAGCCTGGCCAACATGGTGAAACCCCATCTCTCCAAAAGTACAAAAAATTAACTGGGCATGGTGGCGGGTGCCTGTAATCCCAGCTTATTCGTGAGGCTGAGGCGGGAGAATTGCTTGAACCCAGGAGGCGGAGGTTGCAGTGAGCCGAGATTGCGCCATTGCGAGACTCCGTCCCATCCGTCCCACCTGTCCCACCCGTCCCCCCCACCAAAAAAAAAAATCTGTTTTAAAATGAGCTAAAAGACACTAAAAAAAATGATACTAGATGTGAAAGAACATCAATGAGCAATATGAAAGCTTAGAAATGAGGTGATAGGATTTAAGAAAGAAGTATAAAGAAAAAGATCAATTTAGGACTGAAGCGTAAACTTGAAAGAATATAGTAACAAATAAATGTAATACATATAGTTTTAGAGAAGTAGAATTTAAAAAGAGGGATGTGCAAAAAACTAACATAGCAGGCTTGATCACAAAGCTTTCCTTAGAAAGGCCATCCTGCAAGTTTGGCCCTTGACTGGAGTCTGGGACCTTGCATTTCGGAAGAGTTTTCACCATTTCCTGATGAGAGTGCCTCACTGTGCCTTAACTGTTAACGCAGACAGCGTGGTTTATGCTGATCACCTACTTTCTCAGAGCTGGAATTTTGGTACATGGTAGGGAGACAGTGTCTATGGGACCAGTCTGGCATACAAATCATGGGTGCTGAGTCTCTAATGAGCTTCCCTGGTGGACAACATTTCACACGTGTTGTTACAATTCATTGCTGGGGAAATTAAGTGCATCCTGTGTGACTCCGCCTGGAGAGGATTCTTGGATGCCCGGTTCCCCCTGGACTTTGCCTTAGGCACCTTTTCCTTTGCCTGATTTTGCTTCGCATTCTTTCACTGTAGTAAATCATAGCTCTTAGTATTATTCTGTGTTGAGTCCTCTGTATCCTCCTTGAATCACTGAACCTGGCAGCGGTCTTGTGGACTCAACATACACTTTTCTCATTATTTGCCTTTCTAATGGGCTTATTGGCAGGATTTAGGAATGCAAAGTTAGTCATGTTGTTTAATTACAAATCAATTGTAAGTGAATCTACAACCCTGAAGTTTTGTAATATAATACAATTTATATTTTATAAATCACATTAACTGCTGAAAAGTTAGACAAATGGTGAATTTATGAACTCTGAAAACTGTACATACAGAAATATTTTCAGCAATAGATTTCATGTGTTATATGGTAGTTTTTTTTGTCATTGTTTCCATTTTAAAATGGTATTTAAATAAATTCTGTACCCTTATTGCCTTTGTCTAAGTCAAAAAGATTGGTTTTCTTTTTTTTTTTTGTAAGCAGGGTTAGAGTAATACAGAGTCAATTTCTCTGTGCAGCTTTTGGCAAAGATGTTTCCCTCCCATTATTGAGGGGAAAAAAAGCATCTGTTATATTTTTGGTGTCTGAAATATTGATAAACTATTTTCCCATGTTGTATATAAGATTTCTATGCAGGTTCACACAGCATGAATTCTAGCTACACGTTGTTGGTGAGTTTCAAAGCACATAGAGTTTGTCTTCCACAAGGATAAATAATTTAGAATTGCTTGAATGTTTCAGGTCAGTGATCAGATACTATTGGATACTTAAGGATGCTGGTAGATATAACCCTTAGTTCAAAAAAATATATAATTCTAATGGAAATAGGTGCTAACAGAAGGAAATTTCATTTCTATTGGGAAGGAAGACTCCAACTCCAGAATACTTATAAATTTATACTTATAAATACTTATGAAATATATGGCAACTCCAGAAGCATGGTTAGTCCTTCTTGTAGTTGCTTGATAATTATTCTAGATGGGAATCAGTCTGATTTAAGATTGCCCAGTGGTTGATCTTTTATTAAAGTCAATGTAGATATCAGTTTTAAAAAACAGCATCTAATTTGAAATTTAGATTACTTGTTTAGTAAGGGCAAAAAGAAAAAACAAAAACTCACATAGCAAAAAGAAAACACAGAAAACACCCACAACCAACCAAATAAAAAATCACACACACAACACATTAATACTTACATTAATACCATTAATTAAAATAACCTATACCTGTGCTCTCTAAAGGTTGTGAGCTAACTTAAAAACCAACTTGGTTGTTCACAGTTACTGGTTTCTTTTTGATATTGTAGATATTGGGTAATTATATGTAGATGAAGGCTGTAAGCCTTCTACCCCACCTGCTGTGTACCAGGTAGTGGGTTAATTCAAACTGAATTCTGTCACTCATTTAGATACTTTTTAGCAAGCAGGCACAAAAACAGTCATGTAAACTCTTCTCTAGCTCTATGAAATTCCAATTGTCTTTTTGGTATTCTGTCAGTACCTTGTTTCAGTGGTTCACTTGAGGCATATGCAACATTATAATAGCGACAGTTCACTTTTAGTTGGAGTCAGGGAACAAACCCTGAGATAATGGGTAGAACAGGGGATGCTTTCAGAATCCTAAGCCTTAAAACACCATCCCTTAGGGTATGGTCTGTTGGATTTATAGGATTATTATACCCTGTTCATGTGAGGGAGGAGGCAACTGGGCAGTATTTCTGGACAGCCCACAAACTTCCATACCACAGTGAAAAATTATGTCTTACACATCTGTTGTTGACAGAAGATAAAGGCAGCTAGCTGAGATGCTTTTAGGAAAGGCTGCTAGATTGTGGTTTCTTGATTAGTCTCATGCCAACTCTTATGGCCTGAATGTTTGTGTCCTTCAAAATTCACATGTTGAAACCTAATCACTACTGTGGAGATATTAAGAAGGGCCCTTTTACTAAGTGATTAGGTTATGAGGGCAGAACGTTTGCAAATGGGATTAATGCCCTTAAATTAATAGAAAAGACTTAAAGGAACTGTTTGCCCCTCCTCCATGTGAAGACACACAGAAGGTGCCATCTATGGAGACTGCGCCCTCACTAGACACCAAATCTGCTGGCACCTTGATCTTGGACTTGACATCTTCCAGAACTCTGAGCAATAAAATTCTGTTTACAGACTGCCCATTCTGAGGTATTCTGTTATAACCCAAATGAACAAAGATGCCAACTAAGCACCCTTCTAGAGTCGATGTCTGATTAGGGCGCTAACATGTTAACTAGTCACTCCTAGGATGGACTTAGTTAAACCTAATTGTCAGAACAGCCAAAGTAAGGACTCACATCTAAACATACGGGTAACTGGTTAGATACCAACTCAGAGCCCAGGCTATCAGCCGAACTTCCAACTTAGATCTTTGACCATGAATTCAAGTGAGCTCTTGTCAGCTACATAACCAATCACTGCCTAACTGTTTCTTCCTGTAAATAATGTTTTACATTTAATAACTATCTGGCTATTTCACAGACAGTTCTGGAGCTTTGTGATTCAAAGGGAAAAAAATAAAGCGAACCTGGTTTTCCCATAGGAAGATGGCAGACATTTGTAGAGCATCTACTGTCCGCTGAGCCCTACAGGTGGTACAAAATGAATTAAGACATAATTCTTGCCTTCAGGGAGCTTAGATCTATTAAGGAAGGTAGAGGCACAACATAAATTGCTGTAATTCAAGACAAATTAAGTTAACTGCTACAAGAGGGAGAGAAAGGGCTGAACACCTGTTATCCTTCAGTTTTGGAGTTGCTTCCCTCTGAAAATCATTAACAGATTATCATTCTTTGGAAGCTAGCTCAAACCTGTCACAGATACATTACACCACCAAAGGACAGCATTCAGTTACTAGGCAACATTCCTAATTTGAGGTAAAGTATTTCTCTTTTCCAGGGCTTTGGGGCCTTAGTCAAAGGAGTCATCTAGAAGTGAAGGAATCTCTTTTGGGTACTGGTTTTTCGGGCTCTGATTTTAGGTTCTCTAAAGTTCTGGGTGATGGCTTGTTTTCTTAACTCGGGAAACTGGACGTTACCTAAAATTACAGCTATGAGAAGGGTGGTTAGGTTTATAGCACAAACACTTATGCCTTTCTTTTGTTAAATAATTTAGTGACCTGCTGTTATTTTCCTTGCCTTTAAAAATAAGCTCTCAAGCCTGTAAGGGCTATTGACAGAAACATCTAAGGACTGGCTGATAAAGGAAATTGAATTACTGCATTAGTACTGCATTGATTAGTACTTCTTAACACGAATTGGAATTGTACATACATTTATTAGTCATGCTGTAGCTCATTCTCAAATCTTTTTGAAATTTATTGAACTTCTAATTTTGTTTTGGATAGATACAGGGACAATAAGGAGAGTGTGAATGCTTTAACTGAGTTTAAGGAAGTAACAGTGTTTTATACCCACTAAATGTGGCCATGGTAATGTGTGTTTTTTTTCTTTTCTTTTGGAGACGGAGTCTCACTCTGTCACCCGGGCTGGAGTGCAGTGGCACAATCTCAGCTCACTGAAACCTCTGCCTCCCGGGTTCAAACGATTCTCCTGCCTCAGCCTCCCGAGTAGCTGGGACTACAGGCGTGTACCACTACGCCCCGCTAATTTTTGTATTTTTCATAGAGACGGGGTTTCATCATGTTGGTTGACCAGGATGGTCTCAATCTCTTGACCTCGTGATCCACCCGCCTCGGCCTCCCAAAGTGCTGGGATTACAGACGTGAGCCACTGCTCCGAGCCGCATATATGTTGTTAATTACAGAGAAAATAACACTTGTTGCATATGTTAGAATCTTTTTTTTTTTTTTTTTTTTTTTTGCCGAGATGTAGACTCGCTCTGTCTCCCAGGTTGGAGTGCAGTGGCGTGATCTCAGCTCACTGCAATCTCCACCTCCCGTGTTCAAGCGATTCTTGTGCCTCAGCCTCCTGAGCAGCTGGGACTACAGGTGCATACCACCATGCCTGGCTAATTTTTATATTTTTTAGTAAAAACGAGGTTTTGCCATGTTGGCCAGGCTGGTTTCAAACTCCTCACCTCAGGTGATCGGCCTGCCTCGGCCTCCCAAAGTGCTGGAATTACAGGTGTGAGCCACTGCGCCTGGCTTAGAATCTTGATTAAAAGTATTTATCAAGATGATCTCATGCTAAAGAATAAGGAGGACAGTTTTAAGTATCTTGACATATTTTTCTAGCTGATCACAGCTTTTCATGAAGATATGACCACTGTGCTTGGCTAATCAAGACCGTGTTTGGTTCTATTCCTAGAGCAAAACCAAAACAAAATGTTGTTACCATTACTTCCCTTTCCCGTTCTTGTTTTTCGTGTTAGAGTAACTATCCTTGTCTTGCATCAGTCTACTTAACAGCACCAGTGTTAATGGAATACAACAGCCTGATGAATTTTCATTTTGCTCCTTTTGTTTGATTTCCTATCAGAATGCTAATGTTTGCCGTAATGTAGCCAGAATGTTTCTAGTTCCTGAATTAATTTTTTATTTATGCATTTACATCTAGTCTAATTGTATTTGATTCTTTTACAGGAATTTTAAACAGCTATCAAGTAAAATGGAATTTATGACAATTAATGGAACAACATTAAGGAATCTGGAAATCCTACAGAATCAGGTCAGGCAACCATAAGGGCTAGTTTATTATAAATGGTTTTGGAAAAACTTCTGAGTAAGGCAACGGTCTGTTTTTAGAGATGCAGGTGAAAATGTAGTGTCTTTAGCTGACTGCACTATTAGTTGATAACTGTAGCACTCTTTGGAGAATGAACTGTACATAATACTTCTCTGGGTTTTTTTTGGGGGAATGATGGAGCTGTCCTTTTTAATGACTGAGGGGCATGCTTATCCTGACAATTTCTGTAACGTCATCTCTGTATCAGGTAGTTTTTTGGAAAGGCATTGTCACTGAAAATTAATATGAAGTGGATTTTTTTTTTTTTGGCTACTTGGTTATATTTTTTCTATATACCTTTAACTTTTTGTTGAAAAGTTTGCAGTCTTATTTCATTATTCAGGTTATAAAACAGGTTTCTGGGATATTCATTTTGACTGTAAGATTTATAACATTTCAGTTCACAAACTTTTTTTTTCTTCTTCTTGGAGACGGAATCTCGCTCTGTTGGCCAGGCTGGATTAAGTGAAGGGACACCATATTGGCTCACTGCAACCTCTGCCTCCCAGGTTCAAGTGATTCTTCTGCCTCAGCCTCCCGAGTAGCTGGGATTACAGGCACCCACCACTACGCCTGGCTAATTTTTGTATTTTTAGTAGAGACAGGGTTTCACTATGTTGGCCAGGCTGGTCTTGAACTCTTGACCTCAGGTGATCCACCTGCCTCGGCCTCCCGAAGTCCTAGGATTACAGGCGTGAGCCAACACACCCGGCCTCAGTTCACAAACTTTCATTGTTTATTTGTCCTTTGTTGATGAATTAGGAAGATAACAGGGAGATTAAAGTTACTGCTTTCATTTATTAAACTATCACTTGGGAAGATGAGATATTATATTATAACATTAATGTTATCCTAACAAAATCATAAAGATAAAAAGCAACCCCACATCATTTGATTAAGTAGTGGAGAATCATCTGAACCATCTGAGTCAAAGGAGTTAAAATTCTCCAGAAATATTTATTACTATTGCAAATTAAAGTAAACACTGAATTTATTCCCCTGACTCCTGAATCTGCATATTATTAACTAGTGTCTCTCAATTTCTTCCTGTTCCAGTCTGTTCTAGTATTCTGAGTTCAGATGTATTTTTGTTCAATAACATTTTTATCTTGTCATCATCCAAAAGCTGAAAATCTGTCCTGCAGGTCTCTCTCATCAACTCTGTAGCCATCTCCATGATAGGAAATAAGTAGTAGGAATAAAGAGACATTTCTTGACTGAAGGAGTGCTCACAGTCAGCCTGCAGCCAGCCGTGGCATTGTAAGCATTCCTTGCTTCTGTGCATCTTACCTGTTCAAATCCTACTACAACAGAGTCAGTTCTGAAATCAAATTCCTAAGGCAGAAATCATCTAGAGTCAAAATACCCTTCAAAATTCCTTCCTTTATTGGGGCTTGCACCATTTTAGAAGCAGAAGCTGAGAATTAACATCTTCTGCTTGTCTTTGTACCTCAACTTCACCCCCACCCACCCCCAACCTTTTCAAGGAGCAATGGAAAGAGGTACAGGGTAGGAGTTGGGTGTCAGCGAGAACAAGGATATAATAGGACACATGTCTCTCGCACCTCTCTTGTCTGAGCCTGCTTCTCCAGGGGTGTCAAAGAATTGCCTTCCTCACGGGACCCTTTACCCCAGTCAGGCCAGTCAAGCTCTGGTCTCAGGAGCAGTGCTGCTCCTGATCTGAACTGCCCTCCTCAGCCTGTCCAGCCATCCTCAGAGGAACCTTTGTGACCTTGTACCTTCTCTGTGTTCTCTGCATTGAAATCCTGAGACCTGAGAGCTCATGTCACACCTTTTCTAGTTGATTGCTGGCAGGTGGCATTGTGTCCTAATTATGGGCCTTTTTCCAACTTGGCTATGAACACTCTGAGGGCAGGACCATGTCCTTGCTATGTTCAGCACATAGGAGGTACTCTGGAAGTAGCTACTTACAGAGGAGAAGGAAAAAAGACAAGACAAAAAAACTCAACTCAAGTGGAAACAGCCATTTTAGGTCTCAAGATTTAAATGTCTCAGTGGGTTTTGTAATACTACTGTGAAACCTTGGTTAAAATTAATTATGTCTAGTTAATTGTGATTTTTTTTTGTAAGGACCCAAATTTTAAGTGGCAAAAGCAAACGTTTCTAGGGATTTAGTAAAACAAACTAAAATAAAATCCTTCCTGGGTAAATAACTAGAGTGCAGTGCAGGTTCATATCTATCTCCAGCACCTTGTTCAGTGTTGTCGTGAGAGCATTGGTTTATAAAATGGTAACTGAAAAACCAAAGGAAAATTAAATCATCTTCACTATATTGTATTTCCCAAGGCAGGAAAGTGTGCAATTATATTTTAAAGATGCTTGAATAAGCATACATTTCAAAATAATCTTCTGAATAATTTATTCTTAGGTAACCAAAAACTACAAACGATCCCTTTTCTGTGTAAAATATCAGTCCTTCATTCTGTGTGTATGTATTCATCTGTCAAACATTAAATGAACACCTGTTATAAGCCACATTGTGGTAGGTATATATGACATTTAGAATCGGGGTATATGAAATAACCATTTGGCACAAATAATTGTCTAGTTAATAAAACTTGTTTTCTGGTCTTTCTTAGACTGATATGAAAACCAAAGGAAGTTTGCTGTGGGTTTTAGACCACACTAAAACTTCATTTGGGAGACGGAAGTTAAAGAAGTGGGTGACCCAGCCACTCCTTAAATTAAGGTAAAGGGAATCCTTTTTGGGGTGTTTAATCTGAAATTATAAAATTGTGAAGTGAAAGGCATCTCTTAAAACCAAGGTTACCATTATTTCTAAGAACACAGTTTTAAATTGGGTAACATTTTATTTTATAACTGAGCAATAGACTGGCTGTCTAGTATTACAGGGATTTTTTTCCCCCATTCTCATGAATGAGCCTGCTTGCAGATTGGCAGACATAGGGCATTGCCCAAGGATAGTGAGGAGAGATGCGTTTTGTGGAGGACTTTGAAGGCTAGGCTGAGGAGTTCATAGCCAGAGGGAGTTCATTCAGTGATTCTGAGCATGGGGCTGATATGATCAGAGCTGGGCTTATGTGCAGGAGGGGACTGAGTGGTAGTGGTGGTGGGGTCAAGTTAGCAAGTTCAGGGAGAGATGCCGAGAACCCGAGCTACAGCAGTAACAGCAAGGAGTCCAAAAGAGGGGTTAGGTGTGAAATGCTTAGAAGAGTAAAGTGAGTAAACTTGGAGCTCCCTAAGGGAAGATACTTGAATCCAGTGCCTAACATACAGTGATTTCCAAGGTTGTCTGCATGTTGTCTGCATGTTGGAATCACCTGGGATGCATCACAAAATACTGATGCCTGTGTCCAGCCCCCATAGATTGTGATTTAACTGGTCTCCAGCATGACCAGGGAGTTGAGATTTAAATTTTACCCAGATGATTCTGATATGCAGATAAATGTGGAGATTCTGACCTAGAACAGTGCCTGGCACTTAGTAGTTTATGTTTATGTTTATTGAATGAAAACTGTTATTTATTGCACAGTTTCTATTTACTGGTGTTTAATACTGAAAATCACCTTCTGAGATAGGTCCTTGAAATGAGGAAACAGATTCAGAGAGCTTCACTAACTTGCTCAGTGTTTCACAGCTGATAGAGCTAAGTATCAGATTTAAAACCAGCATTGACTCCAGAGACCTTAGCAGGAACAAGCCATTATCCTGAATAGTTACACCTCTGGCTAGACCAGAGTGAATATGGTGTGGTGGTGAAGAGAACTGCTATGTGTTGGCTCTGTCAACTGAGTGAGTCACTCCCACTAATCCTCAGTGGTCTCACCTTTGACATGGTGGAACACCTCATCATAGCATTGCTGTAAGGAATAAAGTTTTGACCTCTTTATCTCACACCACACAGTACGCTAGGAGCTTTATGAGCATTGTCTCTTTTAAACTGCACAGAGCCTCACTACACAGATGCTGTTATTAGCCCCATGTTACTCTGTGATTAATAAATAGTCACTATCTTCAAGAAAGGATTGCAGATGTTAATGTTGGTCGTAGGCTTGAAGACACTGTTTCGGGTTTTGCTGCTGTTTTCTTCTCTTTCTTTTGCAAGGTGTTTTACTTACAATGTCAACTTTAAAAGGTCACTAAAGTTAACTGAACAATAATCTAGGCAGACATCACTTTACAAAAAAAGAGGGAAAGCTCAAAATGCCCTTTTCTATAGAGAACCCACAGTACAGTTTTGTTCAGGGCAAAGAAAAAAGAAACTTGATCATACTATGAGAAACTCAGCCATAGGTTTGGAATCTGTACTCACACCACACATTCACTGAGGATAATATTCTCCTCACACAATTGATTTGCTGCTGTGTTTCTCTGCTCTTTGTCTGATATTAACAATTATAAACAGAGCAGGGCAGCTAGTATTTGGAATAATCCTTACAGTGTGATGGCATCAAGGACATTTCACTTCTGTTCATACCACTGGTTCTCTTGGTGTACGTGGGTTTCCTCTTCTTCAGTAAAGTCATTTTTGATATTGGAAGTCTTGCAAATCTTCTCAGGACTTTTCTCCTTGATCATATTGGCAACAGTCTTGCTTGTAACATCAAGCAAACCTTTGATGTCTAAGTAGTTTGCAGGCAGAAGAAGTACAGAAAGTATTCCTTGATTGACTTTCAGGAATTCTTGGTCCTAAGGAGGGATCTCCTCTGTTCGTTTTCTTTGTTCGCATCATCCTTGGGAGGAGGAGGTCCATTTTTGTGGTGGGTGCACCACCAAATGACCTTTTAAAAATATTGCTACATTGACATTTGGTAGAGGAGCTGCGTCATTATCTCCATCATCCATTCTCAAGTCTTCCAGCATGGTCTTGATAGTCACAGATTGTTTGGCAATTTCCACATCAAATATCTCCCCATCAGAACTCAGCACCTTAATTGACAGCATGGTGTTTGAGCTTAAGGAGACCACTGGCCAGAGGCTTATGAGAGCAGGGCGGCGTCAGCAAAGAAGAGGAAGGCAGAGGACAAGGACACTCAAGACACTGTTTGGATGACGATAATTACCAAATCTTTTCAGATTTAGTGGGTCACTCCGATTTCTTAGCCGTAAAGACCTTAAGACATGGGAAACTGGTGAGATAAAGAAGGAATCCTGAAAATGGAAATACTTCCTTTAGTTCAGCATTCTAATGAAATAAGCAGACCTCGGAGAGCAAACGCAGACAAGATGGCTTTCTGTGGACAACAGTGTAAGGGATGCAGCATTGTGGCTGCTGGAAAGGCTGCCTAAACATCTACTACAATTCTTACTGTGTTTTTGCTTGCTTGTTTCAGCAGAGACAGACTCACTAGCAGACTTTTTCATGTAAATTAAAATTTTTTATTTCCAATGTTACATTTCCTTTCTTTTGTGTACCCAGGATTAATTTGAGATAAATCCACTAGACCATGTTGTCTGTTGTTAAGGGCCGAATCAAGTATCTCTGGGGATCCTACCTTCCCAGAAATGCAGAGAGAAAATACGCCAGGCATTCAACACTAATGTTTTCAAGTATGAACTTTTGACTGACCTAACATTGATGTTAGCCAAAAACAAACACATGAAACTTTTCTTTGCCCTTTTATTTTGGGTCATGGTTTTTAAACTTTTATCCTCCTAATCTATTAAAATCTATTTCAAAAGAATTCCAGTTTAATTTTATTGGCACTTGCAACTTATTCCAAACAAATACCTGGAGAGAATCTGCTGATTAGTCAGTGGCTCAGCTGTATAATTAGTCATGTACCGCATGACAACATTTTGGTCCTTGGGGGAATTGCATATACAGAGGTGTTCTCTCTATTTAGAAATGTTTAGACACACAAACATTTACCATTGTGTTACAGTAGCCTACAGTATTTAGTAGAGTAACATGCTGTCCAGGTTTTAGCCTAGGAGCACTATACTGTACCACATAGCCTAGGTGTGCAGTGGGCTATACTATCTAATTTTATGTAACTATATGCTCTGTAATGTCCATAGAATGACAAAATTGCCTAACGATGCATTTTCCAGAATGTATCCCCATCATTTAGTGAGGAGTGATGGTGGTGGTGTATATACTAACGTAAGTGCTTTGCTGATCACATCAGTGGCTCATCCAGACTAATATTCTGTCTCTGACATTGACAGCCAAAGGTAAGTTTAGGGTCTGGTTTTCTTCTATAGTGAGATCATAGAACAAATAATAGATGACGAGGGAATTTAGCAAAATAATGCAGATCTCCCCAGGTTTTACAACATCCCATTGTTTGTCAGTCATCCATGAATTCTCCTAAATCCCTTAAACTCCTCTGTGTTTTTGTCTTGTTCTGGCTCTTAAGGGCAAACACATAGTTCATAAGTCTAGGACCAGGCATTCAAGTGGTCTAGGACCAGACCATTCTATGAAATGGTCTCTTTGGTGCAAAATTTTACTAGTGACTTTTAGAACGTAAAAATGGTTTTTACTTTATACTTACTGACTGATTCAGAGAGTTCACTTGATTATTGAGGCTAGATTTTACTGTACTGATATCACATTCACTTTTATAAATAGGTTATTTTTTCTTATGTGTTCTCACCTGTATTTTTTATCAGTTCTGCTAATTTTAGGCAAGAAGATTGTTCAATGTAGTTTTTTTTTTTTTTTTTAGATAAATGAATGTCACATTGGCATGCCATTATTCTTAAGGCCTTTTAAAATTAAATAGATTATATTGAATTCATTTTTTTGAGGTTCTGTCTTTGGACTTCTTTCAGTTGATATAGTCTTGTCAATCTTTTATTTATACACACACACACACCCACACCCACCTGTATGTATGCCATTGGTTTTATCAAAAAGCCTGAAAATGCAAATTCTGCTTGTAAATATTGGTAGAGGAGAAAAAAAGAAAACCGTGAGACGAGTCTGTGTACCAGACTCATTGGTGTGTATATGGGATGAGTCTCTAAAACGTTGAGTTAAGCAAAATAATTAGTTTCCAAGGCGGATTTGTTTATCTTAGAGGTATTCCACTTTCAGTAGCATACTATATATTTTAAAAATAAAAATAAATTTAGTTTCTTTCATGAGTACCTCTTCTGCCTGTACTTTACATTTTTTAATTTAAAAAATTTATGAAGTTTTATTGTTAATTGACAAATAATTGTATATATTTGCATTAGTCAGGGCTCTCTACAGGGAGAGGACTATTAGGATAGATGTATATAAGGAGTATTGACTTACATGATCACAAGGTGAAGTCCCATCATAGGCTGTCTGCAAGCTGAGGGGCAAGGAAGCCAGTCCGAATCCCAAAACCTCAAAAGTAGGGAAGCCAACAGTGCAGCCTTCAGTTTGTTGCCAAAGGGCAGAGTCCTGGCAAACCACTGGTAGGTCCAAGAGTCCAAAAACTGAAGAACTGAGAGTCTGATGTTCAAGGGCAGGAAGAATCCAGCATGGGAGAAAGATGGAGGCTGCAAGACTCAGCCAGTCTAGTCCTTCCACGTTTCTCTGCCTGCTTTTAACCTAGCTACACTGGCAGCTGATTAGATGGTGCCCACCCAGATTGAGTGTGGGTCTGCCTCTCCTAGTCCAGTAAATGTTAATCTCCTTTGGCAACACCCTCACAGATACACCCAGGAACAATACTTTGCATCCTTCAACCCAGTCAAGTTGACACTCAGTATTAACCATCACAACATTTATGGGGTACAATGTGATATTTCATTACATATATACACTATAGAATGATCAAATCAGGCTAATTAATATATCTGTCACCTCAAACATTTATCATTTCTTTCGGTGAGAACATTTAAAATCCTCTTTTAGCTATTTTGACACATATACAATGCATTAACTGTAGTTACCGTACTGTGCAGTGGATCACCAGAACTTGTTCTTCTTGTCTAAACAAAACTTTGCACCAGTTGACCAGCATCTCCCTTTTCCCCATCTACCCTCTCCCCAGCCTCTGATAACCACCAATCTGATCTGTACTTCTATGAGTTTGACTTTATTAGATTTTACATATAAGTGAGATCATATGGTATTTCTCTGTCTGTGCCTGGCTTATTTCATTTTGTGTTGTGTCCTCTAGGTTCATCCATATTGTCAAAAATGACAGAATTTCCTGCTTTTTTAAAAGGCTGAATAGTATTCCAAAGTGTGTGTGTGTGTGTGTGTGTGTGCGTATCACATTTAAAAAATCTGTTCATCTATTGGTGGACACTTTGGTTGTTTCCATATCTTGAGAATTGTGAATAATGTGGCAGTGAACATAGGGAGTACAGATATCTCTTCAACATACTGATTTCAATTCCTTTGGATATATACCCAGAAATGGAATTGCTGGATCATATGGTAATTCTATTTTTAGTTTTTTGAGGAACTTCCATACTGTTCTACAAAGTGACTGTACTGATTTATAATACCACCAGCAGTGGACAAGGGTTCCCTTTTCTCCACATCTTTACCCATACTTGATATCTTTCATCTTTTTTAATAATAACTAATCTGAAAGGAGTGAGGTGACATCTCATCGTGGTTTTAATTTGCATTTCTCTGATTGGAGATGTTGAGCATTGTTTCATTTATCTATTGGCATGAATATGCCAATATGAAACATTTATCATTGTTTCATTTGTCTATTATCTGTATATCTTTTGAAAAATGTCTATTCAGATCTTTTGCCCATTTTTAACTAGGGTTATTTGTTTTCTTGTTATTGAGTAGTTTGAGTTCCCTGTATATTTGGGATATCAGCCCCTTATCCAGTGTATGATTTGCAAATATTTTCTCCTAGTCTCTGGTTTGTCTGTTTACTCTGTTCACTGTTTCCTTTGCTATGCAGGAGATTTTTAGTTTGATGCAATTCCATTTGTCTGTTTTTGCTTTTGTTGTCTATGGTTTTGTTCCTGAGCGTCCCAAAGCTTTTTCTCAAGTCTTTGCTCTTGATAGTCTTTTTACTTCGTGGTCTCTCTTTGTAGAATATTCTTCTGTTTCACTTTAATCTTTACAGGGTTAACTACTTATACTTGAGGTCTCAGCTTAAAACGTTATATTACTATCTTTGAAGAGGTTTTATTTGACCTCCTAATCTAAATTATGTTCCTTGTATCACTCATTGATAGCATATAGGGTTTATCATGATTGTTACCTGTGTTTACTTAATATGTATGAGGGGTCTTACATTATCTGTACAAGGGGTCTTCAGAAAGTTCATGGAAAATGCATATTATGAAAAAACTTTGCATAGATTTCAAAAAAATTTGGCACCAAAATAAACTCATACTAACTTGTTAGAGCGTATCTGAATAGGATGTAGTTTGAGGCATTAACAGGGATAAGATACCAGTTTGAAAAGAGCTTCTATCAGCACAACATGAATTCTGCTAAAAATTAAAGCAAGAACAAACATATTTATGGTGAAGCTTGGGTGGAAGAGTGGTGAAATCATTAATGCTTTATGAAAAGTTTCATGAGACCTCAAAATTAATACCACACATCTACAACCATCTGATTTTCAACAAACCCGATACAAACAAGCAATGGGGAAAGGATTCTCTATATGATAAATGTTGCTGGGAAAACTAGTTAGCCGGAGACTAAAAGTCCAAGATCAAAGGCATCAGTAGGGTTGGTGCCTTCTGAGGCCAATCAGGGAGAATCTGTTCCAGTCCTCTCTCCTAGCTGCTGGTGGTGTGCCGGCACTCTTTGGTGTTCCTTGGCTTGTAGATGTAGCTCCTTGATCTCTGCCTTCATGGTTAAATGGTGTGTTTGCTGTATGTATGTCTCTTCACACAGTGTTTTTTAATAAGGACATGGTCATATTGGATTAGGGGTCTACCCTACTGCAGAATGACCTCATCTTAATAATTCCATCTACAATGACCCTATTTCCAAATAAGATAACATTTTGAGATAATGGGGTAAGGACTTCAGCATATCTTTTTGGGGGTACACAATTCAACCCAAAACAAATAGGCCCACTATTTCCAAATTTTCTTCCTTTTGGTACAAGTAGACTGATTGTACCCATCTCTTTACTAGAAACAAGTGTTTTGATTATTATTTAAATGTTTTGCACATTTATTCAACATCTGATGTGAGGTTGTAAAAAACCATTGAATTTTGTAAAATTGCCAATCTTGTGCAATTTTGTGTTTGTAGTACAGTTCTCTGAAAAGTTATTCTCTTATCTTTGACAAATATCCTGGACAGTATCTGTCCAGGTAAACGTATGTATGGGAAGTGTTAGATTAATTTTAGAGATGAAAAAGAAACGTTTATATATATTTAAAAATAAAGGAAAATGCCTAGGAAGAAAGGAGCAGAGGTCTGAATCTAAGATTTGAAGAGAGAAAAGTAGCCAAGGTGGAATGGGAGAAGAGCTGAGGTCTAAGAGGTAAGATGTGTTCTCTGGGAACATGTCTTTGTATAGGACAAGCAGAGGACTTAAAGCTCTGAGGGATCAAGGGAGTAGAAAGAAAATGTCAGGCTAGTGAACTAATCTCTAACTGTGCTTTATTTTTTATCTGTATTTTTTTCAACTATCTTCAGAGATAGTGATTCTATTTTAGAGATAAGAAAAACTAAGTCTCAGTTTTTTCCAAGATCATCCAGCCAAGCACGTAGGGACCCTTTTGAAAGCATAGCTTTGGAGTTAATGATACTTCAGCTTGAGTTCTGATTCCCTTTTGTCACTTTGGAGAAGTTATGAATTTGTATATACCTCAGTTTCTTCACCTGTAAAATGGGAATTAACTACCTACCTCATTGTGGTGTTGTGAGGACCAAATGAGACAGTATATGTAAAAGGAATAGTGTGGTTCCTCATAACAATTTTTTGGTCAAGAAGATAGGCATGGTCTTTAGCATACCAAAAAATTGGAAGCAGTGTAATTATTAGTAGGGAAGGGGAAAATAAATTGTCTGGTTATATATCGGAATATTATACAGCAGTTAAAATGAATGAGTTAAGTCTACATGTATCAACATGGATAAATCTCAAAAAAAATGTTATAAAAGAACACATAAATTATACCACTTATTTAAATTTTGTCACACACACCGTTTAGGGGTTCAAACAGAAGTGGTGTTTTCTCATCACATGGGCAGTCAGGACAATAATAACTTCTGGGAAGTGAGAAAAGGGATAGAGATATAAGTAGGCTGGTGTTTTACATGTATTTGCAATATTTAATTTTTAAAAAATTATACAGAAAATACACACACATGAATTTTTTACATTGTACTGCTATTGGACTTTCACTAGCATCATAATCAGGTGAAAATGAGACCCATGCACATCTGTCTAGAAAGCCCATGCTGAACTTGAGAGCATCTGTTTTCCAGCACGTCTTGCATTAGAAAGACAGAAGATGGCCATCAGATGACCAAGGCTTCCAGGGATGGCAGGGAGAAGGCTGAGTGCTTGCACTGTCAGTTTCTAGGATCTGCCCGGTCATTTCTTTACCTAAATCTAGTACTTGCCTGTGTTTTCTTTTGCCTGTAGCTACCGTCAAGAATGTAGGGAGACTTTGCAAGGACTACTGGTGAGTAGGTAGAGTCTTTTATATGGGCCTCCTCTCAAAATAATATAACCATGAACAATTGAGGAATGTTTTTTATGGTCCCTTTTATTTAATGCTCTAAACTTGACTAAGTTCTGGAAACTGAGGAAGCTCAACCTCATGTTCTGATTGACTAAGTACATGCTAATGTGTTCGTTAACACAAAAACCAGTGCATTGGTTAGGGAAGCTAGCTGTTAACACAAAGATCCCAGAAAGTCTAATGACTCTAAAGGTGTGAAAGTTAATTTCTTCTTTTTTTTTATTTGAGTAAACAATCCATGGCTTTTCCAGATTGGGGGTGGGGTGAGACTCTCATCACATAGGCAGTTAGGAACCCCAGAGTCTCTTCAGTCTTAAACATGTGGCTTCCAACGTCATCTTGGCAACTGACGTCCAGCCAGTAGAAGGAGAAAGAACAGGGAGGTTATAGGTTTATGGCTTTTATGTAAGGTAGGCCTTGCATTGGCACATAGCTCTTCTGCCTAAATCTGATTATAAGCAGAAGAATGCATTCCGATGGTCACACCTTACTGCACGGGGGCTAACAAATGTCTGCTTGTTTTTCAAGGAGTAGGAAGAAATGTTTAGTGAATACCTAGCAGTCTATTGCCAGAGATGGTTTTTGTTGTTTCAATTCCATTGTACATTCTTCTTAGCATTTAAAAATTATTTGAACTTTTGAACGGTAATACCTTCACATACTTTAAAAGTTTAAAAATGTGAAAAGTTACACAGTAAAATGTTTGTTTATCATTCCTGCCCCACGTCTGCCCAGATCCCACTAGGTAATCATGGTTATTACTTTGTCATGTATACTTCCAGAAACATTTTGTTTAAAAAAGCAAATATGAATTATATATATATATATATATATATGAGAAATCTCTTCCTCCCTTATTACATAGATGAAGCCATGATATACCCAGAACTTTGTACTTGGCTGTTTTCCCTTAGTAGTATAAGATAGTTATTTTGAATTTTGTATTACTCAGTCTCAATAAGAAGGTGGTGTTCCCAGCCTCAGGGAATTTCTAATCTAGTCTGGTCAAGGTATAATCTACTAGTAAGGAGAAGGAGATATGAGTAGTGGAAGCTTTTGTACTAAAATCAAATACCTGTTACTCACTCTGCAACTCAATATCAAAATTAGAGCAAATGAGTTATACCTTTTTAAGTCAAATTAGATTTTTAGAAAACTGCTTCAGGAAATTAGGCATGCTAAGATAATTCTTGGCGTTTAAATCATGTAAATTAAAATTAAGGGAATAGCAAATGGTTTGCGTTAGGAAATAGATCTTTGGCTACATTTTTGCATGATTTTCTGATGCACTAAGTACATTTTAGTGGTCAATGTTCTCTACATTAAATGGCTTTTGTTTTGGTAAACCCATATGTTTGGAGTATTAATGGTTGTATTTCTAATTTGTTACTCTGGCCCAAATGATGAAGTAATAGAATGTTACATATTTCCTTCCACTTAACATTTAATTTAGATTAATGAAACTAAATGTCAGTTTTAACTCTGGAACTTCTTAAAATGAACTACACTGGGAAGCCCTCTGAATTCTTTGTGGTTTCCCGTGTTCCATGAGCCACCAACAGAGTGTTCACCTGCAGTGACTCTGGTTTACTCAGCCCCCAGGGGGGGCTCGGAAATGGGAAGGGAGAGTAGCATGTGGTGCGTAATTGAGAGCTGTGTTTGGTTGGGACTGACCTGGTGCCCCTTTTGTCTGCTGGGTTGAATGGGAGTTTAAAGGAGGAACTGCTGCTGCTAAGAATGAAATGAACCCAAGTGCCTCTTACCCAAATGTTTGTCCCGACTGTCAATGCATAGGGATTAACTAACATCCAGGAACTTTTAGCTGGCCTCTGCTTTGTTCTTCAACATTAGGACCTTCAGTGAGCTCTAGACCTGCACAAATGACCTGCAGCAAATATGGCAGCTTTCATTTGGGCTGAGGAAGAGGAATATTGGAAAGAATGAGGAGAAGGAGATAAATATCTTTTCTTTCTTGGCCCTTCCTGCTTTATCTTTCTCCATCTTTATGCCTTTATTAATGAGGATTTTCCAAATATCTCTCTTCAAAAATGCCATAAGAAGATTTCATTTTCTGTGGTTTTAATATCATAAAATATCTCCCTATGTGAAATAACTGGATATGCTGGATCAAGCGTAACAAACATCCCTTTAGGACATTGCTGAATCTGTATTTAAAACATAAGGGGAAAACTCAGAACAGATGGGAAAAGGACTGGAAGTGGAAGTGAATTGACTGCTGCAGCTGCCCTCTGGGCTCCTGCAGATCTTGGTAATCAAAAGGATTGGGGTTCAGTTGCCTTGTGGGAGACAGGAGACAGGGCCTTGGGTCCATTTAAGTTAGGGATACTATAGTAATATGAGACACTCAAAGGACTGTGGTCTCAGTAGAGAGGTGACAAATGTGTCTCAACCTGTTCTTACCTGAGGAAAATGTTTCTAAGAATTCTTAACCACAGGTCCTCCCTCATAGATTTTCAGTTTCAATTTATACTCTGTGTGGTCTGGCAATTTCCAAGCTGTGAAACTTATTTAAAACAGTCTGATTGTACTCACATAAATCACCAAGTTAAAAAAAAAAAACAAAATAGAATAAAAAATATGAGCATAGAAAATAAATACTATCAAAGGGGCTCAGATTGATTTAAAAAGGAACCACATAGAATTCTTTAAAACTGAATGGACTAAAGAACTCATTCATGTAACCAAAAACCATCTCTTCTACAAAAACTATTGAAATTAAAAAAAGAATGACTTAAGTAAGAATGGATCTTATACTCCAAAAAGAAAGAAAGAAAACAACAACAAAAAAGCAGTATATGGGTTAAATAAGAATAGAGGAAATGACTGAAATGCAAGATAATACCTGAAGAAATTACCTATAATGTAGCATAGGGTGGCAATGTCAGGCCTTCAGTGTTGCTTCTCTGGATTTTTGAAACAGCTTTCTAACTAGTATTCCTGCTACTGTTCTTATGTGCATCCAAACTATTAGCCTTGGATCCCAGCTCCTGTGGTCACATTTTCAAACCTTCACCCTCCATTTTCCACTTATCTTTTATAGACAATAGCTAATCTTTTACTCAATAGCTACCCCCAGGAAATCCTCCCTGATCCTAAAACTGCATTTGTTCATTAGATGCTCCTGGCCTGTGTTCCCATTGTATCTAGATCCTAACCCAGTTATAATCTTATTACATTGTTATCATTAATGCTTTTTAAAAGTTTTACTATTCATCACTAGAGTGTAAGTTCTTTGTAGACTAGCAAGGCTCTCTTGTTAACAATTATAGCCCTAATGTCTACCATTTGTACAATCAGTACTTTGTAAGCACTCAGTAATTGTTCATTGAATGTAAAAATGAACAGTATATGTGAAAGGTGAAGCTAGATAGGTCTAATGATGCTTAGATCCTGGGAAAGGGCTTATGGTTCATGTTTCTGACAGGAGATTATTTAGGTAGTTTGTTTAACCATTTCACATGACCAGTGTGTTAATGTCTGAATTTAATTTACTCATTCTGTGTCGTCTTTAAAGCCAAACTTTTCAGTAAAACGAAACCAAACAAAAATCCACTCCCAGCAGTCTGTATTTCAGCTCCCCACCCCCACCAGATAACCTTTTTTTTAAAACATTTTATGTTTGTGGGTACACAGTAGGTATATATATTAAGGGTATATGAGATATTGTGATGCAGGCATACAATGTATAATAATCACATCAGGGTAAATGGGGTATCCATCACTCAAGCATTTACCATTTCTTTGTGTTACTGATATTCCCATTATACTCTTTTAGTTATTTTTAAATGTACAATAAATTGTTGGCTGTAGTCACCCTGTTGCACTATCAAATACTAGATCTTATTCAACATATCTATACAAAATTATCTTAAGTTTGAATTATAGAGGCGTTTTCACAGTAGCAACCAGTAGGTACTGACACCATCACTGACAATAGCTTTAGGTCACACTCTGTGTTTCTGAGTGACAGCCAAACACAGTAGATACTCACGTCACCACCTAGTTTATCTTCAAATATGAAGGACTCCAGTGACACTCACTTTTACTCCTTGCATCTTTGGTAGTAAAGAAGAATCTTTGTCATCCCCAGGACCTCGTCTTTTTGTTTGTTTGGTACATGGAATGAAATGACTCAGGTGCCTTCTTTCAGTTATTTAAGTTGTATAGTAAGATCAACTGTAGAATACTATCAGGCATCTTGGAATAATATCTTTATCATCATCCAATTGATGCTTCTTCCAGTTTTGTTTCCTGTTGCTGTCACTCAATCTCTGTCATTAATTGCACTAAAATAATAATTCTCTATTGTGTCCTGACATATTGTTTTGTTACACTTATTTGGAAGGTCTTGTTACTACTGCACATTAAACAACAATTCTAAGGTATGTGAATTGTTTAATTTTAAAAAGTGTAGTCATTCTTGCTTATTTCCATTCTGATCTTCATATAGGAGTTAAAGATGGAATTATAGCTAACCGCAGTGATGAGAAATTCATGGTGAACAGTGCCACATACCCTTTCACTCTCTCCCTGCCCATTTAGACCTCCATAATTATTAATCGTTATAGTGTGCTTTCTCAGTGCAACCTACTGTCCAGTCTCAGCACAGCGAGTACTTCAGATCATCACTGCTTGTCAGGTTTAGCCCTCAAGATGCCAGGACTAGCTTTCCTTATATAGTTCCCACTTGTTCACTTTGCACAAAATACCTGTTTACATATCTATGCCCTAAGGTTTGTCCTCACATGGTAATTTCTGAGCTCATATTTTGGGTGCTATTTATCCCTCTTCCGTGCTGTTCTTTGTAGTGTCTACTAAACAAAACTTGTAATGATGTGGTAACAGTAAACATTTATGAGTGGTTCTCATGATGTAGCAGGTACTGCATTAAGTACCTGACATGTATTATTTCATTGAATTCTTTTACTAACACCAAGAGTTAGGGCCTATTGCTCTTCTCATTTTATAGATGGAGAAACTAGGGCAAGGCTAAATAATTGGTAAATGGCAGAGCCTGAGTTTGAATCAAGGCCACCTGACTTCTGAGCCCAAATTGTTAACCTCTGAGGTAGCCCTTAAAGAAGGTTGGGTTAAAACCAAACTGATTGATAGTGAACATACTGCTTTTGCTTATGTTGGCACTGGCTAGAATGAAAACCTTTTCCTTTATATTTTCCCAGATTCCAAACTAACTTGGCCTAACCTTTCAAGTCTCTAAGAAATTTATAGTTTTATATCTATTAAAAAAGTCTTCTGGTAGACTTCATAAATATGACTTAGGTTTTTATTAAACTCTTTTGCTCGTATCTTTCTATATCTCAGAAAACCTTTAATTTTTGAGACAGTAGCTATTTGTGTAGGCTGTCTTATACGTTCACAGATGGCATTATTTTATCAGTCCTCAAACCATCTGTAGCATCAACTTAGTCTATTCCAATTGGTGTCATCTTTCATTTATGCAGGAGTGAGTTATTAAAGTAAAATTTTATATTTGTATAACATTTTGGGTAAATGTTAGAGTAAAACATTGGTTTATTTTATCACAACAATCCTTTGCAAAGAAAATTTATTTTTTCCAGCTCATCTTGATTTACTTTATATGTAGTCTTCGGAATGAAATTGAATCAAATAACTGTTTATTGAGCACAAATTATTATCTTGAAATGTAAGGATAAGAAATGACCCCTGTGTTCACTGAATTTATAGTCTTGTAGGAAAGACAGTGAAGTAGTAAATTCCCATTGAAGAAGAAATACAATTATGATTACCATTATGCGAAGAGAAAAGATGGTAGTATGGGAAATGATAGTAAAGGGATTAAGTCTGGTCTAGTGAATCTAGAAAGGCCTTTCAGGGGAAGAGTGGGTAGGAGTTCACCAGACGAAGTGTAGCTGATGGGTGATAGGGAAGAGGAAAATAACATTGTAGGCAAAGTAAGCAGCAAATGAGAAAGCCTCCATGGCAGAGAGCTTGGAGTAACTAAGTCATTGAAAGATATGCAGTCTGACTGGAACTTAGAGTAGGAGGAAGAGAGTGACATGTGATCTCAGGGGAGACCTGAGAGCTAAACAGGTATCAGTTGTTTTTTAGGACAATTAAAGATTCTGGATTTGAACCTAAGATTAATGGCAAGTCACGGATGAGTTTAAAGCGGAGGTGTGGCATGAACAGATTTGGGCTATAGGAAAACCACTTGGGCTGCCGTGTGGAGAATGAGTTGGAAAAAGGGACAGAAGTGGGGGGGAAAGTTAGGCTGTTTCAATATGATTTTTACTTAGGCTATAGTAGTGGCAGTAGAGGCGGAGGGTGGTGGATAGATTACAGAGGCCACCCTGCTGAGATTGGAAGAGCCAACCCGTGTGTGTACAAAGCTCTGTCTTGCTTTCCTGCATCGTACTATTGTACTAACAAATGGTCTTTCTGCATATAAGAGTATGAGCCAGAGAAAAATGAACAAACATGAGGCCTGAAGTTAGTATAGAAGCTCTGTATTATGAAAAGGCATGATCTCACAGGTAGTTAAGGATAATAAAGACAAAAACACTCAACTAAATGGAAAGTCCTCAGTTTGATTGTAATCTAGCCAGGATCCTGATCTGAGATTTGCTCTTCATATTAGTGTGTATGATGTCAACAGAATTTTGAGAGACAGACATGTTTATTCAGTGGCCGATGCCTCCTTTCCCCCAAAACATCTTTCATCCACTTGCTTATTTATTCATTGTATTCATTTACAAATACTTCAAATCCTTACTGAGGGCTTACTACTCACCAGACATGTTTACTTATCTTAGTTTTTAATACTACATATGGCCATTATTCCTAGTGTGGGCCTTTGATGTTTATAGGTACTTCATGGACCACTTCTCATTGAGGATACATTTAGTCCATCAGGTTTCCGTTTTAAGTTGACTCATCACTTAAAGTGTAGCCATTGGTAAAATCCTGCAATCCTGATCTCCTGTGGCCCATATCCTCTGCACTTTCTATTGCTACTCCCCAGTCTTTGGTCAGGGTCAGTATGTTTAATTCCATTTCATTCAAACAGTTGGTCAGTTCAGCCATCACCACCACCACTAAGTCATCTTGTTGATCATTGTTGAACTATTATATTAGCCAAGGTAATGCAAGCTATCAGCAAACAAGTTCTCCATGTAAGTGGCTTAAATACATTAGAAGTTTATTTCTTGCTAATATAAGTTCAATTGGTAACAGATACAGGAATGGTGGATTTTCTGCTCCACTGTGGACTCAGGCTGATGGAGTCACCATGGGGCTCACAAGCTTGCCTAGCTGGCAAAGGGAGTTAGGTGAATGTGAAAGCTTATTCAGGAAGTTTTTATGGGCCAGGGCTAGAGGTGGCTTACATCATTCCCACCCATGCTTCAGAACTCAGGTACATGTCCATACTTAACTACAGGGGAGACTGGGAAATGTAGTCTGTGTGTTTTCTTGGTAAGCCTGTCTTTGTCAAACCCAGCTAGTGAATGTCCTTGTACAATACCTGCTGTTTGATTCAGATATAATAAGAGGCATGGAAGGACCAGATCTATTGTTGTAGGACTTTTTCCTTAGTTCAGCTAAAGACAGTGGGGTTGGGGGAGGGTGGTCCTCATCACACAGCCATGTAAAATTAGGCTCACAGACAGTTCGAAGGAGGAGAAAAATGGAATTCATTGGGCAAAGAGGAATAAAAAGGGAAACAGGGACTCTCCACCAAGTCAGAACAAGAATCTTGCTAGTATGCTTCCCGCCTCACAGACTGTAATCCCAGGTTCCACCCAGGAGGAGGAGGGGCCAGGCTCCTCCCTGCTGCCAAAAGCATGAACTTCTGCGTCTCCACTCCAGTGTACCCTCCTCCCAGTGCATATGCCCATTGGAGTTTTTTCAGGGTGCCCTTCCCACCTGTCTCAATATGAAGGAGGAATTTCCTTTGTGCCTAATAAGTGGCTGTGTCACAGTCCTGGACATTAGAATGGGAAATGTCTACATTCTGAACTCCTAACATATCTGATCATTGCTATTACTCTTTTCTCACAGGGAAATAAATGCCCGGCTTGATGCTGTATCTGAAGTTCTCCATTCAGAATCTAGTGTGTTTGGTCAGATAGAAAATCATCTACGTAAATTGCCTGACATAGAGAGAGGACTCTGTAGCATTTATCACAAAAAAGTAAGTGTGACAAATCTAATAAAGCTGACAGTGTTCTTCAGCTCACAAATTAAAAGAAAACTTTTAAAGGAAAGTTTTATTAAAAGAAAACTTCTGAGAGCTCTATTATTATTTTATTTTGTAAAATCTTACAAATATAGCATGCGAGACTAGCTGAATCCTCAGAAATTTTAATAGCACAAATTAGAATTATTCCAATTTAACCATTGTAAAAAATAGTTTTCTCATGTACATTAACTACAGCCACATAGAGGCCCTTCTCTTATAATACAGGATATTCTCCTGTTTCATCCTGAAAGTATAGACTATTATCAAAATAGGAAATTTATGTAGACTAGTTATTTTAGAAAAAAGATACCTTATTTCTTTTGATCTTAGAACAACTTATTATTTCTTAAACTAAGGAAAAATCTGCTAGTATAACATCTGTGGTGGTAATTAGTATGAAAACAAGCTTGGATATTGAAGGTGAGTAAAGGATTATTTTGATTTTTATCACTTAAGCTTTATAGTTTGAGTCATAGCAAAAATGAGTCATTTTCCACTTTTAGGGAAATAATTTAGGTTATCTTCAAAATATGCCTAAAATTTAAAAAAATTATTAATACTTTTAAATGATAAAAAACACGATAAACTCTTTATGGGGTTTTACTTTTTGCAGAAGTCATTTACACACTTTATACTCTTTGTTCCTTGTCAAAACTTTATGACATTGAGAAGTTACTATTTTTATTACGTTCTTACTAATAAGAAATTGTATCTAATGCTATGTATATGTGTGTGTGTGTGTATATATGTGTGTGTGTGTGTATGTATATATATATATATATATAAATTGCTGCAACCACTTGAATTACTTTGGCTCATATGATGATGCTGAGAGGTTTAATAACTTGCTAGTAACAGAATCTGTATTTAGACCCAGGATTCTTGATTGTGTTTTCATTGGCTGTGTCTTTTGGACACTATCATGTTTGATGTGTTATCTTGACTGCCTTTTTTTTTTTTTTCTGTTTGCCACTTTTCATAAGCAAATTTTATTTTTCCTCCAAACGTAACTCCTTGCCAATATAATAATTTTACTGTAAAACAGTTTTTATATGCCTAAATTTTTACTTTATTTTTGAGACAGAGTTTCATTCTTGTCACCCAGGCTGGAGTGCAATGGGGTGATCTCGGCTCACTGCAACCTACACCTCCCAGGTTTAAGCGATTCTTCTGTCTCAGCCTCCTGAGTAGCTGGGATTACAGGCACCCGCCACTATGCCCTGCTGGCTTTTGTATTTTTAACAGAGACGGGGTTTCACCACTTTGGCCAGGCTGGTCTCGAACTCCTGACCTCAGATGATCCACCCGCCTTGGCCTCCCAAAGTGCTGGGATTACAGGCATGAGCCACCGCACCCAGCCTATATGCCTAAATTTTAGTTGTGACCAAGTTTTCATTAGAGTTTCTATATTTTTCAGCCCCTTTTACCCCCACAGAATTTTACTAGAATAAGTACTGCTTCTAAGAATACTTGAGGTGCCCAAGAGGACTTATGTAACTGTTTTACATGCTTCAGCTAAATTTGAAAACAATGCACAAGCCAGAATTGGAAATACTGATCCTGGGGTGAAAGAATGTAGGAGTTGGTTATGGGGTCAAGGGAGCCTATTGTATCATTATTGGGTACACCATGTTGTTGTTTTGCTGGCAATAGCAGAAGCTGTGCTGATAGTTGCAAGTTTTATGGTAGATCTTTTTGAAGTTGCATAGTGGTTGCCAAACCATTTGTTGTTTTGTATCCTAGGCTCAGAGTCTGAAAATTGGTGCATATTAACCTTCTTTAAACAACGGCTCTCCGGGCACCTTGCCTTAACTACTTGAAAGGATTCACTGACAGATGTCAGAGATTTTTGTTTTTCTTTTTTTTTTTTTTTTTTTTTTTTTTTTTTTTTTTTTTTTTTTTTTTTGAGACGGAGTCTCGCTCTGTCGCCCGGGCTGGAGTGCAGTGGCCAGATCTCAGCTCACTGCAAGCTCCGCCTCCCGGGTTCCCGCCATTCTCCTGCCTCAGCCTCCCAAGTAGCTGGGACTACAGGCGCCTGCCACTGGGCCCGACTAGTGTTTTGTATTTTTTAGTAGAGACGGGGTTTCACCGTGTTAGCCAGGATGGTCTCGATCTCCTGACCTCGTGATCCACCCGTCTCGGCCTCCCAAAGTGCTGGGATTACAGGCTTGAGCCACCGCGCCCGGCCTTGTTTTTCTTAAGAGAAAACAGAAGCAAAGCTGAAGATCTTTCAATGACTACTGAAATGCACTAAGTCAAAGTGTCCGTGGCATCAAGATGGCAGCATCAGTTCATGGGGCTGTGATTTCTTTTCCACCTTCCTGCCTTTTTGTAAACTTTACTTTGATGTTTGTATTGCACAGGGTTTGTGTATTTATAAAAGTTTCAAAACTCTAGTAAAGTCAGAATCTAATTCATTTAAAAAGTGGCCACTATGCAGTGCAAGAATGACTTATTTTGGAATTTAAAAATATATTTTACTAAAGGAACTTATAACTCACTTGGAAGCCATTCCTTGTTGCTGTTCTAGTGTTTGTTTGCACAAGAATGTGCCTAAAGATTAGTTTGAAGGGTGAAGAGTAGAAATGATCTGGTAACAAACCAACTTCAGGAAAGCTGAATGCTTTAAACTAATGTTTTATAGATTAGTTGGCTGGCTCTACGAACACACCATCAAACATATGTCTATTCTTTATTATTAGATTACTCTACATAAGCTTCTATGTACACCACATAGTGAGTGATGTCCTGGGTACAGATTATGCCAATTATGTGAAATTCATAAAACGAGAAGGAACACTGGATATTGTGGGAAGTGGTCAACACAGGCTGTACGGTTTTGTGGAAAGTGTCCTGGAATACGTACCAATAGGTGTTTTTATGTCGATAATGATAGAGGATCTCAAGTGAGCTGATTCTGGCATAAAATAAACATTTCTTCTTCTTCTTCTTCTTTTTTTTTTGAAACAAGATCTCACTGTGTAACCCAGGCTGGAATGCAGTGGCATGACCACAGCTCACTACAGCTTCAGCCTCCAGCCTTCTGAGTAGCTAGGACAACAGGCATGTGCCGCCATGCCCAGCTAATTTTTTTTTTTTTTTTTTTTTTTTTGTATTTTTTGTAGAGACAAGATCTTGTCGTGTTACCCAGGCTGGTCTCCAACTCCTGGATTCAAGGATCCTCCCACCTCAGCCTCCCAGTGTGCTGGGATTACAGGCGTGAGCCACTGCTCCTAGCCTAAAATAAACATTTCTTTTGATGACAAAACATTAAATTCAAATCTTGTAAATAGTGCTAGTCACAGGAACCCATACTAACTTTGCTCAAGAACTGTTTTGTAAGAAAGTGTTAAGTAACTGCCGAGGTTGGTGAATACATTTAAAGGATAATCACACTTAGCAAATGTTGAGGAGAGTGTTTTCAGAATTTTCTAGGTGAGAATCGTTTTTTAGCCAGGCAGGAATAAGCCCAAAGCCCTGTTTTCAGTGTTGCGCTTAAGCTGGGGTCCTTTCCATCCTGTGTCCAGTGAGGCCCTGCCTCCGTACTTGTGGGTCTGTGCTCAAGCTCTCCCAGTGAGACAGCTGCTGCCAGAAGTAGGGCTGAATTCCTGGAGAGTGACTCCAGGAGCAGCCACCTACCCATCCTCAGCTTTCTTGCAGCTTCTTTTGAGTTCTTTTGCTTAAGAAACTTGAGAACAACCTGCTGCCTCTGGCTTTCAAGGTGATTGTAAAACACTACTGGTTTTCACCTTGCTTCTGTTGTTGACTTGACTTTACATTGTGTCTCAGCTTGGAAAATTAATCCTTTTCTTGGGATTACAATAATTACAAGAGGTGAATATTCAAAATTATATTGAAAATGTTTATGTTTAGTTCTTTACTTTTGTTAAAAGGTATCATTAATTGACTAGTGGCCAAAAAGCTTCTAGGTTTCATATTTATGTAAACAGTCCAGCTTCCTGTATGGGCTGGGGAGGGGGTCTTTCTGGAGAAAAGTTGCCTCATGATACACTTAGAATTCAACATTTGCTCAGCTGGACCTAACTTCTTACTTTTTTTGCATAATTTACTTCACCCTTTGTGGTTAATTACGTTTTTGAATGTGTTCCTAGCCTTAATCTATTTCATATATACTACTTATTATGTGCCTTATTACCTTAGCCTTAAATTGTTTTCTCAAGACAGTTCTTTTCAGTCAACATTCTGTCAGTTTTATTTTCCTGAGCTGTCTTCTAGAGCCTTCTGACTTGATCCAGTATGGACTGGTTGTCCTCATATCTGTTGTATAGTACTATCTTAAATTCCCTTTACTTGCCTTGAGTTGAATCTGTCATTTTCTATATTCCATGTCTTCCTCTTGGTTTATTTCTTCATTTTGGTGGAGTACATCCTCTAGAATCTTCCTGAGAATGTTGGAAGTAAATCTTTTGAAACATTCATGTCTGAAAGTGTTTTTTTTTGTTTTGTTTTGTTTTTAAATTATCGTTGTTACTACCTTCACATTTGATTGGTAGTTTGAATGGGTATAAAATTCTAGGTTTTAGATGACTTTACTATCTTTACTACCGCTTCTGTTGAATTTTTCATTTCTACTATTATACTTTAATTTCCAAGAATTTTTGTTTTCTTGTTCTCCAAACGTTTTTTCTTTTTAAAAGTAGCATCTTGTTTCATGGTTGTAGTATCTTCTATTTCATGGAAGATATTATTAATATTTTTAGAAGTTCCCTCGCAGGGCAGAATCCAAATTGGTACACAAGTCTTTTTGGATTCTTGATGTAAATTGTGTCTCAGTTTTCCTTAAGGACAGTTTAAAATTCAGGTACCTTGAGTCTTTTAAGTCAATCACTATTTATCCATTTACTTTATAGCTTCTAACATATTGTTGCTGTTGTCCTCTTTTCTAGTGTGGTTTTTTCCTTTTTTTTTTTTTGAGATGGAGTCTTGCTCTGTTGCCCAGGCAGGAGTGCAGTGGTGCGATCTCGGCTCACTGCAACCTCTGCTTCCTGGGTTCAAGCGATTCTTCTACCTCAGCCACCTGAGTCACTGGGATCACAGGCGAGCACCACCACACACGGCTAATTTTTGTATTTTTAGTAGAGATGGGGTTTCACCATGTTGGTCGGTCTGGTCTCGAGCTCCTGACGTTGTAATCCACCCACTTCAGCCTCCCAAAGTGCTGGGATTACAGGCATGAGCCACTGTGCCTGGCTGGTTTTATGCCTTTTTAAACAATCTCTTAACTGTTGTTTGAAGATGGAAATTAGATGCACATGTGTTTAAGCCACTCTGTTTACCAGAAGCTACGATGTAAAAATTATTCATGTTCATGTTAAAAAAAACTACAGTAGTATGCAAGGGTATACAATAAAGGGTAAAAAGTCTCCCTCTGCCACCCCTCCATACCTACTACCCAGAGGGTAACCAGAGTAAGTCACATGTGTTACCTCCTAAAATTTTTATTGATATTTAGATTTTTCTATTTATATAGAAAAATGTATATCATTTAAAGAATCACAAAGAAAGTATTACCATGTAAATACATAAAAATATATACATATATGGGCTATGTGGTATATGATATAAACATACTATATATATTCAATGTATGTTGAAATTATGGAGTTCTATACTGATACAAACATCTTAAATTTTTTTAGCTGTTTCATAGTATTACATTGCATGAGTTTTTCCTAATAAGATCCCAATTGATGGATATTTATTATTTATCTTTTTAAATTATAAGCAGTGCTACTATGAATATTCAGACACATGTTTTTCACTATTTGTTAGTCTATTTTAGATAAATTATTTAAAGTGATGTTTATTCAAAGGGTTATATGCACTTTTTTGTTATGAAGACATGCCAAGTTGTTTTTCAAAAAGGTTAGTCCTCTGCTAATAGTATATGAAAGTGTCTTTTTTTTTTTAAATCCTGTTACATGGTTATTGTGGAGCTTTTAAATATTTGACATTATGATAAGTGAAAAATGCTATCCTGTATTTCTAATTTGCTTGTCTTTAGTTGTATATGAAGATAATCATGTACATACTGACTGTTTCTATGAGCTGCATATTCAGTTTGTTTAGCCATTGTTCTTTGGATTATTCATCTTTTTCATGTCAATTTGTAAGAGCCTATTATGTTTGGGAGAATTTTGCCTTGTGTTTGTTATGCCTTACAGATATTATCCTTCACATTTTTTAGCTTGTTTAACCTATTTTTGCTATTTGGTTTATGCTATTTTAAAATGAAAAAATACTAAACAAGTATTGGCTTTGTTTTCCTTGGCTAAAATTATTTTCTTTATGCCTTTAAAATATTACATAGTATTTAACCTCATTTAGAAAATATCAGTGATATTTTATTTCAACTAACTAGTTAATAGAAAATTTAAACTTTCCTCAATTCTGATTCTAACTTTAAAAGATCACTAGTTAATCATTTTCATGTATCTTATGCTATTTTGTAAAAAAATTTCTATTTTCAGTGTTCTACCCAAGAGTTCTTCTTGATTGTCAAAACCTTATATCACCTAAAGTCAGAATTTCAAGCAATAATACCTGCTGTTAATTCCCACGTTCAGTCAGACTTGCTCCGCACCGTTATTTTAGAAATTCCTGAACTCCTCAGTCCAGTGGAGCATTACTTAAAGATACTCAATGAACAAGCTGCCAAGTAAGTACCAGACCCTGAATTCTTCTTTTTCGACAGTCAGTATACTCCAGTGCATTTGCCATTTGATTTGTGGATTCTTAATCTTTACTAGAAGTTGAATGAGTACATATATAATTAGAAATGTGATTGGACCCTAAAAGTGTTACATTACAGTTGGAATACTTGCTATCTAAAATTTAGGCAGTTTACCATCTAGGACAGATATAGTACTCCCCCAGGTATCAGATGATGGAAAGGTAAAACACAGGCAAAGCCAAGCAGTAGTAGATTATTAACCCCAAAATGAATGTCAGATATCGTGTACTCATTTCCTATATTTCCAGAGATGTCCTTATATTTAGAATCTGTAAAAGCAAAGTTATCCTTTAAAAGTTAGTTCTTTTATAACGTATTGCACAAAACATTCTATATAAATGAAATAGGATTTGACATTTACATTTGTCTTTGTTTTCTGCATAGGCAAACAACAAATAGTGTATCTCTTGGTTTTACCATGGGAATCATGAACTTAAAAAGTGAAAATGATATTAGGGTAATTTTGACCATCCTCAGAGAAGTTAAAAAACAAGCCCATAAGTGCTTAGTGACAATTGGAACCTCATTTCCCTGACTTCCAGTGCTTTCCTCTTTCATCACACTATGAAAAATAAACGATAACTGCTTTAATCAATAAACTTCGAATATGTATTTGCATTTTTTGATTTTTTAGAGTTGGGGATAAAACTGAATTATTTAAAGACCTTTCTGACTTCCCTTTAATAAAAAAGAGGAAGGATGAAATTCAAGGTGTTAGTGACAAGATCCGAATGCATTTGCAAGAAATACGAAAAATACTAAAAAATCCTTCTGCACAATATGTGACAGTATCAGGACAGGAGGTAATGTCAAACCTACTTCTATTTTCTATTAGTTTTCCTCTAGCAGAAAAGCTATTTTAAAATGTAAATAAAAATCTGAGGATAGGATATGTATTATCTCTTCAAATTTTCTGTTTTATTCCTTGGAAATATGTTGTAATAACTTGTTTTGATAAGAATTATTTTAATGATGGTGTTTTATTAGTCTCTTATGAAAGTAATGCAACTTAATGTTATATGTGTATTAGCGTTATCTGTTAAAATTATATTATAGAAAATCTCGATTATTATGAATAGCAACTTATAGAATTCATTTGTTCTAAATCCAGGAAAGAGAAGTTAGTCTTTGATCCCTGCCTTACAGATGATGAAATAATACAAAGTTGGCCACCTGTGTTGATTGGCTCATATAGTGATTAAACGGCAGGGCTTCCTACTAAAGTTAAGAGTATAGCTGCTAAAAAAACAAATCTAGAGTGAAAAACTACACTTAGTGAGTCTTCCATAAAATTATGGTACTGTTTAGAATGTGTTTCTTGGGGTGTGTACTTTTGTTTAAAGTTTGATAGTAGTGTCTCAATGAGAACCAGAAAAGGAAGAAGTATGCCTTTTAAATATGGTTGTACTTTTCAGTCCTATTCTGAGTCTTGAGGCATGCTACTCCTATATCTTATGTTTAATAAAATATGAAGATTCAAACAGAGGGAGTTTGAGAAATTCTGTTTTATTAAAATACCAAATTACGAAACTTATGGATAACTTCTATAGAGTGAGCATTTTATTCAGGATTTTTAAAAATAGATATTTTTCTGGTGGGGAAGAACTTAATTTCAAATCAAAATTTTTAACATTTACATTGCTTTGTGTGTTTTGCCAAAAGATTGTTGATTGTGTAGTTATTTGAAATAAGAAGCTCTACATTAATAGAGAATATTCATTAAAATGTTTGTCTTGTGTTATTTCATAGATTTACCCATTAAGTCAACCTGTCTTCTGAACTACAATTATTAAGATATTATACTCAGCAGACATTCACAATGCCACATGGAGCTCTATATAATAGAAAAATGATTTGACAATATTTATACTTAAGTTTATTGTCTGAACAGACAAATACCAAATATTTAATTGTAGTTCTTGTTTTTACTATGCAGTCATGACCTTGCAAAGTGAAAATTGGCCTAAAGGCCACCATTCTGGCTATTGGTTTAAAATCAAATGATGAACATTGCTTTAGTTACTTTAATAAAAGATATGTAGTAGAAAAGTGGCTGCCTGGTATTACAGTGGAGAAAGCTAAGTGTAAGTGCCAGTTCTACCATTTACATGCTATATGACCATGGAAGAGTTACCTCTGTTATAAGACTATTATGGAGACCAATTAAAATACATGAAAGTGCTTTTTAATCATAAAGTGCTATGCTTATACTACTCACATAATAACAATAATAGTAATAGAGTTACCATTTATCAAGTACTTGTTAAAGTCTAGAAGAGTGGTAGGTGCCTACATATATTATTTAATTCTTGTAACAACACCAAAAAGGGTCAGTCATTCTAGTTTTGTTGGAAAGAAAACAGGTTTGGAGTAGTTAGATAAGTTACCCAAGGTCAGAAGCACAAATCCAGCCCAGTTCTGCCAGACTCTTGTCTTTCTATTATGTTAATACCAGTATTTCGTTCCATTTATTAATTCCAAATATTAACACAAAGGATTCTCAACACCATGGATTTTATCTGACAAAATCTGGACATTTTAGAGCTCATAGTATTCAAAATAAAATTTAAGTCTTGGAAAGACGGTCCTGGATTCATTTGGTAGTTTTTGAGTAAAAATGAAAGAAAATTATCAGGAATTCATAAGAGATAGTAGACTGGTTATTCATTGTGAGTGTGGCATTGAGGTTTAAGAAAAAGTACAGCATGGAGATCAACTAATTGTATTAAAAAATATTAGAAAGGAAGATCAGTTATCTTTTATCTTTACTAGGTTAAGTTGATGAATTTGAGGAACAAAGTTTCTTCGTTATGAATAGTAGGATGGATTATTGTTGGTTTTTAATAATCTTCTCTAGGATTTTAGTAGAACGTTAACACAAAATTACTTTCATAAAACCTTTTGAAAATTAATGATTCCATTCATTGGAACACCAAAGGAATTCTAAATATTCAAACTTGTTTTCATCAAATTCTGTTTTAAAAAAGACTATAGTGACTCACACCTATAATCCCAACACTTTGGGAGGCCAAGGCAGAAGGATTGCTTGAGCTCTGGAGTTCGAGGACCTGCTTGGGCAACATAGTGAGACACCATCGCTAAATATAAAAATAAAATTAGCCAGGCATAGTGGAATGTGTGTATAGTCGCTGCTACTCGGGCGACTAAGGTAGAGAATCGCTTGAGCCTGACAGGCTGAAGTTGCTGTGACCCGTGATCATGCCACTATACTCCACCCTGGGCAACAGAGTGAAACCCTGTCCAAAAAAAAAAAAAAAAAGACTAACGGTATTCTCAAATTATTTAAAGGTACTTAAAAGACTAGGGAAAGACTCCATCAAATATGATTATCTCTGAGAAGTGAGGGAGGCACGATGGAAAACCCTTATTTTACATTTATTGGTGCTTCTTTATACATTTCTGTTCTGACATTTTATTTCTATACATACAGCTTTTGTAATAACCTTAAAAGACCCATTATAGCAGCCCCACGTGATCCATGTGATAATATGTGGATCTTGTTATTTTTACCAAAATTAGGTAAATGTGCCGGTCTGTTAATCCAGTGTTATTTTGACAACATTCATTTTTCACCTCTGTTCCCAGCTTTTATATACTCATTAGAATACTAAAACCTTATTGTATGATGCCTTATTGTCTCTGACTATGTAAGTATTGGCTTAGAAGAAATTAATGAAAGCAGAAACTTTATATTTTTATGTAATAATATACATACATTATTATGTATTATGTAATGTATGTATGTATTTATGAAAGTATGTATGTATGTAATGAAAGCAGAAGTTTACATAGTTTACTGCTTCTGTTACAGTCTCTATCATATTTTATGAATATAGACCAATTATCTCTTAACCTTGAATCAAATATGGAATGGAAAAGGGGCAATATTTACATTGGGGGCAGTACTGATAAGTATTATTATTACTAAGGGAAAAAGAAAAATATTGGAAAAAATCTTTAGAAAGAGTTTTATTCATTGACAGCATGCAGCATATCCAAATATCTGTTTACTATGTTTAAAATGTGGAAAATAATCTGTTAAATCTGAGTGCTTTTTACTTAGATTTAAAATATAGTAAAAAATGCTTAAATTATTAAGAGAATGAAAAGTGGGGAGTGGAGGAATGGGTTAAGTGTGGTGCTGGAGAAAACAGCAGTTTCTGGAGTGAGTAAGAATTTCGGCAAACCTAGTGATGTTGCCAGCCCGGTGATACCACAGGCTATATAGATTGAGTAACAATATCTGACATTAAATAAGACAGAATTGGGTCCCAGGAGAAGAATATGAGAGATTGCTATAATGAATCAAGGCAGACTACTCACATCAACACCTAAGAAACAAAGTCAGGAACTGTAAAGCAGGAAAAGTTGCTGTGAGAGCTTTCTAAGATTACTGGAATGTATGCTATTTTTCTATGTTAGTTTTCTTTTCTTTAGTAATAAAATTCTTAAACCAAAGGCCTACCTGTTCATTCTTAGAATGTTAAAAAAAAAGAATAGCTAGAGAAAAAATTTTGTATCTCATCATCGCTGTAGAAGAGAAGAAAAGCTAGCAGATGACCACTCTGAGGAGGAACCCAGGCTGAAATTCCGAGGACTGCTGAGTGAGGAAAAGGGACACTCAGGATCAGTCCAAGGACCAGCCACTGTCTGAGGACGTGACCAGAGGGGTTTAACTTGTGCCTTCCTGACTCCCACTGTTTTCCCGACTGCATTGGCACTGTATTGGCTCTGTATATGGTGGCCCGCTGTAGGGATTGTGGTCCTAGAGTAGCACTTTTGATACTTACAGATTGAATAGTTGTGGTCCAAACTGTTCCGAAGGTGCTCCTTGTTCAAAATGTCCGTCATCCCTTAGGTAGTAACTCCTGTGGAGCTCTGTTAGTCATTATGCATCTGGATGTGTCCTTCCCAAATATCAGTGATCCAATCAGTCTGTTCCTGAATTTTGCTGTTTGCCTTTAGCAGAGCTCTTTCCAGAATTATTTTATAAAAAGGCCAACATCTCTTTTGGTAGAACACTTTAAAATAGCAGAATTATTTAGCACAGTTTAAAAGTGGTTTTATCTTTCCCATTAATGATTTTTTTTGTGGTTTTTCAAAAGTTACTTTTTGTAGCCAAACGAGGCTTTTTAGACTCTTGACTCTTAACTATTTAAATGGGTGTAGCAGATTTGAAACTGTATTAATTCTCTGTACGTGAGGGCATCACTAGTTCAAAACATTTTTCTAAGGGAAATTAGCCACTAATTCTTAATATAATTAATGTAAAAACTACAGTATTTCTATTAATGGGAAAAATAAACTCAAGAACCATGTTGATACTGTTATTAATATGAACATTATAAATACCTGAAGTTGTGTGCATATAATAAAGCTGATAAATACGAAAAAGTTCTCATAGCTCTCTCAAAATTACAACCACACAGCTTCTAGGGTTCCATTCCACTCAAAATGGGTTTTTAGAAATTTATTTAAATGAATCATTGAATTTTTGTTTTTGTTTTTGTTTTTTATTGAGACAGAGTCTTGCTCTGTTGCCCAGGCTGGAGCGCAGTGGCGCGATCTCGGCTCACTGCAACCTCCACCTCCTGGGCTCAAGTGATTCTCCTGCCTCAGCTTCCTGAGTAGCTGAGATTACAGGTGCCTGCCACCAGGCCTGGCTAATTTTATCTCTATTAGTAGAGATGGGGTTTCACCACATTGGCCAGACTGGTCTTGAACTCCTGACTTCAGGTAATCCCTCCACCTCAGCCTCCCGAAGTACTGGGATTACAGGTGTGAGCCATCGCGTCCAGCCTGAATTTGATTGTAATAATACAGGAATGCAAGCACACTGAGAAGAGGTAATATATAACTAAGGCTAAAAATGAATGGTTTGATAGAACTTCACTTGCTTCCTGGCTGATGAGAACCTTATTTGCAGAGCACAGTTGGATCTATAAAGATATTATGGATGTAAATTAAAATGATAATGAGATATTATCTCACCCCAGTCAAAATGACTTTTATCCAAAAGACAGGCAATAGCAAATGTTGATGAGGATGTGGAGAAAAGGGAACTCTCGTACACTGTTGGTGGGAATGTAAATTATAGTACCACCATCACTATGGAGAACAGTTTGGAGGTCCCTCAAAAAAAAAAAAAAAAATAGAGCTACCATATGATCCAGCAATCCCACTGCTAGATATATACCCAACAGAAAGGAAATTAGTATATTAAAGAGATATCTGCACTGCCGTGTTTATTGCAGCACTATTCACAATAGCTAAGATTTGGAAACAAACTAAGTGTCCATCAACAGACGAATGAGTAAAGAAACTGTAGTATGTATTCACAATGGAGTACTATTGAGCCATAAAAAAGAATGAGATCCTGTCATTTGCAACAACATGGGTGGATTATGGAGGTCATTAGGTTAAGGGAAATATGCCGGGTGCAAAAAGACAAACTTGGCATGTTCTCACTTAACTTGTGGGAGCTAAACATTAAAACAATTGAACTCATGGAGATACAGAATAGAATGATGGTTACCAGAAACTGGTAGTGGTAGTGGGGGTGGGGAGGATGAGGGGATGGTTAATGGATAAAAAAGAAACAGGAAGAATGAATAAAACCTAGTATTGGTAACAACACGGTAATTATAATCAATAATTTAATTGTACATTTAAAAATAACTAAAAGAGTATAATTGGATTATTTGTAGCACAAAAGATAAATGCTTGAGGTGATGGATACCCCATTTACCCTGATGTGATTATTATGCATTGCATGCCTGTATCAAACTATCTCATGTAACCAATGAATATATACAACCACCATGTACCCACCAAAATAAGAAAAAGATATTATGGTTCATATAAGTGAAAACTTAAAGAAAACTCTCATATGGAAAGAAATACTTTCTTCTCTTTATAGTTAGGGAAGTCAGTGCTTTCCTGTGAAGATACTTCTAGAGGATTTCGGTTCCTTGGGTAAAAACTATCTAAAAATCTTCTCTGTTCAGAATAGGGGAGGATCATATCTCAGACCGGTGTAACATCTACTAATTGAATATTTTAAAATCTTACATGCTTAGAAATTCAATCTTTTATGAGTAATAGAATTCTTAAGTGAGTATTAATAAATGAAAGAGACGGTTAATGAAAAAGCCATCATTCAGAGTATATGTATAACAATATTAGAAACATGAAAGCCCAAGTATTACAAATGTTTTACACAACACAAATTGTACTTTGTCCCAAGTATTGAACCCTTAATTAATAATATTTGTCTGTATTGACATATATACAGTATGAAAAACAATTCTGAACTTATCTTGAGTGTTTAACAATATATAATAAATTGTTATACCACAATTTGGGGAAAGCTTTAAAATATATAATGGTTACTCATCTAAATATCTGTTTATTTGTATTTGTTTTAGTTTATGATCGAAATAAAGAACTCTGCTGTATCTTGTATACCAACTGATTGGGTAAAGGTTGGAAGGTAGGTTTAAAATACATTTTTTTCTTATAATGAATTATAATGACATCTGTATATCTATTTGCTACTGGGCTCATAGTAGCCACGTTCTTGAAATTAAAAGCAGTTCTTTTTATTTTTATTTTTTTCTTATGGAACTTTTTGTTTGTTTGTTTGTTTTTGTTTTTGTTTTTGCGGGGGGAGATATAGTCTTGCTCTGTTGCCCAGGCTGTAGTGTAGTGGTATGATCTCAGCTCATTGCAACCTCCACCTCCCTGATTCAAGGGATTCTTCTGCCTCAGCCTCCCGAGTAGCTGGGACTACAGGTGTGCACTACCACCCCCGGCTAATTTGTATTTTTAGTAGAGACGGGGTTTCACCCTGTTGGCCAGACTGGTCTCAAACTCCTGACCTCAGGTGATTCATCCACCTCAGCCTCCCAAAGTGCTGGGATTACAGGCGTGAGCCACTGTGCCCTGCCCTTTCTTAGGGAACTTTTAACCAAGGAGATGACTATTTTTAACTCTTTATCATTGATTTTAAAACATTTTTCAAAAAGGTATCTTATTTTTACACATTTGTTTTCTTATTTTGTAAATTACTGTTTTATTCTTATAGCACAGGATACACATGGAAGAAAAGTTGAGGAACCTTCAATTGTAAGATTAATTTAGTTGCTTTTACTTCATGATGAATGCTATGCCTGACATTTCTTACAAGAAGCTGCAATTTCATTTTCTACCTCACTGAGGTCCACATTTCTTTACTCTTAATGCCTTCCTTGGCACATAATTATTGTAATTCTTTACATCTTTTTTTTATAACCCAGATCGTGAATTGATGAAAATAAATTAATCAAAAACAAATTTAGAGAACCACAATGGGACTCTGCCTTTTCTCCTTGGTTAGACATTAATCTCCAAGAGAGGACTCATTTAAAGACAAGGTATTAGGGAAGTATATACAGCTGTGAGTAGTATCCTTTGTGGAATATTTATTAGTACTGTTATCAATAAGTTGCACAAACATGAGATGAAAATGGTACATTTGCCTAAGATGGTAGAAGAGGGACCAGTAACTGGTAATAGTGTACAGGCATTCTGTTTTAAGGATGAAGGGAAATTTTGACATAATGTATGACTGATTAATTTATTATACATATAATATACATATATACAAAAATATATATAATGATACATATATAATATATATATATTTTTAAGACGGAGTCTCTTTTTGTCAACCAGGCTGAAGTATAGTGATGCAATCTCAGCCTATTGCAACCTCCGCCTCACGGGTTCAAGTGATTCTCCTGCCTCAGCCTTCCAAGTAGCTGGGATTACAGGCACCTGCCACCACTGCTGGCTAATTTTTTTTGTATTTTAGTAGACACGGGGTTTCACTAGGGGTGGGCCAGGGGCTGGTCTCGAACTCAAGTGATTCACCTGCCTTGACCTCCCAGTAATTTATTATTTTAACTTAAAAAGAAAATGTTTATTATCCATTGCCACATCATCAGATGCTGAAGGCACAGGCATGGATTTCTTTCGTTCTAATACCATCTTTTTTTTAAAATGCTGCCAGAAGCTGTACTTTAGATTTGAGTATTATTGATTCTAGGGGAGGTTGTTTTCTCTTTTTGCAGACATTCTTTCCTTTATCTGCTTTTGTCCTGTATCACAGCTAATGAATGAAATATGCATTATGAAGAGAAATTACCAAAAACCATGTTAGTCTGTCTACAACAATAACCGAAATATCTCACTAAATGAGTTTTTCCAGAAGATAAAGCTTTGATAAATATGTTGGCATAGAAATCTAGATGATACAATTTTAAAGCAACAAGCAAGGCATAAATCAGTGACACCATCTTTCAAATGTTAGTAATGTAAATTGAATCAACAGATAAGATAGTTTGGGAAAGGTTCATTGCAATTTATCTGTTGGGCCATAGGGTTTTGACAGAGATGGGTTAGAACATCAGGAGTCAGATTTTGAATGCAAAAGGCCCACCCCTAATCCAGCAACTTGGCAAATTAAAGTGCAACAGTGTATTACAAGAGTTGGGGAACAAAGACCAGATGCCTTGACCTTTTCTTCTTAAAGACTTATCATAATGACAGCATTAACAGCAATGGCAACCACCACCACCACCAAACAACTAATTTTTATTGAATACTTATAGGCGCTCTCCTAAGTGTTGTCTGTCTGATCCTGTCAAGAGTAACTATGAGGTAGATATTATTATCCCCGTTTCATAGATGAGGAAAGTGATATTTAGAGAAGGTCTGTTTCATTTGCCCCAAATCACATAGTTAGTAAGTAAGTAGCAGGACCAGAGCCTCGACCTGGCTTCTCTGACTGGGGACCCATGGCATCCCCTGTTGTGCTCTAGCTACTGAACGGAGAGCAGAGATGATACTTAAGCCCAGATGGGGAGCATGTGGTATTTCTTCCCATCCAGAGCCACTGTGCATCTGCACAGATCATAGTATCCTGAAGATCTCTTTCTTAATTGCCTCCTGAATTAATGCATTGCTATTCTTTGTAATGCTTTTTATTTTTCTTTTTTCTCTGAAATACTTCAGTCATACAGAAAAGCCCATAAAACAAAGAATAATATAACCTTCACCAGTGTATCTACTTCCTAGCTTTATCATACTTTCTTTTACCATATTTGCTTCTGATCTTTTTTAAAGAGCATTTTCACTTAGTATAATTTAAAGAAAAAAGCTTTTTGCCTATGAAATAAAAGTTCTAAACTTTGACTTTGCCATATGGGTATAATTTGAAATGCATTTTAAAAGGCTTCCTGAGCAAAGTCATGTTCTTTGGAATCAGTAGAGTTCAGGACCATAATTAAAGAATGTTCCTCTATTTACAGCTGTTTATTTTCAAGGTTCATCAGAGAATAATAAATAACTATTTTTATTTTCTAAAGTGATGGCATTTCGGATTTTTTACTAACCTTGATTTCCTATTTATGTTTTTTCCTGTCTTCTAGCACAAAAGCTGTGAGCCGGTTTCACTCTCCTTTTGTTGTAGAAAATTACAGACATCTGAATCAACTCCGGGAGCAGCTAGTCCTTGACTGCAGTGCTGAATGGCTTGATTTTCTAGAGTGAGTTTACAGTGAAAAATATAATCTGACTTTTTGCTATGAGAAACAGACTGGAAAAATCTTCCCATCAAAAAGAAAATAGAGATTACAGCTTGTGACCCACCATAAAATAGTTGAGTACATGTGTTGTCTGATTTTATTTCTTTTTTTTTCTTTTTCTTTTTTTCTTTTTTTTGAGACTGAGTCTTGCTCTGTCACCTGGGCTGGAGTGCCATGGCACGATCTCAGCTCACTGCATCCTCCACCTCTCAGGTTCAAGCAATTCTCTGTGCCTCAGCCTCCCGAGTAGCTGGGATTACAGGCACCCACTGCTACACCCAGGTAATTTTTGTATTTTTAGTAGAGACGTGGTTTCGCCATGTTGGCCAGGCTGATGTTGTTCTCCTGACCTCAAGTAATCCGCCTGCCTCGGCCTCCCAAAGTGCTGGGATTACAGGCTTGAGCCACTGCACCCAGCCCGAAAGAAATTCTTATAAGCTACTGAAAGTTAAGATGACCACCTATATACCCTTCACCTAGGTTCATCACATGTTAGCATTTGCCACATTTGCTTTTTCTCTCTCATGTATTTTTTTCCTGAAACATTTGGAAGTAAGTTTTAGACATCATAACACTTTCCCCTAAATACTTAAACCTGCATCTTTAAAAATAAGGACATTCTACTATGTAATCTTAACGCCATTATTACATCTAAAAAAATTAACATTAATTTGTGAATATATTTTAATTTCTTGAATTTTTCCAATGTTGCCCTCTCTTTAGATTTTAAAATGAAAGACGTAATCAACTTTTACATGTTGCATTTGGTAATTATGCTTCTTTAGTCTATTTGAACCTAGAATTGCCTGCCATTTTTTTTGTTTTTTTTACCATGGTATTTTTTGAAGACTCCTTGCCATTGTCTCAAAGAATGCCTCACATTCTGGATTTATTGATAGTCATATATTTATATTGCCAGTTTTAAGTCATAGTGTGCTGGCGAATGGCTAATAGCCAGCTCTTTGGAAGGGCAGTCATGTTTGTAGAGTTTGCAGGTTTCTGAAGTGTAAACACTCCCACCAGGGCTGATGTGAAACTACCACTGGACTGGAGTTGGGAAGAGATGTGCACAGTTGATTTTCATGAGTCCATAGGAGCCAGTTCTAGGCCACCACTGGTCTGAGTACTTTAAATATAAACTCATTATTTTTCATGTGACCCTTGTAAGGCTAAGTATCATAACCAACTTACAAATGAATAAAGTGAGATTCAGAAATACGAAGTTAATCTTCTAAGGGTAAGGGTTGGAGCCCAGATTCAGCCCCAGCCATCTGACAGCCAGGTATGTGGCCTTTGCCAGCCTGCCCATGGTGAGCCCGCAGACATCAGTCTAAATACATCTCTGTTAGTCTCTTACTTTAAAATTGTAAACAGGCCAGGCACAGTGGCTCACACCTGTAATCCCAGCACTTTGGGAAGCCGAGGTGAGCGGATCACTTGAGGCCAAGAATTCAAGACCAGCCTGGCCAACATGGTGAAACCCTGTCTCTACTAAAAATACAAAAATTAGCCGGGTGTGGTGGCATGTACCTGTAATCCCACCTAACTCAGTAAGCTAAGGCAAGAGAATCACTGAACCGGAGAGGCAGAGGTTGCAGTGAGCCGAGATTGCGCCTCTGTACTCCAGCCTGGGCAACAGAGCATGACTGTGTCTCAAATAAATAAATACAACCTTAAACACTAAAAATTCAGTGATGTCCTTCAGGGAGCTTTATTGTATTTCAAGTAATCAACCTGAAATGAAATGAAAAAAACAAAAAACAAAAAAGATATGTGAGAATTTTTACAAGGAAGTAAGTTGGTACCAATCTTTTTGCCCTGAGGAGTCTTGAATTATAAGACCAGGAAGAGATTCCAATTTACTTAAATCTTTTGAGACTATCTTGACTCAGAATCTTGAATGTAGGGATGGAAATTTTGTCTATTCAGTTTCTTTTCTATTTCACTTTCAATTTTCTATTTTAAGGGTTTTCAGAGCCTTTGAGTCTTTCAGTTCTCCTGGCTTTTTCCTTAGTATTACCACTGAGAATGTGAAAACTGAACTAAAATTACACCTTTCAGTCTTCAAGGACTCACATTCTAGAAGGGTCCTGGGATTTGGTGAGGTAATTTCCTGTTCACTCTATTCAGACCATACATAATTTCATAGATCTGGCTTCTATTCTCTGTCATTATTCCAGACTAAAGAAAGTTCAGGGCCGGGCACGGTGGCTCAAGCCTGTAATCCCAGCACTTTGGGAGGCCGAGACGGGCGGATCACGAGGTCAGGAGATCGAGACCATCCTGGCTAACACGGTGAAACCCCGTCCCTACTAAAAAATACAAAAAACTAGCCGGGCGAGGTGGCGGGCGCCTGTAGTCCCAGCTACTTGGGAGGCTGAGGCAGGAGAATGGCGTAAACCCAGGAGGCGGAGCTTGCAGTGAGCTGAGATCCGGCCACTGCACTCCAGCCTGGGTGACACAGCGAGACTCCGTCTCAAAAAAAAAAAAAAAAAAAAAAAAAAAAAAGAAAGTTCAGTACTCCCAGGCTAATCATCTTGGTGTTATTCTTGATTCTTTCTTCCGTTTGGTCCCTTTATCTGTTATCAAGTTCTTTTTTTTTTTGGTCTCACTCTGCCACCCAGGCTGGAGTGCAGTGGTACAATCATGACTAATTGCAACCTCTACCTCCCCAGCTCAGGCAGTCCTCCCACCTCAGCCCCCTAGTAGCTGGGACCACAGGCATGCACCGCCACACCTGGCTAATTTTTAAGTGTTTTTGTAGAGACAGGGTTTCTCTATGTTCCCCCGCATAATCTTGAACTCCTGGGCTCAAGTGATTCGCCTGCCTCGGCCTCCCAAAGTGCTGAGATTATAGGTGCCAGCCACCATGCCCAACCTGTTATCAAATTTCTGATTGTCTTTTTCCACCTTTGAGATGTTTCTTTGATTTGTCCCTTTTTATGTTGTCTTCTAATAGCCCATTATTACCTCAAACCATTCTTACTGTATCAGCCTTCTGACTTGGCCTTCTACTAGGTTGACCCAGGAGTTTTTATTATATTATCCCTAGGCTATAATTGAGATTGCAAAGAGTGAGCTAACAGTACACAGAAGCATATGATACTTTAATTACTAAGTGAAGAAAATGATGTAAAAAAGTAAAAGTATGATACAATTTTATATGTGTATATTCACATAATGCACAGCATACAGACTTGTATATTTTAAAGATTATATATGCTTATTGTATTACTAATATGCTTATTGGCCATGTGTATATCTTTGGAGAAATATCTATTCCTATGTACATGTGAACATATATGTGTATGTGTGTATATATATATATATAGACTCAAAACATTTACTGATTATTTCTGGATGGTGAGGTTACTGGTGATTTTAATTTCTTTCCTTTGCAAATGCAGTTGGCTCTTGATATCTGTGAGTTCTGCATCCATGGATTTAACCAACTGCAGATTGAAAATATTCGAGGAATGAAAAGGATGGTAGCATCTATACTGAACATATACAGGCTTTTTTTTCCGCTTGTCATTATTTCTGAAACAGTACAATATAACTGCTATTTATTTATAGCATTTACATTGTATTATGTATTGTGAGTAATCTAGAGATGATTTAAAGCCTATGGGAGGATGTACATAGGTTATATACAACTACTTTGCCATTTTATGTAAGGGATTTGAGCATATTGGATTTTAGCATCTGCAGGGCGTCCTAGAACCAATCTCCTATGGATACTGAGGGATGACTGAGCACGATTTCAGAAGTACCTATAATGTACATATATTACTTTCAGAATAAGAAAAAGTGCATTAAAGTTTTTATCCAAAAAAAGAATATTGGCTGAAATTTAGCTAGAGCGTTTTGCAGCTAGAGCCCCCACTTGAGAGCAGCATTGATTGTTATGTACACTATTTATTGAGGTGCCAGATGGTGTGACTGTGATATCATTAAAAAAGTGATTAACCTCAATGAACCTGACATCAGAGGACTGAATACCAGCATTACAAATGTATTTGTCACTTACTGAGGTACTAACTGTTGTGTATTAGTCATATTACTTTTGATCAAAATGTTGCCAGAAATTAAGGCTGTAGACACTGCTGTGGAGTAAATCCTCCCTTGAAACATGTCTCTCTTTTATTTTTTGTTCTAGAAGATGCACTGTGTATATTCAGTAATCTTCTCAATTGCAAATTATTTAAAAGTTGAATTATATAATAAAAAATTGTAGAAATTCATTTGCAAATAAAATATTTTCAATTTTTATTAACTTCAGATATCATTGAGCAACACTTGATGGTAAACTTCTGTAGTCATCATAACACCATAACAGCTTTAGAACCCAAGTGTCTTCATCTGCTTCTTATGAACTCAGCAATGTCTTTTGGCCAGAGGTTAAATCATAGTGCCTTGATTTCATCCTTAAGTTGGTTGGTAGCATAGTGATAAAATTGCTTGTTGTTATGCTGTAAACCCAGTCTATCAGATTGTTATCTGCATTGACCATTTTTCAGCTTACCATTTTTCTAAGTATGGATAATCTCCCTGAAGTTTGGCAAAGTATATCAAATGGACAAAGACCAAGAAGTCAAGGCTTCTTTAAGAGTTATGATGATGTTATAGGTTTTTGATAGTTTTTCATTGTATTCATGTCTTATTTATACCATTGACATCAGAAGGAACATTGTTGTTCATATCAAAATAATTACTTTATCCCTCCCTGCTTTTTTGTTGTTGTAACTGAAATGGGACCCACTAAGAGCAGTGTTAACTCATTTCCATCTTAAACATTAGATCATCAGAGACAGCTACCCTCAAGTCAAGCTGCTGAGTAGTAGCAAATTAGGGTCTTGAGGACCTGGGCAGGATCTGAGAAGGAGGGAAAGAGTGAGGAAAAAAACTGACCATTTGTTACTGCTAAAGCTTTGATGCTCATGTCCCAAGAGGCAAGGGCAGAAACAGCAAATGTGGCTGCTTTCTGGCAAAAGAGAGGGTGCCTAGGTAGGAGGACTGGATGGGTCAGTAATTAGAACAAGGACAGCATACGCCACAGTGCAAGAGGACAGTGAGTGGTCAGATCTAAAGTCAGAGCCATGGCCAGGTGCAGTGGCTCATGCCTGTAATCCCAGCACTTTGGGAGGCTGAGACAGGTGGACTGCTTGAGGCCAGGAGTTCGAGATTAGCCTGGCCAACATGGGGAAACCCCGTCTCTACTAAAAGTACAAAAATTCGCTGGGCGTGGTGGTGCACGCCTATAATCCCAGCTACTCTGGAGGCTGAGGCAGGAGAATCGCTGGAATCTGGGAGGTGGAGGTTACAGTGAGCTGAGATCGTGCCACTACACCCCAGCCTGGATAAAAGAGTGAGACTGCTACGTCTCAAAAAAAAAAAAAAAAGGAAAAAAGGAAAGAAAACATAAAGTCAAAGCCAGAGCAGGAATAACAAGGCAAAGTCAGTGAGCAGCCACTCCGGGTTTAGGGTGACTCTTAACTCTAAACACCCAGGACAGTTAGGCCAGTGCAACATGTGGCATCTTCAAAACTAGGGAGCATTTTATTTTATTTTATTTTATTTTATTATTTTTTAAATTATTTTTAAATGTTTGTGGGTATATAGTAGGTGTATATATTTATGGGGTACATGAGATATTTTGATACAGGCATGCAATGTGGAATAAGCATATCACGGAGAGTGGGGTATCCATCCCCTCAAGCAGTTATCCTTAGAGTTACAAACAATCCAATGACACTCCTTAAGCCATTCCAAAATATACAATTAAGTTATTGACTATAGTCATCGTATTGTGCTATCAAATAGTAGGTCTTATTCATTCTTTCTATTTTTTTTGGATCCCTTGGCCATCCCCACTTCCCTCCACATTTTAAAGTGGTGACTGAGGGCTGCCTGTCTGATGCCAGGGTCCTGTCCCTTTTGTGTTTGGGGTTTTGCACAGATTCTAACACGGTGGGAATCATATTATTTGTTTTGATGAACTTTAATTCAGTGAGAAATAGATAGGTTGTATTCATTATGTTCTGTCTACTCAGCAAATAAGTATATAGTACACTGTGAATATGTTTTTCAGTTCACAAAAAAAACACAGAAATAAAGCTGGATAGTTAAAATGTTGTTCCTAGTATCTGGAAAAAGTCATTTATGTACAATACCTTATTCTAATACTAGAAAAATCAGAAGTTACAGTTTTAAAAAGTCATAATGATTATATAGGAATAGTCCATCACTCTAGTAGTGTAATCTGGATATCTTTTTCAAGCTAGGAAGCACTCTAGAAACCTTTGGATTTCAGTACTAAATAGACTGTCTCAACATTTCTGAAACTCACACTACAATAGACAAATATTTTTTAAGAGAGGCATTTATTGTTCATTTGTCGTCTTTTTTCTCATTTTTGGATCATCTTTAAAAGGTCGTACAGAATATCTGAGCTACACTATTTTTTAAATGTAGAAAGTAGCCACCTTATTTCTATTTTATTTCTATGTATGCACAAAAATAAGAAAAGATGCTAGTAGGAGTCTGTAAAACTGCACTGTGAGGTAGGGTGATAGGAGGAGCTCAGTTTGAGTCTAGGCTCAATTGCTTTAGGCTAACTGCTTTTCCTCTCTGAACTTCATTTGTAAAACTTAGGTAATGACCTATCTTTATGGTTGTTGTAAAGAAAAAAATGTAGTGGCTTCTTCATAGTTTTTGATTAGTAAATGTTTGTTTTCCTTTCAGCTTTCCTTTTGGACCTATTTACAGTTAGTTAATTACATTTTCTCATTTTCCAATCTTTGAAGAATTTGTGACTTATCACCACCTACTTAAAGTTTTTTTTTAATCAAACAATCTCTTAATCTCTCTTGGAAGCAGAGTAGTTACTATAACGATTTAAGCTCAGCTGTATGTTTCCTGTTACTTAAAAAGATACTTTATACTGGTCATTCTTAAAAATTAAGTTTTGGGTCATTTTTGTAGTTTAATTATGTATACTTCACACATCCACAATTGATCACTACATACAGATGTCCACAATTTATACGACACTACACACATTGACATAAAATACTATGATATGAGATAATGGGATAATTTAAGAAAAAAGAAAAAAGTATTCATGTGTGTTTTCCAAATAAGTTTTTCAATAAAAGCCATTTAGGCTTTTACATCAATAGGTATTATAGTTTTAAGTAGCCAAAGACTTGAGGCAATGACCATAATCTTTTAAAAAACAAATCTAAAATTTAGTTTTTATATGCATTAATAAGATAACTGAAGATAAGTGAGAAAAGTACCTTTTCCCCTTCAATAAATACTTATTACAGTGTTTATTTTATGCCAACATTATAAACTAGATGTTATGTCTACAATGGGGTTAATCAGATGACAATCTGCTCTCAAGAAGCTTCCAGTTTAGTGTGAGAGAAAGATATTGAAACTGTTATTCCAGGTTTGGAGGATGCTGTGAAGAAGCACAGGGGAAGCTGATGTACATGAATATTTCATGATGTTATTGAAGCGAAATGAAAATGACTGCTATATTTGTGTTATACCTTAAGTTCAAATGTCAGGGTCAGATGAAATCTATGATATGTTCTTAACAGTTGATATCTTTACGTAGAAGCTGTTTTACATTTATATACGAAACAAAAAGAAGCCTCAATAATTTAATTATTGTATTAAAAAGTAAAGCTGTTTGGTGTAATCTCCATCTCTCTTAACTGTTAGGAATGCCTGCTAATCATCTGTACGCTTACACTAGCTGATAAAGTGATTGCTTATTGTAGAGCTATTATAGGTCTAAGAAATCAGTTTGCTCACCTTTTCGTTATTGCTGCTGCTTCTGTAGGAAATTCAGTGAACATTATCACTACTTGTGTAAAGCAGTGCATCACCTAGCAACTGTTGACTGCATTTTCTCCCTGGCCAAGGTCGCTAAGCAAGGAAATTACTGCAGGTAATATATTTTTCATTTTCCCTTCTATCAGTGCCTTAGATAAGATGACATTATTCAATTAATTATAGTGTCTTTATTATAAAATATTACAATTACTCATATGTGTTAGACTCTTGGGAAAGCTGAATGTCATACATATATAGCTTGATTTGAAAATTAAATTCATTTCTTGCTTGCTCTGTCACTGAGTACAATGAAAGCAGATGTTAAAGTTTATGTGGGTGACTTTTTAATAAAGTTTCAGCACTCTTTTCATTTGTTAACTTTTACTTGAACACTTATAATTATAAAAGTTTGATTAGGCAAGAAAAGACTGAGAAGAATAGGGACTGGGGGGCATTTCAGTGATCTGTTCCTTTTGTTAAGAGCCCATATTCATCCCACTATTCTTTATTGACCTCTAAGCATCCCAACATGGAATATTTATTCTCTTTTTCATAAAGGATGTTAGCACAAACAAATCTAACTTTAAAATTCAGATGGCCGGGCATGGTGGCTCACGCCTGTAATCCCAGCACTTTGGGAGGCCAAGGCAGACGAGATCAGAAGATCAAGACCATCCTGGCTAACACGATGAAACCCCATCTCTACTAAAAATATAAAAAATTAGTCACGCGCCTATAATCCCAGCTACTCGGGAAGCTGAGGTGGGAGAATTGCTTGAACCCGAGACGTGGAGGTTGCAGTGAGCCAAGACCATGCCACTGCACTCCAGTCTGGGCGACAGAGTGAGACTCTGTCTCAAAAAAAATTCAGACAAAACTTTCATACAAGTTGTATGTCTTCCAAAAGCTTGAGTTTATATATACTTAAGAAAAAGTAAGGCTGGGCATGGTGGCTCATGCCTGTAATCCCAGCATTTTGGGAGGCTGAGGCAGGAACGTCTCTTGAAACTGGGCATTTGAGACCAACCTGGGCAACATATTGAGACCCCTTCACTACAAAAATTAAAAAATTAGCTGGGCATGGTGGTGCACACCTGTAGTTCCAGCTGCTTGGGAGGCTGAGGATTGCTTTAGTTCAGAAGTTTAAGGCTACAGTGAGCCATGATAGTGCCCATGCTCTCCAGCCTGAGTGACAGAGCGAGACCCTGTCTCAAAAAAAAAAAAAAAAAAGGTACAGTTTAAAAAATATAAAATTAAATAAAGTTGTTCAAGTTCAAATGTTTTATTCTTTCCAGGAAGCATCTAGATTCTTTCCTTCACTGCCATAGATGTCATCAGTATGCTTTCCCCCGTCTTTCTTGCTATGCCTGTTCTATCCTACTGTATCCTCCTAGCTCTGTGAGTTATCCTTTGTGTCCTGTTCTACCAGGAAACATTTTGTCATTGTATAATTTTGATAGCAACAGAATAAGTCGATGTAAATTTTAGTGCCGAATAAATCACTTAAAATTTTGTTCCAAAGTGAAAATCTTCTTGGTAAATCATATCCGTGTCATGATTATTACATAATGATTTAACTTGGTAGAGCACCTAGGATTTTATTTTGAAGTTAATGTCACAAATACTTTTATTTTTTTCTTTTACAATGAATTTGTAACCCACCTAGATAAAAAATCTTGTCTTCAGAATTACACTCTAAAATCCAAAAACTATCCTTTTTTCATAACTTTAAGTGTCTTTCTCCAACAGATGATTTCAGATTATTTACTCAGAAGATACTGTAGTCACTTTTTTTTTTTTTCTTGAGACAGAGTCTCACTCTGTGGCCCAGGCTGGAGTGCAGTGGTGCAATCACGGCTCACTGCAAACTCTGCCTCCCAAGTTCAACGAATTCTCCAGCCTCAGTCCCCTGAGTAGCTGAGATTACAGGCGTGTGCCACCACGCCTGGCTAATTTTCATATTTTTGGTAGAGATGGGGTTTTACCATGTTGGCCAGGCTGGTCTCAAACTCCTGGCCTCAAGCAATCCACCTGCCTTGGCCTCCCAGAGTGCTGGAATTATAGGCGTGAACCACAGCGCCTGACCTGTAGTCACTTTCTTTGTAAAATGTGAGAGCATCTGGGATTTTATTAGCCAGATATATTTAAGAAGAATAATTTAGGAAAGTAGTATTTATTGGTGTTATGAGTAAGTTCAGAAATGTGGTTACACTTGAAAGTTCTGAGTCAAAGAACTACAGGAGGTCGATGGTAGGATATTATGCTTTTGAAAAAGACCAACAAATGACCAAGAAACTGATGAAAAGATGTTCAATCTTAGTAATCAGCGAGTGCAAATTAAAACAATGGGATAACGCTGTTTACCTGTTTTGTTGACAAACATTAGAAAGTTTAATAATCCAACTTTAGGTGAGGGTATGAGAAAACAAGTTAACTTTCATATCCTGCTTGTAGGTAGGTAGATTGGTATATATACTGTTATCTATTAAAATAAAAAATATGCATACCCTATGACTTAGGAATCACACTTCAAAAATTTACTCTAGCTTTGGGAAACACTTGGACATGTACACGTGGAGATGTGTATAGGATTGTTCATTGCATCATCATTTATAAGTAAGAATTTGGATGCAATCTAAATGTTTAACAGTGGAAAATGTGTAGCAGCTTTGAAAGAATGCTGAATATCTGACAAGAAGTGATCTTCAATATACTCTACCATAAGGGTCTATTGAACCTAACTTCAGTTTCTTAAAGGCCATTTAAAGAACAAAGTTTACTTTTTTCCCTTTAAAAAGGAGAGTAAAACTTACTCTGTCTTACACTTACCATGTGGGTTTATTGGATTCTTTTATAAATGTAAGATGCATTTTGGGATCTTTAGTGATCTTATTTTTTCTATATCTTGGAACATTTTGTTATTTCATCATCCTGAGAATTGTTTTAACATTGTTTATCATTTGTTTCAACTATACTATAAAAGTATAAAATAGGCTGGGTGCGGTGGCTAACGCCTGTAATCCCAGCAGTTTGGGAGGCCAAGGCGGGCAGATCACAAGGTGAGGAGATTGAGACCATCCTGGCTAACACAGTGAAACCCCGTCTCTACTAAAAATAAAAAAAAATCAGCCAAGTGTGGTGCGGGCGCCTGTAGTCCCAGCTACTTGGGAGGCTGAGGCAGGAGAATGGCATGAACCCAGGAGGTGGAGCTTGCAGTGAGCTGAGATCACACCACTGCCCTCCAGCCTGCAGCCTGGGCGACAGAGCGAGACTCCGTCTCAAAAAAAAAAAAAAAAAAGTCTAAAATGAAAAGAAAATGGGAGAATGATGATGCAGAGGTGAGGAGAGAAATCACTATCACATCATCCGTTTTCTTATTGTATTGCCCGTGTTACATCATCTTCCAAGAAGGTTTATAAAAGAAGAGTGCAGATGCCACAGTTGGAGTCTGCTTCTAACTTTCATTGAACACAGTTGAAAATTCAGAATTTTTCATTGTTCACCCATAAAGGCAAAGAGAAAAAAATTGACAGAAGGCCTTTCATAATTATTAGGTTCATCAGATGATGAATATGAAGAGAAAGAAACCAGTGCCCTGGATATTCATGGTGATGGTGAAATTTCATGTATCAGCAAAATCTGAGATTCTGAATGCTCAGACAATATCCTAGGTGAATTTTCTCAAACTCAAGGATTGGTGTGTGAATAATATATTTGTAAGGGCAAAATGAACTCTGTTATTCTTGTCCAGTTAATCATTCAATAGGAAACATTCATCATGTAATATTTGGTGACAAGAACCTGGACTGTCCTGTTTTGCTGAAAGACGTGATAGTATTCTTCTATCTTTTATAATATTTATTCATTAAAATTTACTTGATACAATTTATAGGTTATAATTTATAGACAGACAGGAGATTGAAAGGATATAGATGATGTAGAAATAAAGGTACTCATTTGATTATTCTAATTGGTGTTGATAAGTCAAAAAATGAAAATATTTTGCAATTATGGAGCAAAACTGACATCTCTTTAAGAAAATTATAAGCTTTAAAATATTTTGAAAACTTCAAGTATTTATATTTTCGTTGATACAAATGTGAAAAGAATCAGAAATAATCTGCTCTAGAACCTATTAGAAATGTATTGAAATTTGGAATTTAGTATTTATGAATGAATATGTTCCAGATGCATGCTTGACAGCTGATGAGCAATGACCTTCAGAATGTGTTACCCATTTCAGATATATATGCCTTGAAAACCAGGAGAATATGGAATAAAACTTTGAGATTTACTGTGTTTAAATTCTTATTAAAATCTGTCATGAGGTTTTTTTTTTTTTTTTACTATCCCCTTATTCTCATTTCTGTAAAATTATTTGTGAAATGACTTTAAAGGAATATATTATATCCAGATAGTAAATGGTGAAATCTATTTTTTATGTATGTACTGAGTTAAAATAAACTATCGAATTTTTTAAATTACAGAATGATATATTACAGTATGACTTTTCTAAAGAAATCACAACCAGTATGATGCATACATAAACATAAATGCACAGAAGAAGGTTGGAAAAGGTAGACAGCAAGCTGGTCTCAGTAGTAACATCTGGGAAGGAGAGCTGAGAGTAAGGCAGGGCTCAGAGGGTCTTGACTACACAGCTAAAGCTGTAGATAAAACAGATATAGAGGTCTTTAAAAAACTTAAAGAACAACAAGGCCAAAATATGATTCTTGTATCCAAGTAAAAGATACAAAAGACCATAGAAAGATGTTTTAATGAAACAATGTATGAAAATTTTAGGTCATTTCGTTTCCAAGTCCAACACATAGTTTAATAATTACATCTAGAAATAATTTTATGTGATTTGCTTTATTATATTCATTAATGAAAATAAGTAACAATAATCTGAACTGTTATCTTTACTAGTGAAAATATTGGTTTGATCTCAAACAATAATAGAAAAATGAAAAATAAAGCCCAGCATGGTGACATGCACCTATAGTCCCAGCCTCCTGAAGAGGCTGAGGCAAGAGAATCACTTGAGCCCAGGAGCTTGAGGCTGTAGTGTGCTACAATTGTGTCTGTGAATAGTCACTGCACTCCAGCCTGGGCAGCACAGTGAGACCCTGTCTCTTAAAAAAAAAAAAAAAAAAGATCTCATAAAGGTAAACTACAAGGGTGAAGCCATTTATAAGACTCTTCTAAAGTATGTGCTTCATTGCACAATTATTATAATAAATATTTTCCCAATTTTTATTTTATAGTTCAAATTTAACTTTTATACTCAAGGTTTTATTCTGGACATATGTTCTTAAAATCTATGTTTAAAGTTTTGTTTTCTGTCGTACAAACAGCACTGAAATTTTTCATGCTGTCTTAGTTTTTTTTTTTTTTTTAAGGCTATTTCCATGCTTAGTAAATTGAAACATACTTCTTTTTGCAGACCAACTGTACAAGAAGAAAGAAAAATCATAATAAAAAATGGAAGGCATCCTGTGATTGATGTGTTGCTGGGAGAACAGGATCAATATGTTCCCAATAGTACAGATTTATCAGTAAGTACCATATAATACAAAACAATAAGTCAACATAACATCCCAAACTTTTAAATACGAAAGAAACATTTTTATAATTAAAAGTTACCCGGGAGGCAGAGCTTGCAGTGAGCCGAGATCCGGCCACTGCACTCCAGCCTGGGCGACAGAGCGAGACTCCGTCTCAAAAAAAAAAAAAAAAAAAAAAAAAAGTTACCCAAATTTCAACTTCGGCTTTAAATGGGCTAAGTCTGGACATAGTTTTATATTTACCATGAAATGTGGAATTGGTGCTATTTCCAATGAAAGATTATCAATAGGTTTAGTAACTAAAAGTTTAGTTCTAATTAGTTATCCTAGGTAACCCAATAAAAATATTTTACATTTGTAAATACCCAATATGCAAATAGAGTTGGAATAATACCATAGTTTTTGCAAATTCATATTAGCATGTAGTGTTCCATCCTTTGTACTGTGACTATTTTCAGATGTTCTGTGAAAGAATCAGAGATGCCTTTGCAGATTCCAGTGATGAGAATTTTCATTATAGGGGCTGTATTTCTCTTACATAACACGAATGATCCTGAATACTTAATTTATTTAACACATACTTACTGAGTGCCTGTGTCTCAGGTAATGAAGCGAGTATTAGGAACAGAGGGTGGTAAGCAAGACAGAAGTCTTCCCTGCCCTCACAGAGCTTGTTGTATAGCAGAGAAGACAGGCTAGTGCAATACAGCTTAGTGCATGGCATGTTGGAGGAGACCAGGATGGCCTGGGGATAGGTAGCAGGTTAACCTAACCCAAGGGCAGGGAAGCATTGAGGAATGTTCCCCAGGGATGAGATACCAACTGAAGAATGAGTCGGTGCAAGCCATGGTATTGTTAGGGGAGTATTCCAGGTAGAAGAACCAGCATGGCAGTTGTTGGAAGTGAAGCATAGCAGGATGAATTCAAGGAACTGAAAGACGATGAGTGAGGTTGGAGTGCAGAGTGTAAAGAAAGAAGTGTTCAGAGATAAGGAAGAGGCCAGTTTACTTATATGAAGAAATTTACATTTTTTCCCCCTAAAAGATTAAGAATACTAGCAAGAGAGTGATAGAAGCTGGGGAAAAATAGTGAAGTGGTGGCAGGGTGTGTGAGTTCCATTGTCAAAGCTAAATGGAGCTGGGCACTGAAGTGGTAAGGATTGATCTTATTCAATAATACTCCTGCAGTAGGGAAGAGTCCGGTGTGAATTGAACTTGACTTCATTTTGGCATAGATGACTGGGTGTTTTAAAGGGAGTATGAGGGAACAGGGAAAGGGAATGAGCTGGGGGAGGAGAGCGAGTGAGGTGTGGTTATGTGAAACCCATGTGGGTTTACTAATTGTTTGCTAATACCACATTTCAAAGAGTCAGCTCTCTGGTCCTTAAAAAGACAATTTTGGGTGATAGATTTACATCCCAGAGGGGCAGAAAAAGTCTTTATAATTGCAAGCTTTCTAAGGTAACTGTTCTAAGAAGGGCTTCAGCATCTGGCTGCCTGTCACCAAATTTTGACTGGAATGGTGAATCCTGGCAGCACCAAGCTTTCTCAGGCAGGTACTTTTAGTGGGGCTGGGGTCATCCTAAGGATGCAGCCTTGAGCTGTTAGAAACTATGCTAGTGAGCTTGCTTCTAAGTAGGGAGGGTGGACAAAATCATTTTTATTCAAAGTCTGTAGGTGTTTATAGGTCAAAGTTGAGAACTAGTCCAGAATAGGGCTCAGAGAAACCTGATGAGAATTTGGTCAAGGACATGGGGTAAAATGGGATGGTGATGGGTCAAAAAATTAATATGTAGGGAGTAGTTATGTGAGAGAGAAGGTATCAAAGAATAAAATGCCAGACTTTCGGATATCAGATGTGGTGGTCTTCTGGGTGATGGCAAGATCCTATGTATGGCTATAGAAGGTGGGTAGCAGAAGGGAGAAGGTCTTTGGAGATGAAGAGATCAAGGAACAGAGTTTGGGAAAAAGTTGTCCACGTGAATGTTGAAATCTAAGATAGCAGCAAGATTAGCCATAGAGGACAACAAGGATCCAGGTGTCCGAGATTGCAAGGAATGGTGATTGGGAATTGTGAAGTTTATAGATGGCTTAGATTGAAGACAGACAGTGGTAAAGCCCTAAGGAAGCAAAGAAGAACTTCTGAACCCTGAACCCTGAGGTATATGGTCCATGGTTGGATGTGGCAGAAAAAGGTCAGCCCCCAAATGAGGGAGCTGCAGGGGAATAACAAACAGCCAGCCAGGTTTCATTTTAGTGTATGAAGGAAATGTTAAGCAAGGTGGTTAGAAACAGAAGTACTAAGGAATTTTTCTGAGGACAGTGAAAAATTGAGATGTAGGGGAGCATTTGGAATGTAGGTCAGAGAAAGCTCAGAATAGTAGTGAGCTGGGACTGTAACAGAGTATTCTACCTCGGGCTGTGAGCAAGGGTGGCAGAGATGTGTGGCATTGTGCATTTGGCTGGCCATGAGAGGGAGATGTGAAAGGAAATACTTTGAATGACATCTAGTTTAATATTGCATTTTCGTATCGTAACAAGACTTGTTGGTAGTATATAATGCATGTCTTAGTCTGTTCAGCTGCTGTAACAAAATATCATAGACTGAGTAGCTCATAAACAACAGAAATTTATTTCTCAGAGTTCTAGAGACTGGAAAGTCCAAGATCAAGGTACCAGCAGATCAGTTTCTGGTGAGGGCCTGTTTCCTGGTTCCTAGATGGCACCTCACATGGTGGAATGGGTAAAGGGTCTCTTACCCATGTACTCACACAGTGGAAGGGGGAAGGGGTCACTCTCAGGCCCTCATGAACTTATCATCTCCTGAAGGCTCCATCTTCTAATACCATTGCCTTGCGGGTTAGGATTTCAACATACGAATTTGGGAGAGATACAAATATTCATACCATAGCAACCTAAGACCTGGTGTCTATAAACCTGTTCATTCGTATTAGGAAATTTTTATATTTATTAATCAAATAAGTTAATAAGTACCAATCTTTTTACTGTCTTTAAAAAGAAGACTATGTCTTTGGGAGGCCTAGGCGGGAGGATCAGTTGAGCTCAGGAGGTCGAGACCAGCCTGGCCAACATGGCGAAACCCTGTCTCTGCTAAACATATAAAAATTAGCTGGGAATGGTGGCGCCTCCCTGTGATTCCAGCTACTCGGGAGGCCGAGGCAGGAGAATTGCTTGAACCTGAGAGGCCACTGCACTGTAGCCTGAGCAACAGAGCGAGACTGTGTCTCAAAAAAAAAAGAGACTATGTCAACATAAGAATTTTTTTTCAGTTCTCATAATACCAGTAGGATATGGCTTTTCTTGAGAAAGTAATGTAAGTTAAATATAAACTAAGCAACTAAATATTAGGACTATAAGTCTCTTAAAATAATTTCCTGTTACTGCTTCCATGCCCATCTACTTGACCCCAAGAATATTACCCCAAGAAATTGACTTCTTTCTTTCCTTTTTCATTCTTTTCTTTTAAAAAGTAAGTTACGCTTTAATAAAACAAGATTTGAAGAACTAAAATAGCCTTCTGTCTAATTACAATAATGTTTTAAAGAACATTGAACTCTTATATTTAAATCTTTACAAAATAAATGGAGTAATTTTTTTTCCAAGCAGGCATCTCAGAATATTCCAGAATATTCGTTTCTATTACATATGCTTTTTCTAACTTGAGTAGGAGTTGATATAGAACTGTTGCTATGGTGAAGTGCATTCTATTTTTCAGGGTAAAAATTTATATATAGGGATAGTGTTGAGAAAGAACTTACGTAAAATTCAATTTAAAATATTTTATGAATGTTAATTATAAAATATACCCTGAAAATAATTTCAAAGTTAAATGACATTGTTGTTTTTGATAATCATGGGGTTTTAAGAACTGGTGTTTTGTAAATGTAATTAAGAGTATACTTTTCTGTATTCTGTATTACGTGAACTTATTATAGTGCTTCTGAATAAGCCAACTTTCTGCCCGCTTTTCCTCTCCCAGTTTTAAGAATACTTTTTAAAACCCTCTTTCTTTTTTTCCTCTTCCTTGATTCACTGTATAATCCAAGCATTTATACATGTGGTCACCACTGGAGCTTCCTCCTCCACTCTGCCCACCTCCATAGATTCTCTACTCTGCAGCCACAAGGCTTCTGGAACCTGCCATGCCACTCTCCCTTTTGAATTCATGCTTCACACTCCAGCCAGATTGGAGTTCATGCCGTTCCCAAGTCACTGTGCCTCTGGAACTTGGCAGATGGTGTTCCCTCTGCCTAGAATGTCATCTTTCCCCACCCCAACCACTCCCGCCTCACACACTCCCACATCCACCCACCAATCACCCACCCCACTCCCCAGCTCTGGCTTGTTCAAGTCTTGCCTTGGATGTCAGCTCTTGCACTCAGCATTCCTTTGCCCAGCTGGGATGGGTAGCCCTCTCACATACCCTTGCCACTCTGTTTCTCCACATCTCAGTACTTATTCCGCCAAATTATAATCATTCTTTTTTTTATCTGCCTTTCCCAGTGGACTGTAAGCATGAAGCAAACAGGGACTGTACTCTGTCACCTATGTGTAATCCCTGGATCAGTCACAGTTCTCTGGCACATAGCTGGCACCTAATCAGATTGATTAAATCAGTAAGGATTAGCTAGAAGCCTTTAGCAGTCTCCAAGTCTCACTTGAAATTTTTTTTTTTTTTTTTTGCCTTTTATTTTCTACACAAAATGTTATTTTTCAGGATATTATATGGGGATTTCCCCAATTTACAGAATAATTTTACTGTCAAACTAAAAGGGAAATTTGGGATCTTTTAGTGTAACCACCTCTTCATACTTCTGAGTAAACTATGGTTCAGAAAGGGGAAATGATCTTCCAGAAGTTACTCAGGTTGCGTCGTCTTGAACTGTTTCCCAAAACATAAACATATTTTAAGGCAAGCCAGTGCTTTCCAACCTTTTTCACTTTGCATCATACAGAAAATGATAATATTTTAATGGAACACCGGATTAAAAGGAGAAGGAAGAGGTTGCTCAGACGCCAAGGAGGCTGGCCCAGGGACTGTGGCTGCCCCAGCCCCACCCGCCACCTGTGGGTTAAGGGGTCAGTGTCTTGGCCCCTGTCACCTTGTGAGGCAGCCCAGGACTGCTGCTTAGGGAAAACCCAGCGTACCCGCTGCAATCTCAGCTTTGCCAGGATTGTTTGTTTGCTAAACCAAATGACTGTTTTTTTAGTGGATGGATTTTCAACAGCAGTTAAAGTTGGGGTTTTCAGTTCATTTGTAAGGTTTTTGTTTTTAGTATAAATAATATAAATTTCAACTGATGGAGAGGGAGGGGAGAGAGTGGTTGACAGCTTCTCAGTTTGTTAGGTGGGAAGAAAATGAGTCAAATGTGCAGAACAGGAAGATTCCCAGGAAGCGCTCGAACCCTGTAACTCTCTGGCCCAAGAGGAATTCACCGCCCAGGTGTTTTATTGCTGGGACAGGGTAGACACTGAGATGCTAGTCACAGTCCCTTCTTGTGAGATCAAGATGGGCCTGGGGTGCTTCAGTCGTTAGCTCCGCATGTGGTATGGAATGGGTGCTCATGCGTTTGTTACATGAACAAGTGCTTGAAGCTGGTAAAGATGAGGACAGACTTCCCAATTCCTTCCCTTATCTCAGTACAAATAATGTCTAGCTGGCCCAGAAATACTTGCTTTGGCTGTATAAAAGTTTAAAAAACTAGTTACAGTAATATTCATAAGCTGTTGGCAATTTGTGCCTAATTACCAAGCAGAACAGTAATAATGTATACCATAAAATATGTCTGAGCTTTAAGCTTGATTTAATTCCATGGCTAAATTACATTCTCATAGATTATGCTGTAAAGGTGTTTTTCACATAGCATGATCTTTGAATCATGGGCCCATGGATTAAAATTCTGGGAAATATTAATGGCAATTGAATGTTGTTTTCCTGTCAGTCCTTTCCTCTGGTTCTTCTCTCTCCTGCTTCTGAAATAATGGATAGAGAAGAACGTTTGTCTGATAAAGTGTTCTGACCTGCACTGCTGTCTGTGCTCACAATGGCCCTCCCCTCTCTTCCTCTTACCTGTCTGCATTGATTGGACTCACACTCTTCCTGCAGGACCCAACAAAACACTGCCTCTTCCTGAGGGCCTTCACCATCCTCTGGCCAGAAAAAATCCCTTTCTATGTGAGCCCTTTCTTTGCTCTGGTTTTAAAGTTCTCACGTACTAATTTTGGTACACAGGTGTAGTGGGAAAGCGGCTCACAGTGGTGGGAGATTTAAATTCAAATCCTGCTCTGCTCTTGTTTCACTGTCATTTTGGATAGACTGTGATACTCGCTGGGTCTTGGTTTCCTCATCTATAAAAGGAGGTGAGTGAGCTGGGTCACAGCCAGCCCTCACACCCAGGGGAATGTAAATTGGGCAGGATCCAGGTGTTGGAGGGATTTAAGTCCTGACTTTGGCATCTCAACATGCAGCTGGTGCTACTCTCCAGCCTCATTTCCCCTCTTTTTGTTTCTAGTTCACCTTGGGTTAAAAGTGCAAAGATTTGGCTGAGAGCTTGTCTGGAGGAGCCTTTAACTCAAGAGTCTCTTACCATAACCTGCTGTTGATTGACATTTTCGAGGAATAGAACACTTTGAAACTACCAACCTTTTTCCAGCAGTCTGTAGCTCTTATAAAAATAGTTCTCCTGTAATTCTTCTTTAAAGGTAGTTGTCAATATTTATACCTGTCAAGGAAGATGGCACCTTTTTTTTTTTTTTTACGGAAAATTAGCTTTTCAGGTCTTAGAAATTAACGTGACAATTTTATTTTTATTTTTTTCTGCCGTACATCTCCTGACTTTAGGGATATTATGACTGTCCATCATTCTAGTGTACTCAATGATGAACACACAGAGCTAAAGCGTGTCTTCTCCTATTTAGTAGTGACTGATTCCCTGTCGTTTGGCAAGCGTCCCCATTGAGACAGGTCAGAGGATGAGCTTCCCTTAACATTCCAGTTCTGCGACTTAGCTGTTTTACATTGCTCGGCAAGATATTTAGCTTCTCTAGGCCTGTTTCCTCACCTGTATAATGGGAATCCAGTAATATTAGTATCACCCTGTGATGCTGTTTTAAGAACTAAATGAGGTGATACATATAAAATCATTAGCACAGTGCCTGGCACTTGTTATCTGTGATTTTCTTATGATACCTTGAAGTTTGCCTTTTATTTTTAGATCTTCTCTTCCCCCACAGAAGTTGACATTCTATGTGGAAGTTGCTTAGTTATCACAAGTTTAGACTCACTGTTTAGATACTGGATAAACAATACTAAGATCTTATTGATTGATGATATTTAGACAGATATTGCCAATACTAAAGTGAGCACTTAAAAGAATGTACTTCTAGTCTCTCCATAGGTTCACCAAGGCAGTCCTCTCTAGTGCTTATCCAGAAACATAGTCCCTTCAGCACGATACTTCAGCTTTTGTTTGCTGTCATTCCCAGTGGGCTCCAGAGTAGGTGGAGAGGTGGTTATTGCCAACTTTCGGATTCTGGCTATTTGGTTAGAACACTTACTTGTACTAACTGGTCTTGTAGATAGATTTTATGTGTCTTTTATATCTGGGAACCCTTGATGTATGCTGCCTCAAATACACACGATCCTTGCTAAAAGAGAGATTAACACATTAGATGAGTGAGATTTCTTGACCATTTCCTTACTTACTGTGTCATCTTGGGAACTGTGGAAACACGGGAGTCATATATTCCTGATGGATTTTTATAGAGAATGCAAATGATTGTTTTTGAAATGTAAACATGGTGGAAATACCCGCTGTAATGCCTTTCGTGTATTACATTCATCTCTTTGATCTGTTTATTGGGTGCCTTCTTTGTGCCAAGCCTTGTTCTAGGCAATGGGGATGAACTAGAAGACGCGGTTCCTGTTCTCATGAGAACTTACTTTCTAGCAGTGAGATTGATAATAAACAAGCAAGAAAATTCAGGTAATTTCAGAGAAGGTTAAAACAAAATAAAATGGGCTGATGTGATAGAGAATGACAGAGCAGAGGGGCTTCTGTAGGTTGGGTGGCCAAGGAAGGTGTGTCCTGGGAGTTGATGTTTGAGTGTAGACCTGTAGAAAGGCCTTAAGGCAGGAACGAGCATGTTGTATTCTGCCAGGTGGAAGGAGAGCAGAAATCAAGTCTGGCTAGCACCAAGTGAACATGGTGGAGGCAGACATGGCCTTTAGACTATGACCTTTAGACACTCAGAAGTGCTCTGAGGATCTGGATGAGGGCTTTTGGCAAAGACAAGTTCTGTTTTACTTTTTATGACAGTCACTCTGGCTGCCCTATGGAGAGTGGATTGTGGGCAGAGGAGAAGCAGGAAGACCCAGCATGAGCCACTACAGTCACGTCAGGGCAGTGGCAGTGGGCACGGAGACAGGCGGTTTTATGCACCTAGAGGACCTCCTGATTCTTCAGTCTCGTGTCTTTTTTCCCGCTGGTGTTTACTAGAGGGCCTGGTGTACAACTTTATCTCCCACTGGCGGTCTCTTAGGGCTTATTAGGAAAGCCACCATGTTGTCACCTACAAATATTTGAGTTTAGTGGGTTGAACACATTTAGCTCCTAAAGCCTTGAAGTTAGTTCTTCTTTGACATCCTCAAATCCTGGGGTGAGGAAGTGGGGCTGGAAAAAATCTGTCTCCACAACAGTATCCCCAAGTCTGACCAGGTTCACCACGCACCACTTTTCCCAGGTACTTCATGCAAACGATTTCCACAACTTCTCATCTTTCAAACAAATCTGGGACAGAGCTCTGGTGCCAATTTAATTCCTGCTCTTTCATTCCACCCAGGGCTACATATTCAAGCAATGTACCTGAGTTTAGGGTAAGAGACCATTTAATTCAGCTCCCTGATTTTAGAGGGGAGGAAACTGAAGCCTAGAGAGGTGCATTGGCTTGCCCAAATTCCATACGAGAAACCACCTTTCTTGACTTGTGGGCCAATTCTTTATTCATATTTATACTTTTATTTTCACACTCTGTCACTTTCTTGCTTATCAAAGCTCTCATAGAAATTGACACCACCGTGAAAATTTTTGTATAATACTTGACATAGTATGCATTCAATGAACAAATGGTTGTTAGTATTCTCATTGCTGTAGAATCCATTTACAAATAAGTGTTAGATTGAGATTCGAAGTACAAAGAAAGGGAGGAAATTGCTCCTTAATTCCAAAGACAGCCACTGTTAACATTTTGAAATGTTTCCTTTGTCTTTCTTTGCAATTTTTTTAAAAAAATAGCCATTTTTTATACAAAAAATTTTTATATCCTGCCTTTTTAGTTAATATTATAACATGAATATTTTCCTATATTCTTAAAAAGTCTTAAGGTAATTTGTAATGGCTTCATGGTTTTCAACAATATGGATATACCATTATCGCCCTAAAAGTTTCACTGTTTTACCTACTCTTTGCTGTCATGAATAATCCTGCCATGGTACCTCATGGAATTGATTCTTAAAAAAAAAAAAAAATGGGGAGCACATAGTAGGTGTATATATCTATGGGTAGCATGAGATGTTTTGATACAGACACAGAATGTGTAATAATGTTACCCTCATATGAGGGCAACTAGGGTATCCATCACCTCAGGCATTTATCCTTTATGTTACAGACAATCTAGTTATACTCTTTTAGTTATTTTTAAATGTACAATAAATTTTGTTGACTATAGTGACCATGTTGTCCTATCAAATACTAGATCTTATTCATTGTATGTAACTATATGTTTGTACCCAGGGACCATTCACCCTCTTCACCACCTACCATCCTTCCCAGGCGCTGGTAACCATCCTTCTACTCTTTATCTCCATGAGTTCGATCGTTTTAATTTGTGGCTGGCTTATTTCACTTAACATAATATCCTCCAGTTCCATCCATGTTGTTGCAAATGACAGATCTTATTCTTTTTTATGGCTGAGTGGTACTCCGTTGTGTATATGTACCACATTTTCTTTATCCATTCATCTGTTGATGTACACTTAGTTTGCTTCCAAATCTTGGCTATTGTGAATAGTGCTGCAATAAACATGGCAGTGCAGATATCTCTTCGATACACTGATTTCCTTTCTTTTGGTTATGTAGAGCCCTGGGACTTTAAATAAACATAGATGGTAGTCAGACAGTGGTCACCATGGGCCTTGGGTGAGACCCAGTGTTGCACTGGATTCAGGTCTGACCCGGTGAGCATTGAAGAATTAGGTATTTATTGTAGCCTTCACAGTCTAGCTTGTTTGTACTTCTCCTTGGGAAGGCTTTCCAAGTATTCAAAGGGACTTGGGTGTTCTGATCTAAATCTGTGGTCACTCTAGCTGTGTCTGCATTAGGGGGCACCCTAAGCCCAGTAATGCTGTAGCTCTTGTAGACTCTTAGAGGTACCACCTTGGTGGTCTTGCATACTATTCTGGAGAATTCCCTGGATTTCTAGGCAAAGACTCTTGTCTCTTCCTTTACTTTCCCTCAGACAAATGGAGCCTCTCTGTTTCTGCTGAGCCACCTGGAGCTGAGGAAGGGGTGACACAAGCACCTCTGTGACCACCACCTCTGGGACTGCACTAGGTCTGACCTGAAGCCAGCACAACACTGGGTCTTACCCAAGGCCCATAGTGACCACTGTCTGACTACCACCTAAGTTCACTCAAAGTCCTAGGATCTACAGTCAGCAGGTGGCAAATCCAGCCTGAAGGGCTATCATTGTTTATACCACCATGCGTGGCAATAGTGAATGAAACTCTGGGAGGGAAGTAATTAATTTGACCTTGATGATATGTATATGATTAGGCAGTCCTGTTCTTTGTTAGCCTTCAACAATAGGGATCTTTTTGGTCACTGTCACAGGAGTGAAGACAGAATAACTTACCTTGTAATGTTTGTTTTCTGATACCTTGGGCCAAAAGACCCACAGGAATCTACCCATCATCTCCAGAAAGTGAAGTTTTTATTTGAAGTTTGTTCTAGTCTAACAACTTTCATCACATTTTGTGTTTCAGTAGATGCCAAAGCAAAGCACTGAGTGTGTTGGTATTTCCCTTGCCTGCTTCAGCAGTGTCTGGCTCTCAAAAGTTGTAGTCTTGGTACCTAACCTCAGACCAAAATAGCCAAGAGCGTTAAAACTGCTATGTGGATTGGGAAACATAGTGATCAGGCAAGTCATTTTAGAAGGGATGGTGGAAAAAACTTCTCCATACACTTAAGTCTTCTTAATACTATTTTTGACTTTTCAAGCATCTAAATTTCCTCTAATGTACACAGTTAAATACTGAAATAGACATTATAATTTATTTATTAGAAAATTTGAGATATTCTACACTTTACATTGAACTTGTATCATAGAACTTTTAAATGATGAGGAATCTAATATTTTTTGTAACTATATAAGTCTAAGGAGATTACTTAGAGTAATTTTTTGTCTTCACTTTCAATATGATGCTCCCCTCCCTTTTTTTGAGATGGAGTCTTACTCTTTCGCCCAGGCTGGAGTGCAGTGGCTCGATCTTGGCTCACTGCAGCCTTTGCCTCTGGGGTTCAGGCGATTCTCCTGCCTCAGCCTCCTGAGGAACTGGGACTACAGGTGTACGCCACCACGAGCTAATTATTGTATTTTTAATAGAGATGGGGTTTCACCATGTTGGCCTGGCTGGTCTCAAACTCCTGACCTCAAGTGATCTGCCCGCCTTGGCCTCCCAAACTGCTGGGATTACAGGCATGGGCCACTGCCCGGCCTCAGTATGATACCTTTTGATGACAACAAAAGCCTTAACTTTAATGAAGTTGAATGTATCAGTCCTTCCTTTTATGGGTGAATGGTGTTGTGCCTTAAATAAGGAATTCTTTCAATCCCTGAGATCTTAAACATATTCTCCTATAATTTTTTATCAACATTTTAAAGTTTAATTTTCAAATTTAAGTCATTAATCAATCTACTCAGAATTAATTAATTAATTAATTAATTTTTTGAGACAGAGTTTTGCTCTTGTTGCCCAGGCTGGAATGCAGAGGCGCGATCTTGGCTCACCGCAACCACTGCCTCCCGGGTTCAAGTGATTCTCCTACCTCAGCCTCCCGAGTAGCTGGGATTAGAGTCATGCGCCACCACACCCGGCTAATTTTGTGTTTTTGGTAGAGGCGGGGTTTCTCCATGTTGGTAGGCTTCTGTCGAACTCCTGACCTCAGGTGGTCCACCCACCTCAGCCTCCCAAAGTGCTGGGATTACAGGCGTGAGCCACCGTGCCTGACCCAGAATTTATTTTTATGCATGATATAAGTTAGGAATCTAATATCTTTCTATATGGGTAATCAATTGTTTTGTACCAATTTTCAAATCATCCTTTTCCCATCAGTTTATGGAATTATTTATCATATATTAAGTTTCCAAATTTTTATGGGACTGTTTTGAACTCTTACTTTTCACTAGTCAGTGTTTGTCTGTAAGCCAGAATCACACAAGCTTATTTACTATAGCATTATAATAACTTTTTACATCTGTAGGGAAAGTTCTCCCCTTCTATTTTTCTAATAGAACTTTCTGACTTCTCTTTAGCATTTGCTCCTCTCTTTATTTTAGAATCAACTTACTCAGTTAATTGGGGGAAAAAATTTGAGTTTTTTTCGGAATTGCATTGACCCTATAGATCCATTTGGGGAGGAGTTGACATCTTTGTGATATATATGTGAACATATGAGTATGTCCCTCCATGAAAACAGTAGATACAGTGAGTCCTCACTTAACATTCTCAGTGGGTTCTTGGAAACTGCTGGCTGGGTATGAACTCTTACACCTGTAATCCCAGAACACTGGGAGGCTGAATTGAGAGGATCACTTGAGCCCAGGACCAGCCTGGGATGGGGAGACCCCATCTCTACAAAAAAATTACCCAGATGTGATGACACCCACCTGTGGTCCCAACTACTCTGGAGGCTGCGGCAGGAAGATCTCTTGAGGCACAGAAGGTTGAGGCACAGTGAGCCATGTTTGCGCCACTGCACTCTTGCCCAGGTGACAGAGCAAGACCCTATTTCAAAAAAAAAAAAGGAAATAACTGCAACTTTAAGTGAAATGACATATAATGAAACCAGTTTTACCATAGGCTAATGGTTATAAACAAAGTTAAATTCCTATGTCATATTTCTGGCCACAGAAAACATCATCAAACTTCTAAATACCCAACACACTTCTAATATTAAACATTGAAATAAGTATGAGCTATATGTTTAAGAAATATTAATAAAAACAAATAAGATTGTTGTATACATAATTTTTGGTAAATCAGGGAGTGACAGAGGTCATAGTGATGGTGGGTTAAATCAAGGAGTAAATGTTTGTGTAGTGAAGATTGTTAAGAAGCACCTCCTACTACCATGCAGCTCAAAAACAATACATATGGCAGACTTGCTTATCACTTTTGTGTTATATCAGTTTATTGTCATGCATTTGTATGATTATCACATACCTTATGAATTTTTACTTGACAGTCATTTGTATTCATTCATTTTCCAACCCACTTATTCCATTTCAGAGTCATAGGTAGCCAGAGCCTATCCTGGCAGTGCAGGGCACCAGGCAGGAACCAGTCCTGGACAGGATGCCATCCCATCACAGGGCACACTCACACACACACACACTCAGACCGAGGCTATTACACCAGTGAACCTAACTTGCACATCTTTGGCATGTGGGAGGAAACTGGAATACCCAGAGAAAATCCACACAGGCATAGGGAGGATGTGCAAACACAGTGCCCTGGCTGGGAATGTATTTTTCCTTATTAATTTTGTAATAAAATGACATTGAATGAAATGACATTATTTGAGGACCTGCTGTATTTTTATTTTGGTTTTAAGTCCTTTCAGTAAAGTTTTAAAGTGTTCTCTATAAAGGATTTTTACATCTTTTGTTAGATTAATTACTAAGTACTTTTTGTTAGTATATAGGTCATATCTTTTTTACAATAGTCTTATAATTATTTGCTGCTCTTATACAAAAATATAGCTGAGTTTCCATCTTGATCTTAAATCTAGCCATTTTGCTAGAGATCCTGTCATTAATTATAATACTTTGTATTATATATGTATACTACTTTGTATAGAGATTGGTTTTCCTTGTGGGCAGCCAATGACAATGACAGTTTTGTTTTGTCTAATGCCTTTTTATTTCTTTTTATTGTCATGTTTTTCTATCTGGGACCTCCATGAAAATGTGGATTGAAAAGACACTCCATGAAAAGTGTCTTGATTGACCTAAGGAAAGGTTTCTACCATTTCACCATTAAGCCTGTGTTTGCTGCAGCTTTTTGGTAGCTATCCTTGACCTGGTTGAAGAAGTTGTCTAAGGGTCATTTTGTTCTCTCAGTCACTCCCCACTTACTGGTGGATGGTGTCAGAAAGAAACCTGTTTCCCAGCTAAATAAACATTGTTTAAATATTAGAACTGTGAAGTCTAAATTTTTATGTGATATTTTTTCTATATATACAACGAATTAATTTTTGTATATCAATTAGTTCTGAAATCCTAAAGTTCAAATAAACTAAAAACTTCATTCTGTATTAAATTCAGGAGAAATAAAATGCTCAAAGAACACATACACGATTGTATAGTTTTAAAAGCCAGCAGTTTCTGTGTAGTTCAATATAAAAATGTTACTCCTTTTGAAAATATTGGAAAGTGTCAGACTTGCTTGTTCACTTTGGGTAATACATCTTTTTCACCAATGTATATACAATTTAAATTCAAAAGAGAGTAACATTTCTATTCATGTAAATGCCACACACATTGTTTTACTCATCAAGGCCTTCAAATAAGTTTCACATCTGACTTTGGCCCAAGCCAAATGTATTTTCATTTGTTTTAGTTCATTTCTTCTTTTTCAGTTAATTCATTTATAGGGCATTGGGACTTCATGTGGCTACTTTGGGCATCTTTTATTTTTAAGAATTTATGATTTATAAAAATGATTAGAGCATTTATAGTTTCAAAGGAATTTCATATATATTTTCTTAATTGTTTTAAACTTTACAAAATGCACATAAGGCTAGGATTTCTATTATTATTAAATCTTACAGATGAGAAATGAAATGTATCTAACCAATGGCTAAGCCAGAAATGGAACCTCAGTCTTCTAACTCTAAACGGTATTATAATATGCTTTACCACTAGAAATCTGATTTATTAAGTTATTTTAGTTGACCAAATTAATACTTTTAAATAACACACTGTCAAGTTACTGATTCTCACTGCATGAAAAAGCCAAATTGAACAGTAAGTATAAATTCTCTTATCTTTCAAGGTATTGGAAGGCTTAAGTTTTCTACAAAATAAAAAGTGTGTATTTTTTCTTTTTTTCTCATATCTTTTCTAAACTACCATTTAAAAACATTTCTATTTCTGCATTTCCATTGGTCACTCTCATGTGCTTGTTGAATTTGGTAATCCTGTTTGAGACAGCTCCTTTAACAATGCTGTCACAGTTCAGGGAGCCTTGGCATGACATACGTAACCCTTCTGTATGGTATTCTCTCTGGCATTACATTCTTACATTACATTCTCTCTGGCATTGCATTCTTTCACTTTCCATTTTGTACTTTTCTCTCTTGCTTTATTTGTATGTAGTGTTCTGAAGTCCAAGTAACAAAATGTCATTTGGAAGTTATGTGAATTATTCGTAAATTACATAAATATGTTTGTAAGGAGTTATTGAATTGTTCGTGATGGTGATGCATGAAATAACTAAGAAAATTTGTTTGATTTTTAATGATTTCAGCCAATGAAAAAGTATAGAAAACAGTATAACAGACACCCATTTACCCATCACACAAATGTCATAGAGATTGACGTTTTGTAATATTTAGGAGTTTTTTTAAGTAAATAAAAAATTACAGATACAGCTAAGGTCATACATAAATAACTGCTATTCCTTTTTCTCCATCTTCACCTCTTAACCTACATGGTAACCATTATCCTGATGTTATTTATTATCCTTATGCATGGTTTTTATTCTTTTGTTTGACATATATATATATACTAGCAGCATATAATCATTTTTGTGTATTTTAAAAAATATACATTAATGTCTCACTGAGCCCTAGTATTCTGCATTGTAAATAATTGTTTTAATAATTGTACAAGTAGATCTATTTATTTTCCTAACAATAGACAATTAGATTATCTCTATTTTTGTCAGTTATGAATACATACAAACAGTACTACAGTGAACAGTTTTATACATGCCTTTTTGAGCACTTGTATGTTTCTTGGATAGATATTTAAAAGAGGAATTGCTGGGTCATCTAGACCAATGTACACGATCTTTAACTTTACTAGGCATTTCCAAATTGCTCTCCATATCTTCCCAGCACACTGTGTTGAAAAGACTGTCCTTTGTCTACTGTGCTGCAATGTCACCTTTGTCATAAATCAAGGAACTGTATACATGTCAGTCTGTTTCTGTGCTTTCCGTTCCACTGGTTATATATGTATATTATTGTGCCAAATCACACTTCTATAATTACTATAGCATTATAATATTGAGTCATCCAGTTCATGAACATGGTATATTCCTTCACTTAATTAGGTCTTCTTTAATTTCTTTCGATAATGTTGTGTAGTTTTCTGTGTAGAGTCTTGCTCATTTTGTTAGATTTATTCCTAGGTATTTGATTTCGTTTGATACTATGGTAAATTGTATCATTAAAAATGTTTTATTTTGAATTACAGGTTGAGCATCCCTAACCTGAAAATCTAAAATCTGAAATGCTCCAATGAGCATTTTCTTTGAGCATCATATTGTTGCTCAAAAAGCTTTGGATTTCAGAGCATTTTAGATTTTATTTAGAATGCAAATATTTCAAGATCCAAAAAATTGAAATTGGAAACACTTCTGTCCCCAAGTGTTTTGGATAAGTGATATTCAACCTGTATTTGTTGCTAAAATATAGGGGAAAAGTTGGTTTTTGAATACTGAACTTGTATCTGAAGTTCAGTTTTTAAAGATTTCCTTGGATTTTCTGGGAACACAATCATGACGTATAGGAATAATGAGTTTTATTATTTGCTTTCTAATCCTTATACCTTTTATTTTTATTTCCCTTTCCTGCGCATTTTTTTCTTTTCTTTTTTTTTTTTTTTTTTGAGATGGAGTCTTGCTCTGTCACCCAGGCTGGAGTGCAGTGGCGCGATCTCAGCTCACTGCAAGCTCTGCCTCCTGGATTCACGCCATTCTCCTGCCTCAGCCTCCCGAGTAGCTGGGACTACAGGCGCCCGCCACCATGCCCAGCTAATTTTTGTATTTTTAGTAGAGACGGGGTTTCACTGTGTTAGCCAGGATGGTCTCAATCTCCTGACCTCATGATCCACCCGCCTCAGCCTCCCAAAGTGCTGGGTTTAAAGGCGTGAGCCACCGCATCCTGCCTCATTTTTTTCACAAGTGAATGTTGAATTTTTTCAAATGCTTTCTCCGTGTTATTGGAGATAATTGTATGGTTTCTTTATTCTGTTAATGTGGTGAATTACATTGATTGGCCTTTGAATATTAAACCAACTTTGTATTTCTCGAAAGCTCTAAGTGGTTTATATAACCTTAGATTGACTTATTAATAGTTTGTTAAGAAGTTTTGCATGTATATTTATGGGTGAAATTGGTCTGTAATTTTTCTTGTAATGTTCTTATCAGGTTTGAATATCAATGTTCTTGATATCCAAATCTGAAATTATTTGGGAAAAATTCTTGTTCACTAGAAGAAGTTTTGTAATATTGGTGCTATTTCTTAAATGTTTGCAAGAATTCAGTAGGGGTGTTCTCTGCATTTAGAGTTTTTCTTGTGGGCTTTTACAAATTTAATAAATATAGGATTGTTAGGTTTTCTATTTCTTGTGTCATTTTGTGATTTTTAAAAAAGGAGATAAAGACATATTAAAAAAGAGATTAAAGAGATATAAAATATTTGATCATGTCAATATTTGATTATTTTATGACAGGCTTATTTTTTAATCTCTGTAGAATTCATTTTGTTTTTATCATTAGTTTTATCATTGTTTTATGACATGCTTATTTTTTACTCTCTGTAAAATTCATTTTATTTTTATCATTAGTTTTATCATTCTGCTTATATGAAACTACTTTCCAGGTTCTTACTGTGTTAAGCTCTTTCTGTCACAAGAAACAGATATACTCAAGTTCCTTCAAGTAATGGAGATGTATTAGGTGCAATATAAAGCCATATGGTGCCATAAGAAAAAGGAATTACACAGGAAGAGAAAGATCTCTAGCACAGTTTGGCATTAGGGAGACTGGAAATGTGTAGCGAATTAGAATACGATACAGCTTTAGGGATGGAACAGGTTTTCTTTTTATCCCCCATTAGCAACACTTTATAAGGCTTTACTTTGATACCCAGTTGTTTATGTGAAGTTTCTCACTTCATTTTGGCTTTTATCTTTCCTTCCTTTCATTACTAACTATCCTCTTTACTCCTAGTCTAAATAATTTTCCATCATACCTTTTATTTTCTCATAACTACTTACTCATGATCCCCGGTGCCTTGTGGCCTATTTCTGTGATTCTTTTTAGCCTCTCTTCAAGTTACCAGGTAACTGAACCTCTCTGATTCTCGGTTAACTCCCAAAAGATTATTTGATTGGCCTAGTTTGAGAAGCTTTTATGCTAGGCCCATTGGCTGGTTCTGGCTTTTTTTTTTTTTTTTTTTTGAGATGGAGTCTCACTTTCACCCGTGCTGGAATGCAGTGGCGTTATCTTGACTCACTGCAACCTCTACCTCCTGGATTCAAGCGATTCTTGTGTCTCAGCCTCCTGAGTAGCATCGTCACACTCAGCTAATTTTTGTACAGTTGGGGTTTTGCCATGTTGGCCAGCCTGGTCTCAAACTCCTGGCCTCAAGCGATCCACCTCCTTGGCCTCCCAAAGTGCTGAGATTACAGGTGTGAGCCACCATGCTTGACCGGCTTGGCTACTCTTGACCAGGCAGCTATTGCCAAAGGGTGGGATTCACATAGCACAGAGCATGGATGCCCTGGGCTAACTCCTCTGCCAAGGGCTGTATTTGGACAATTTCCCTTAGCGGGATGTGTACCTGGAAAATACTATAATTGATCAATACAGAGAAGTTCTAGAAAATTAAGTTGTTGCAAGAGTTATAGTTCTGCCTCCTCCACGTGCTCTGGTGAATGCTAGTAAATAATTAAATGCTGATAAACCAATGTCTAGAATTTGATGTTATAAATATCTTTTAATAGTCATCTACCTGTAACTGAAAAATTGCTGCCAAAAATTATATGTGCTGCCAACCCCAAATAGGGCCGTGGGCAATTAGATGTGTAATACCTGTTGTTTTAAGATGGACAAATGAAAATTGATAGACTTTAAATGTAAGCAATAGGTAGAACATGCACATAGGCAGATTAAAAAATGCTTACTGAGAAAGCCATAGCAGTTATCCACTTCTGGTCTTATTTCCTTTTTAATACCCAGGAACAGCTGTGTGTACTGCTAAGAATTTATTTTTCTGCAGTATCACACAGTTCAGGTTGAAGGACTCTATTTAAAAGCTGGACAAAAACCACCTTCTATTTTCTGTTTTCTTTGCAACTATGGCCATGAGACACAGTTCTGGTCAGTGAAATGTAAGTGTTCTGGGAGGATCCTGGATTCTGGAGGACCGCTTTCCTTTTGTGATATTTATGCTGCAAAGTAATGTTTTGCCTAATGCCTTTCCATTTATGAGACAATTGTGGATATTATCTAAAAACGTTTCTGGTACAATAAGTGAAATTCCTTTCTAATTTTTAGGAGGACTCAGAGAGAGTAATGATAATTACTGGACCAAACATGGGTGGAAAGAGCTCCTACATAAAACAAGTTGCATTGATTACCATCATGGCTCAGATTGGCTCCTATGTTCCTGCAGAAGAAGCGACAATTGGGATTGTGGATGGCATTTTCACAAGGTAAGTACGTTAATTCAGTTTGAATATATTCTTGAAAATAAGTCAAGCCCACATTATCACATGAATTTTCCTTTTGTGTACATATTTAGATGCTCTTAAAGCATTCAGCATTTAGGAAAGGTCAGGCATGGTGGCCCACACCTGTGATCCCAGCACTTTGGAGACCAAGGCAAGAGGATCACTTGAGTCTAGGAGTTTGAGAGCAGCCTGGGCAACATGGAAAAACCCCATCTTGACAAAAAATCAAAAGATTAGCCAGGAACCTGAGGTGGGAGGATCACCTGAGGCTGGGGAGGTTAAGGCAACAGTGAGCCAAGGTCCCACCATTGCACTCCAGCCTGGGCAACAGAGTGAGACCCTGTCTCAAAAAAAAAAAACAAAAAAAAAAACTATTTTTATCATGACTGATAATACTAGAAAGAACTTAGGAGTTAATTTTGTCCAGTAGTTTCCAAATTATTTTTAGTTATTGAGTTCTTTTTTATTTTATTTTATTTTATTTATTATTATTATTATTATTATTTTTTTTTTTTGAGATGGAGTTTGGCTCTTGTTGCCTAGGCCAGAGTGCAGTGGCACTATCTCGGTTCACTGCAAGCTTCACCTCCCCAGTTCAAGCTATTCTCCTGCCTCAGCCTCCCGAGCAGCTGGGATTACAGGCACCCGCCACCACGCCCGGCTAATTTTTGTATTTTTAGTAGGGACAGTGTTTCGCCAGTTGGCCAGGCTAGTCTCGAACTCCTGACCTCAAGTGAGCTGCCCGCCTTGGCCTCCCAAAGTGCTGGGATTACAGGCATGAGCCACCACACCCAGCTGAGTTATTATTTTGAAGAAAACCTTTTATAGAAAATAAATATTTAAACAGATAAAAACAGATCTGCTCTGTCTTCCAGGGGTAGAAGGCTTGGAGACTTGGCTGTTAGGCTTTGTAGAGCACAGTCTGAAAACTAGTCCATCCTTCCCATTTTAGGTGCAGACCTGAGACAAACTGCAAAAGGCATTGGACCGAGATCATTTTGTTGATATCCCTTTTTACGCTACGAACATTACATGCAACTAAGTCTTACCCTCAATGTGTGAACCTAAATTTTATGCCATGTTACGAATATGAGTGAAACATCCTGGTTTCACTAAGGAGAATTCACAGTTTAATCTGTTTAACACCTTCTGATTTATCAGTTCTTAAAGCATTGTGTATATGTCTTACATGTACATTTCTAAAAAGTAAATACAGTCTCTGTGCATAGTCAATCTCTGTGTATAGAGTGTCTGAGTTGTCCAGCTACATATTTATATAATATTTGACTATGGAATCAAATCAGAATATATCACATGCTAATATTGATATTCTTGAGTAGACACTAAAATGCTTTAAAACTTCATTTTCCATCTGAGAATGAACAAAGTACCCTGAATTCTGTTTGATGCCGTGTCACCAAATAGGTGTTATTCTGATCCCCATATATGTTTAACTCAAAATAAGAAATTTAAAGAGTCTTTCTTTAGTTCTTAAGGCTGTAATTCATTTTCTATTTTATAAGAGAAACAAACCAGGTATTTTATTTTGGTTACAGTATTAAGGAAAGTAACAGAGATATTTAGTGAAGAAAAAAAAAGAGAAAAAAAGAAAAAAAGTATTGGTCAATATAAGGGAATTTACCTGGAAGGGAATCTTGTTACTGAGCAGAATATCAAGATTGTTTGTAGATACAAGTAAAAGAAGGGTTTATTTTTGTCATATAAGGAGAAGGCTGGAGGTGGTTAGCTGCTTCTGGTGTTTCAGTGGCTCTGCCATTTCACTGGCCTTTCCCTCAGAGTTATAAGATTGCTGCTGCAGCTCCAGGCATCACATTCCTATTCACATGAGGTAAAAAGGAGACGGGACTGCCATAGCTTTCCCCACTGCCCCTCTGTTTGTTTTTGTTGTTGTTGTTGTTTTGTTTTGTTTTAGGACATCAGTAGGTTTTTAGGATCCTCCCAGAAAACTTACATTTCAGTGACCAGAAGTATGTCTCATGGCCGTAGTTGCAAAGAAAACAGAAAATAAGAAGGTGGTTTTTGTCCAGCTTTTAAATAGAGTTAAGCACAGTAATTGGGAATACAATCAGTGGTAATCAGAAAATAGTTTCTGTCATAGGATGTGAAATCGGTAATAATAGTAACAGCTAAACTTTATGATATCTTTACAATATTAGTGTAATATTCTTATCAAGGTACAGGCACTGTTATGTGCACCTTATATAGAGTACTTTATGTAAAGTACGTTCAGCGAGTACATGTCTAAGCGTGCTAAACTATGCTAATTTCAAGAAATTGGAGCATTTATTCATTCATCCAACATATACTAAATGAATACCTAACATATGGCAGTCACTGAGAATACAAAGGAACCACAGTTTTTGATTTCATGAAAGCTACCTAGTGGAGAAAATCAGCATTAACCAAATAATCACATGCAGAAATGTGAAACTGCAGCTATGACAAGTCTATGAAGGCTATATGCAAGATGCTGGGTTAGGCTGTGATCCTGGGATATGACCTGATTGGGGGCGTCAGGGGAAGGCTTCCCTTAGCAAGTAACTTTTGAGTGCCTATCTGAAGGATGAGTGTAAGAAGGAAGGAAGAACATTTCAGAGAGATTATGTGCAAAAGTCCTTTAGCATAAAAAACGTAGACAATGAGTGAAGGCTGGTCCTCCAGGAGAGCAAGATTCTAGGTGAAGCATAGCCATGTTAGGAGTTTATCCTAAGAGCCATGGTAAACTGTTGAAGAATTTTAACCAGGATTTTGCATGATTATGTCTGCATTGGTTACACTGTAAAGAACGTCTGGAGAAAAAACCAAGTAGATCAGAGGAACCCAAAGAGCAGGCTCTTTTGGTGGTCCTGGTGAGAGGATCAGTAGCTTGGATTAAGTTTGTAGTGCTAGTTTAAGTGGAAAGGAGTCATATTTGAAATATATTTGGGAAATAAATCACCAGGACTTGGTGATAGATGGGGGTATGGCCGCTGAGATACATGGAGTTGTCAGAGATGACATTGAGTTTGTGCTTCTGAATGGTAAATGCTGGCATTTGCTAGAAGAGGATGATGTTTTTTCATAGATTCTGACTTTATCTTTGTATACAATAAGTAGAATTATTCTGAGACATTCAAAGGGAGCTATTATGTAGTAGGCAGTGCATATAAAGTTTAGATTTCAGAGACAGAGATCAAAGGTAAAGATGTAAATTTGTTGTGAGACATTTTTGTGTACATGATTGGGTGTGGATGAGATCATTTTGACAGAGAGTATAGTGGAGAAGATTAATATTCTGAGACTGAACCTTAAAACTGCTGAGATTTCATAGTTGAGTAAGAAGTTAAGATTGAAAACCAACAAAAGAAGTGTAGCCAGAGAAGCAGGAGAAAAAACAGGACATTACAGTGTCACGGGAGCAAGGGAAAAGAGTGCTTCAAGAAGAAAAGAAGTGGTCAGCAGTGCTGAAAGGTTAGGTGAGGTGAAACCTGAAAAGTCACCTTTGGTCTTAGCAAAATAACTGTCACTAATGACCTTAGCAGGAGCTGCTTTCGCGGAGTGGTGGGGCCACACTCCAGTTAAAAGAGAGCTAAAGAGTGAGTTAGAGGTCAGGAAGTAGAGGGCGTTAGTACAGGTGATACTGCGAAGGCTGGCCAGGAAGAAGGCAAGAGAGATCCAGTGAGGGGCTTGTTTTGTTTTTAAATGGTAGACTTGAACGTATTTCAATAGGATATCCAGTGGGATGTGTTATACCCAAGAATTTATGATTCTAAAAAAAACAAAAAATTAATTGATCACCTTTGGAGGATCCTAGAATGAATCCTAATGATATTTAAAATAAAAATATCATTAGTCACTTTGGAGGATGAAAACTGAAAAAGAGAAAGATCCAAGCAGGTATCCTATCTTTTCAAATAGGTAACAGGGGGAAGTTTCTCTTTATAGAAATGTTCCAGCTAATAAACAAAGCAGGAATAAGAATTAGAGTATCATCCTTTTTGCAACCCCGATGTGATAACAGATTTAAGTAATAATCAGAAATGGCTGCTAATGTCACCAAAGAACAGACAATCAGACATTAGGTAAAAGTTTGTGACAACTTATGATGTCTTCTGGCCCAAAAAAATCAAACCGAATAGTCGGGCGCAGTTGCTCAGGCTTGTAATCCCAGCACTTTGGGAGGCCAAGGCGAGTGGATCATCTGAGGTTAGGAGTTCAAGACCAGCCTGGCCAATCATGGCCAACATAGTGAAACCCGTCTCTACTAAAAATGTAAAAAATAGCCAGGTGTCGTGGTTAGCACCTGTAATCCCAGCTACTCCAGAGTCTGAGGCAGGAGAATTGCTTGAACCAGGGAGATGGAGGTTGCAGTGAGCCAAGATCACGCCACTGCACTCTAGCCTAGGCAACAGAGGGAGACTGTATCTTAAAAAAAAAAAAAAAAAAAAAAATCAAACTGAAACTGTTCAGACCTCTAGATCTAGATATCAATTTACAAGAGAAAAAGAGAATAGAGGAACATGTTGAACACCACCATGGGGATACTGTCAGCAAAATCTAGACTGTGGGAAACTGTAGGACAAATGGCTGGTGTTTTTTTTAACAAATAAATAGCAATGACAAAAAAAAAAATAGTTGGGGAGAGAGGGAAGAGAACCTGCATATTAAAAGAGAGTTAAAGACCAGTCACCCAGTTCCAACATACAGATCTTAATTCAGTCCTGACTCAAACACATAAACCTTTGTTTCAAAGCACTAGTGAAACATTTAAAAATTTTTGAGCACTGACTAGATATCTAATGATACTGAAGAATTACTTTAAATGTTTAAGTGAGATAAATAGTGCAATGCAATGGTTATGATTTAATAGAAAAATCCTTACTTTAGTGATACATGCTAAAATGTTTACATGTTACATGATCTGCTACCCAATATTTACATCACAGTAATCAAGGATGGATAGGGAAATTTGGTAGGATAGAGATGAAATGAGACTGGCCATAATTGATAATTGTTTGAGTTTGATAATGGCTACATTGGAGTTGCATTATGCATTTTTCTTTGTTGTACATCTTTGGATTTTTTATAAGTTTTTCGTTGTTGTTGTTCTAAAGTTCATGGGATTTAGCCATTTGAGAAAGAGACGAGACCTTCGTGTAGGATAGGCATTGTTTGAAACTGTGGGTATGAAATCAGTGCATTGAATTGCAAATAGCATTTTGGGGCAATACTTCCTAGATTGTGCTTTGTGTACCACATCATAGCATATCAGGATGAAACCAATATCCAGTTGACCCAAATAAGCTTTTTTTTAAAAAAAAAAAAAAAATGCAGTAGAATGGAGTAGAAGAAAAGATATCAAAATCATTAATTTATAGCATGTGGCATAGAGGTGGAGTTATGCAATAAGAAGGCCATTACATTTTCATGTCATCAGTAATGATATAAAAATTATAATGGTATTAGGAGATGTTAACATTGGCCCAATAATGAGATTTAAACTCTGTTGTGCTAAAAACATATATATATTTTGAGATGGAGTTTCGCTCCTGTCGCCCAAGCTGGAGTGCAATGTCATGATCCCAGCTCACTGCAACCTCTGCCACCTGGATTCAAGCTATTCTTCTGCCTCAACCTCCTGAGTAGCTGGGATTACAGGCACCCACCACCATGCCCAGCTAATTTTTGTATTTTTAGTAGAGATAGGGTTTCGCCATGTTGGCCAGGCTGGTTTTGAACTCCTGACCTCAGGTGATCTGCCCGCCTTGGCCTCCCAAAGCACTGGAATTTCAGGTGTGAGCCACCGCACCCCGCCAAAAACATGTTTTTATTAAAACCTTAGTGCGCTATAATTTTATGCTAGACATTAGGGATACAAACCTGAATAAGATAATTTACCTGTCTTTAAGGAGCTCAAGTGCAGTAAGGGAGATGGAGAAGCAAATCTTTACAATTTGGTAAGACCATGCAATACTAGAGAAGTGTGTGTGTGTATGTGTTTATTTGCTTGCTCATTCATTCATTCATGCTTATCCTGCCATCTTCCAGAAAGGGGTGAGGCAGCTTGCAGAAAATTCAAACTAGCATAAGTGAATAAATAAGGATGAGGGCTTAAAATGGAGCCACGACTGAGGCTTAAAACATCAATGCCTAACACTGCTGTGGATAAGCCATAAATCTGGTTCAGAGGTTTCCACAAAGCTAAATTTGTTCAGTTAAATAGTTCACAGGGCCCAGAAAACCATATGAATTAATTAGTTAAGAAGAGAACTTAAAACAAATTTTTATTGTGTTTGACAGCAATCTTTTAGTAATAAAATCAGCTAGAAGAATATATTGGGTAGTATCACATAGACCAGGTTTTACTGGGTCCCGTTGGTTAGAGTTTAGGAAACAAATGTTCGATTATGTTATTCTTGGATCACAGGCTCCACTGAGACAGAAATGGTGCTTGTTCTGCATACCTTTGATCCCCTATTCCTAGTACTAAGTAGATGTGCAGTAAATGTTTGTTTAAAAACTGACAATAAAAAATTGTAATATAAATAAGATGTGTTGACATAACTCTGTTTCTTAGTCCAGATTTCTGGAATCTGACTGAAACATCCCCTTGTGATTCAAGCACCATCTAAAATAGTATATTGGAGCTTCACTAAGTTTTGCCACAGGACTCAAAAAGTCATCAAATTTCTATGTAAGGTTCAGTCTTACAAAGAAAACACTTAAGTTTAGGTATGTGGCAGAGTAAGTTATTAATACACAGGGAAAGAGCAAAAGTTCCAGTGTCATGGAGGTGGAGACTAATCATGGAGATTAGTCTGTCTTGACAACACTCTGTGTACCAGTGCACCTTTGTGATGCTGAGTAAGAGGAGATTGGTACTTCATGAAGGTCCAGGTTAAGCTTAGTTGCTCAGTCTGGACTCTGGTCCCTAAAGTGGGAAGTCTCAGGAAAATCTGAGTATCAGACCATGCCAGCAATTCAACTCTCTTAACCTGCTTCATTCTCTGTAAGATGGGATAATCATGATACTTATATTCCAGGGCGTTGTTGTGTAGTTTAAATAATGCATATGAAACAATCTAGTATCTGACATATAATAGTTCCTCAGGAATATTAGTTATAATTTTAAGTCCCATCTCTATGACACTTACTCTGACCATTTCATTCCACAATGGTCTATTTATGGTAAACTCCTAATGCCCTATTTATTTGGACTCTGAGTTATTTCAGTATCTGTCTTAGTTCATAACTGGTTATCCCATGCCATCATGCTATTGTTCACGATTTGAGGGAAAGAACTCTACTCCATTGTGTATCCCCTGTCCCACTCAGGATGGCAGTAAGTATAGCTATTAATATAAATTAAAATCAATCAGAAATGAAATTATTTTCACATTTATATTACATTGTTTTCACTTCATCCTGGAAGTTTTCATTAGTCTGAAACATACCCAGAGATACTGATCCCATATTTCAAAATTGACCACAACTTTAAAGCATTAATTAATTAATAAAGAATTACATGTGCCAGTTTAAAAAGAAATATGCAGATTATGGAGATTTAAGTACTGAAATATGGGACATATTCCTGTGCTCCGCCATTCGAGTAGCTGTTAGTTTATCAACCTTCAGGTCATGTTTATAGAAGCAGTCTGCCATAGGCCCTGTGTCCCTGCGTATTCTTACTGAGTATATCAAGAAAGCCCCGATTGCTTTTTACATGGGCCATTTATTTGTCAGGGTTGTGCTTGCAGCAGAAAACCTGGAGGGATAAGTTAATTCCCCCCTTAAAGAGGAAGCTTGCTTCCCTTGTTGTATGTACAGCATCCATGGTACGTCATCCTCACAGGACTTGGGGGCTAATGCAAACCAACATGAGTAATAAAGTCTTTTGTCTCTGACTCAGTGACCTTGTATCTTCTGCTGGCATCTATGAAACCAGTGGTATTAGGGTAACTTGTTAGCTTTTAAGTAGAGTAAAATCCTAGACTTTACACAGTTTTTAATAGGTCAATAGGATTCTCAGATCTCTTGCTAATATATTAATTACCTGCAAAATGTGAGTAAACCAGCTGTGTATGGGAAAGAATGGGGGCTTTAGATCTAGAAAACTCAAGATTCTGTACAAGTTCTTCAGCATCCTGGCCATGTGCAAGTTACTTCATCCTTCTAGAACCCTGAGAGAAGTACTGTGCCATAGTCAAAAGAATCAGACATGTTATATATACTTGAGTACAAATCTTGCTTTTCCCTTTTAACAACTCTGTGACCTTTTTCGAATTACTGCTTCTCAATGTCTCTGTTCTTTTCCTGTAAAATGGAGATGATACTACTTACCCTCATATATTATTGTGGGAATTAAATAAAGTACATAAAAATGCCAGACACATAGTAGGTACCTAGTAAATTTTAGTTTTTTTTTCCTTCCAGATTCTATGCCATTAGTATTTTACATTTAAAAGTCTGTCTTCATATATGTATGAGTATAATACTCAGTTTTCTAAACTTAGCATCAGTTTTTGCATCTATAAAACAAAAAGTTCGATAATACTGACTTCACAAGGTTGATTTGAGATAAGTTTTAAAAGGATGTGAAATCACTATGAAATGCTCCTCTTAGTTATTCTCTTTGAAAGAAATTGACCAAATCTAATCTCCCTGATACTTTCCCTCTTGGAGTGCTGTGGCCGTAATCAAATTGAGAATCCAGGAACCTAGAGGTATTGGGGGAACCCCCACCCCCGATATTCAATGTGGGTTCTTTTCTATTTCCCTAAGCATTGGCTGGTCTGAGAAATAAAGAGAAAGAGTACAAAAGAGAGAAATTTTAAAGCTGGGTGTCCGGGGGAGACATCACATGCCGGCAGGTTCTTTGATGCTCTGTGAGCCGTAAAACCAGCAAGTTTTTATCAGCAATTTTCAAAAGGGGAGGGAGTGCACAAATAGGATGTGGGTCACAGAGATCACATGCTTCACAAGGTAATAAAATATCACAAAGCAAATGGAGGCAGGGCGAGACCACAGGACGGGGCGAAATTAAAATTGCTAGTGAAGTTTCGGGCACGCATTGTCATTGATAACATCTTCTCAGGAGACAGGGTTTGAGAGCAGACAACCTGTCTGACCAAAATTTATTAGGTGGGAATTTCCTTATCCTAATAAGCCTGGGAGTGCTACAGGAGACCGGGGCTTACTTCATCCCTTTGGCTTCGACCGTAAAAGACAGCCATCCTTAAAGGGGCCATTTCAGAGGCCTACCCTCAGGGGCCATTCTCTTTCTCAGGGATGTTCGTTGCTGAGAAAAAGAATTTAGCGATATTTCTCCCATTTACTTTTGAAAGAAGAGAAATATGTTTCTGTTCCTCCCGACTCACTGGCAGTCAGAGTTTAAGGTTATCTGTCTTGTTTCTGAACATTGCTGTTATCCTGTTCTTTTTTCAAGGTGCCCAGATTTCATATTGTTCAAGCACACATGCTCTACAAACAATTTGTACAGTTAACGCAATCATCACAGGGTCCTGAGGCGACATACATCCTCCTCAGCTTACGAAGATGATGGGATTAAGATATTAAAGTAAAGACAGGCCTAGGAAATCACAAGGGTATTGACTGGGGAAGTGATAAGTGTTAATGAAATCTTCACAATTTATGTTCTGAGATTGCAGTAAAGACAGGCATAAGAAATTATAAAAGTATTAATTTAAGGCACTAATAAATGTCCATGAAATCTTCACAATTTATGTTCTTCTGCCGCATCTTTAGCCAGTCCCTCCGTTTGGGGTCCCTGACTTCCCGCAACATAGAGGCACCACCCACACAGAATGGGATGATGGCAGTGCCTTTCCTCCTGTTCCTCAGGAAGTGGCTGGCTTGGAAGGTGGTCACATGGAAGATGCACATCCTCCTCCATGCTGAGACATGCCTTTATCTCATGACCCAGGAATAGCCTCAAGGAACTGGCCCAATTGCCAATCACTGTGTGAAAGAACAAATAAGCTTTAAACCTTGTCAGCACCACATTTGTTGTTTCAGCATAGTAGGATTCATTCTCAATTAACTCCATCAAACATACCAGTTTTTTAGCTACTTTGGGATATATTTTGCAGTGACTTGGTCCTGGTGGGTAGTGTTATTTGGAAAGATATGCTTGTTACAATATGTGAAAAAGAGCCAGTTACAAAGCCTGGCATTCATTTCACTTTTGTATGAGTAATTGTATGTATAAATATATGCAGAGAAAACCATCTAGATGGAAGGCTTATTCCAAAATACCATGGGGGATATGGCTTTATGGTGATTTTTCTTTTCTTGTGTAAATTTTTTAATTTCTGAAATAAATGTGTAAAAAAAAGTAAAACTCTTCACCCTCACAAATTACCAGTATTCGTCAAAATGAGATGTTTTATAGGAAGCTGGTGAAATGCTTACATGGTCACTGTCTGGCAACTCTTTTTCTGGGGCAAATATCTCTGTCCTACCCAGGGACATGGAATTTGGGGTTTTAAGCTTTAGACCATCCTGGGCACTTCAATATATCAGACCTTACACAAAGTTTTTCCCAGACTATAAGTAACCCTAGTTCTTATTCCTTTAGGAGTTGATGGCATTCTGTCTGGGAGAGAATACAAGATTCAGAGATTTATGGATTTAATTTTCATAATAAAACACTGCTCATATGGCACTCTTACACTTTTTTTGTGTGTGTGTGTGTCTTTTTGTTGTTGTTGTTGTTGTTCCTTTTTGTGGAGAACAGGGTCTCGCTATATTGCCTAGGCAGGTCTCAAACTCCTGGGCTCAAGCTATGTTCCCACCTCTGCCTCCCTTAGAGCTGGGATTACAGGCATGAGCCACCACGCCCAGCTCATATGGCACTCTTAACCCTCAGTGCACATTCAATTTTTTTTTTTTTTTTTCACGGAGCTTTAAAAAAAATATTGATGCCTGAACCCTACCTCCAGAAATCTTAAGTCAGACTGGGGCAGTGTCTGAAAGTCACATTTTTAAAGTGTCCCAGATGATTTTTAAAGTGAAGCCAAGATGTGGAAGCACTTCCCCAAGCCCTTGCTGGAGAAATCGTGTGTTGAATTATAAAAATAATATATGCTTATTATGAAATGTAACAGTGTACTAGGGTATGAAGTGAAACAAAAACACCCCCATTCTCCCCAGGTCTACCATGTTTCTTTAGGTAACATTTCACAAGTCTACAAGTATACATCTTTCTTTTCTAAAATGGTATCGTACTAAGCATTGCTATTGTATAACTTGCTTTTGTTTCCTAATATGTGGGAGACATATTTCTCTATCAGTTTATACAGATTAATCTTGCTCTTTTTAATGACTGCAGTGTATCTGGAGTACAGATACTCCTTGATTTCTTTAACCTCCGAGAGTTCCGCCTGGGACAGGCTGCCCTTTAGTATATGGGACATGTTCCCTATCCATTCCCCTGTGCTCCCCTACCTTCCTGTTGTTACCACTGGAAAGGAATCTATATGGACTACATTAAATTTTATCCTTAGGATATAATTATATCCCATTAAATTATATCCCTAGGATGTAGTTTAATATTATGCCCTTGTAGCTTGCGTTTATTTTTTAAGAAATAATTCAGACATATAGTAATCCTCCATGCACCTTCCACCCTACTAAAGAAATAAAACACTAGAATGCAATCGAACCTCTAATCCTCACTAATCCCATTGCCCTCTACCCTGTCCATAGTAAGTAACTGGTTGTCCTTGACTTTGGTATCCATCCCATGCCTCTCTCTACATTTTTACTCATTGATGTTTTTTGAAACAATGCATGGAAGTATTTGGTATGCTTTTAAACTTTATACACAGTGTATCACACTATATTCTTCTGTAAGTGGCTTTTCCCCCCTCAGTGTTATATAGTTACAAAATTCATCCATATGGGTACATATACTTTGAGTTCATTAATTTTTCCATTAATTATGAATTATGATGGTCTATTTTATGAATATATTACTCTTCACTCATTTTTCTTGATATGATGCCAATTTTTTGCAAATATAAACAGTCATATTTGTGACTTGTCTCATACTCCTAGTGCACACAAGGGAGTTTTTCTCAATCTAGGAGTGGAATTGTTGGATTGTAAGGAACATGTGTTTTTCATGTTCTCCAAGGAGGCTGTATCAGCTTAGAATCCCACTACCAGTGCTTAAAAGTTTGTTCTATGCTTAAAATAGATTAGAATAAGAAATACTCATTTGATGATATTTCTATATATTCTCCAAAATTGCTCATAAGAACATTTTCATTTTTATTAATGTCCTTTACATGAAGTGCCATCTGGTAAATTATTTTTTTGTTAATGCTAGGAACATTTTTTCTCTCCATGTGCATACTGTGCCTGTTTACAAAAAGATTTGAAGCAATTTATTGGCCTTTTCTGACAAACTGCCAGACTTCCTGCTATCAGCCAGTGGCTGCTTCCTCTTTAATTCCTTTTTGTCTTGGCTGCCAAGACAGCAAGAGCTAAACTCAAGGCTCAGGTGTGAAAACAAATTTGGTTTAGTTTTCCCCTTCGCTTCTTATATGGGAGTATTTCTCTAGCGTCATTCTTAGAACAGCTGCATCAGAATCTTGGGGATGCTAGTTAAAAATGCTACTTACTAAGCCCTTTCACACATCTTTTTAATTGGAATCTCCAAGGTGGTACGCAAGAATTAGCATTTTAAAAGCTCATGCTAAGCTCAAATGTAAGAATCTACGGTATGGCTTGTAATCTGTGTTTCATGTAATTCTTTCATTAGAATATGTTGTTCTAAATCACTTCAAATACTTTTTGTACTCAATGGAAAAAATATTAAAATCTAGCAGAATGAGATATTTGCATAAGATTTAGCTCCAAGCTTTGTCTGTAAATTGATTCTGTTATCAATTTGCCATTTAGAACACTAGGTTTAAATCTGTGGATTCCATAAATATTCATTGAGTGCCCACTATGTGCTATACAGTGTGCTAGAAGAAAAAGTAGTAAATAGATGAAAAGCTATAAACAGACAGGAGGTTAGGAATTTTTTTTTTTTTTTTTTTTTTTGAGACAGAGTTTCACTCTTGTTGCCCAGGCTGGAGTGCAGTGGCATAATCTTGACTCACTGCAACCTCTGCCTCCTGGGTTCAAGTGATTCTCCTGCTTCAGCCTCCCAAGTAGTTGGTATTACAGGCATGTGCCACCACACCCAGCTAATTTTTGTATTTTTAGTAGAGATGGGGTTGCACCATGTTGGTCAGGCTGGTCTCGAACTCCTAACCTCAAGTAATCCACCTGCCTCGGCCTCCAAAAGTGCTAGGATCACAGGCGTGAGCCACTGCACCCAGCCTCCAGAATGTTTTATCTGAATACTCTAACCTCACATGAATCTTTTCCTGAATAAGAAACAGGTTTTTTTTAAAAGTAGAGTTTTGGCAAACACATACATTTGCCTCTAATGGATATATCTGTGCATTATGATATGTGTACTCATCAATGAAATATTTCTAGACCCGTATTTCCAAGGATCATTAACATCCTTGAATGCATCACTGAGATAAGATGTTTATTATCTTGATGAATATGAACTTAAATCTCATCTAGCCTTTTAGACTCAGTAATTAAGTTTTAGAAAAGCAATGAATTATTAAGTCTCATTAGAAAACAGTTTGAATAAAGCAAAACAATTGGCCTCTTCTCTCAGCATAATTTATTTCTATTAAACATTAGTGATTAATGTTGGTGAAAAGGGGTATTTACTCCAAGTGGCCCATAGTTAACAATTTTCATGCCATGCTACTTACATAAACTCCCTCTTCTGACACCCAGCTTCAGAGAATGCTGTGTATTCAGAGTGGCATGAGTGTGTTTATCTTGAAAAAGAATTGGAAGGTAATAGACATTCAAGTACTTAGTAACTGATTTGTTTGCCCAAGTTAGTGTAATTCAGAAAATATTTATTGAGCACCTACTGTGGAGTATTTGTACTCTATACAAAATATATTCTTTATGAACAGAAAGAAAACATCTTGAATCAGTCCACACTTCTAATTAGTTGTAAATAGCCGTACTAAAATCCACATGATAAGTGAGCACTAAATGAGTAAGTTGTTATGATTTTATTGGCGTTAGAAATGTTGTCTTATGAATGTCTCTGTGCTTTCTTTAGCTCTTGTAGCTGTGTCTAGCAAACACTAGTTATCTTATTTTATCTTTTTCATGGGAGATGGTTTTATGAATTTAATGTTTGTTCCTTAATGAGCTCCCTCAAAGTCACCTGAAAGTTTGATTTGATTTGGTTTTAAATGCAAATCCCAGACAAATCTCCTGATTGAAGATCCCCTGGAGATAGATACTGTTGTAGTAGGTATGATGAAGGAGACCTTTAGACACTATTTTTTTAAAAAAAGACTTTAATTTTTTAGAGCAGTTTTGGGCTTACACCAAAACTGAGAGGAAGGTATAGAGAGTGCCCATCTACCCCTGCCACTGCCCCTGCACAGCCTCCCCTATTTTCAACATCCCCTGCCAGAGTGCTCCGTTTCTTACAATTGATGAACCTACATTGACACATCATTACCACCCAAAGTCCACAGTTTACATGAGGGCTCATTGGGTAATTTATAAACAAAGTAAATTTATTACAGTTCTGTAGACTGGGAAGTCGAAGTCGAGGAGCTACAGCTGGTATGGGCCTTCTTAACTCCATCATAAAATGTCAGAAGGCATCACATGGCAAGGGGGCTTACTAGAAAAAAAACCAAACTGTCTTTTACAACAGACCCACTCTAATGAAAGTAACCTACTCCCATGATAGCCCATTAATTCGTTACCCCTTAATCCATTAATCCCCAAATGGATTAATCCATTCCTAAGGGCAGAGCCCTGATGACCCAATTACCTCTCAAAGGTCCCACTTCTTAATACTGTTACATTGGGAATTCAATTTCAATGTGAGTTTTAGAGGGGACAGACATTCAAACCATTCTGCCCCTGGCCCCCCAAAATTCTATGTACTTTTTGTATACAAATACATTCATTCCATCTTTATAGCCCCAAAGTCTAGAGTCTCATCTGAATCAGATGTGAGTAATGCTCAAGGGACAATTCATCTTGAGGTAAATTTCTTACAGCTGTGAGCCTATGAAATGACCATGTTATCTACTTCCAAAATAAATGGTGGGACAGGTGTAAGACATTCTCATTTCATAAGGGAGAGATAGACAAGAAGAAAGGGGTAACAGGTCCCAAGTAAGTCCAACACCCAAAGGAAAAACTAAGCCTTGAGACTTAGTTTATCTTCCCTGGTTCCATGTCTTGCTTCCTAGATACACTGGTTGTGGGGATTGGATCCCAGGGCCTCAGACAGCCCCACCACCTAGGCTTTCCTGGGCTCTCCCAGGCTTCAGTTCTCACAAATAAGAGTCAAGTGCCTGCAGCTTTCACAGGCTGAAGCTAAATGCTGGCGGTTCTACAGTTCTGAGATCTCAGCAGGGTTCTGTTCTCACTGCACTAGGCATTACCCCACTTGGGTCTGTTTCTCCTGGCTCTGGCTCTGACCCCACATTTTCACCTGGCATTAATCCACGAATGGATTAATTCATTTATGAGGGCAGAGCCCTTATCACCCAATCACCTCTTAAATGCCTCACTTCTTAATACTCTTACATTGGAGATTAAGTTTCAACATGAGTTTCAGAAGGGGCAAAATTTGAACCAAAGCACTGTTTATTTTCTTTTCCTGTCTTATTGCATTAACTAGTACTTCCACTACAGTGTTGAAAAGGAGTGGTAAGAGGTGACAGCTTCCCATTTTGGCTGATCCTGGTTGGGAAGGCTTCAAGTTTCTCACCATTAAGTATGATGTTAGCTATAGGTTTTTATGTGAATATTCCTTATCAATTTGAGGAAGTTCTCCTCTATTCTTAATTTACTGAGAGTTTTTATCATGAATGGGTGTTGGATTTTGTCAAATGCTTTCTGTGCATCTGTTGATATGACCATGTGATTTTTCTTCTTTAGCCAGTTGATGTGATGGATTATGTTAACTGGTGATCAAATGTTGACCCAGTCTTGCACACTTAGGATGAATCCTACTTGGTTGTGGTCTGTTTTTCTTTTTATACATTGTTGGATTCATTTTGCTAATATTTTATTTAGGATTTTTGCATCTATGTTCATGAGAGATATTGGCCTGTAGTGTTTCTTATAATGCCTTTGTCTGGTTTTGGTATTAAGGTAATGCTGGCCTTATAGAATGTGTTAGGAAGTATTCCCTCTGTTTCTATTCTCTGAAAGAGATTGTAGAGAATTGGTTTAATTTCTTCCTTAAATATTTGATAATATTCACCAGTGAAGCCATTTGTGCCTGTTGTTTTCTGTTTTAGAAGGTTAGTAATTATTGATTCAATTTCTTTAATAGATACAGGCCTATTCAGATTGTCCCTTTCTTTTTGTGTGAGTTCTGACAGATTGTATCTTTCAAGGATCAGTCTGTTTCATCTAGGATATGACATTTGTGGCCATAATACTGTTTACAGTATTCCTTTATTATCTTTTTAATGCCCATGAGATCTGTGGTGATGTCTCCTCTTTTATTTTTAATATTAGTAATTTGTATCCTTTCTCTTTTTCTATTAGCCAAGCTAGAAATTATCAATTTTCTTGATCTTTTCAAAGAATTAGCTGTTGGTATTGTTGATTTTTCTCTATGAATTTTCTGTTTGCAATTTCATTGATTTCTGCTGTAATCTCCTCATTTATTGTCTTCTGCTTACTTCTGATTTAATTTACTTTCCTGTTTCTGGTTTGCCCTGGAACTCTTATTTTTAAGAATCTCTACGAGTGACTCTGATGCACAAATTTAGGAGACATTGTTTCCATTTTAATTTCTTGCATTTTATAGGAAGAAAAACTGAGGATCAGAGAGATTTTGTCTTACATGAGGTTATAATGTGTGCAGTTATAAGAATGCATCCTCTGGTTATATTGGGTTCCCCTGTATTCATCTTACTAATTTATCTGATTAATCTTAGCCATGATGACGGATTAATCTTATCTTCCTTTGACAACCTTAATTATGTGTAGTTTTCCTAGCTAAGGTTAAGGTTGAGTGAAAGCATTTGCTCTGTTAATTATTTTTCTTTGCATTTCTTGGTACTTTCCCACAGAGTGTACTACTAGCTATGTTACAGGATGAGTTGCCCAATCAGCACAGTGTGGATTTTCTTTGGAGGAAAATACCTGTGTCCTTCATAAGTGTCCTACACATGCTTTATAGATAGGTCCAGTGAACACTGTCATGTGAGCCAGTAGAAATTTAGAATTTTTCTGGATTGTTCTCCTGATTCTCATCAGTGTTTCCATGGAAATTGAAAGATTACTACAGTGGTTTTTGCTTGATTATATGTGCAGTTTAGTATTATAACTTTTATAAATAAACTTTAAATACTGTAGTGTGATCTTGTCGCAACCATTAGAAAGAAGGATTATATTAGAGGAACTTTTTGTCTATTATAATACAGATGCTTCTCAAGTTAAAATGGGACTGTGCCCTGATAAACCCATCATAAGTCAGAAACATCATAAATCAAAAATTCACTTAATACTTAAGTAAGCTCGTTATAAAATTTAAAAATAATAAGTCAGGGATTGTCTTTAATTTTACTCATGCCAATAAATGTTTTTCATATTGCTAGAAGAAGGCTAGTCATTTCTGCCTTGTCTTAACAGAATGATACAATATAATTCTTAAATATATCATTTGTGATTTTTAAAAATAACTTTTGTTTTTCTAATTACACAAGTAATGCATGTTCATTATGCAAAATTTTAAACTCAAAAGAAAAATTTTTAAATCACTTGTAATTCCACCACCTGGAGATCATTGTTGTTAGGTAGATGGCCTTCCAGGCTTTTTTTAAATGCACACATGTAGTGGTAAATCATTTGTAATTGCATTCCATTTCTAAGTTAATGTTTATGTTTAATTAAATACAAGACAAATTTACTAATTCATGCTTTTTATGCCTTTTAAATACCATATGTTGCCTACATATCTTTCAGTAATTGGTATTCTCTTAGTCTTTACTCTACTTGGACTTTAGTTTTTTGGGCTGTTTTTCTTCTTTATACTATCCTTCTTAAAAGTTAGAGTACTTTGTTAGGAAATTAGTTATCTTTTGTAAAATGTATGTAATATACAAACACACACACACACACACACACACACACACACACAAAAGAAGCTTCAACTTAGACATCCATTTTGGACAGAGTTCTGCAAAGTTTTAAACAACCTGAAGTGAATGGGAACATCTTCAGTTTCAGAAAGCACACAAATAAACTATCACTGAAAACCCTCCCATACAAAGCACTTAGAGGATAAATCTATATTCCACTTATATGAGATACCTAGAATAAGCACATTCATAGAGACAGAAAATAGAATAGAGGTTTTCCAGGATGGGGAAAGGGGAGAGTAAAGAGTTACTTTTAATGGATACAGAGTTTCTGTTTCTGTTTCTGATGAAAAAGTTCTGCAAATGGAGGCCCAACATGGTGGCTCATGCCGTAATCTCAGCACTTTGGGAGGCCGAAGTGGGCAGATAACCTGAGGTCAGGAGTTAAAGACCAGCCTGGCCAACATGGCGAAACTCCATCTCTAGTAAAAATACAAAAATTATACAGGGTGGTGGTGCATGCCTGCAATCCCAGCTACTCAGGAGGCTGAGGCAGGAGACTGCCTTGAGCCTGGGAGGCAGAGGTTGCAGTGAGCTGAGATTGTCCCACTGCACTCCAGCCTGGGCAACAGAATGAGACTCCATCTCAAAAAAGAAAAATTCTGCAAATGGAAAGTAGTGATGGCTACACAACATTGTGGATGTTAATACTACTGAACTGTGTATCTAAGAAATACTAAAATGGTAAATTTTATTTCATATATATATATCATAAGTTTTAAAAGCACTTGAAGTATGTCCAATAATCCTATTGTAACAGGAATAATCATTGCCTCTTTTTAATTTTTAATACAAATTTTAATACAATTTTAATATTTAAGCTCTAGTTATCATTCAATATGAAAAGTCCTCTTTTCCTAATTGAAGTATTTCTCCCTTATACTAGCATTTTTCTTGCAAAAGGCCCAGAGATTGTGATTTGAAGAGACAGAAGCCCACTCTGTTTGCCTAACTGAGAGACATCTAGAATATTATCACAAAATATTAAGATCTCATAAAAACAAACTCTTTTTCAAAATTTCAATGAAAGTGTTTTTGATTTTAGAAACTGACTCAAAAAAGTAATAATTTCTTTTCTCCATTAATGCTTTATTAAGCTTTGTTGACCTAAATAAGGGTTATAGGCGAGGAGGGGAGTAGAGGGATTAGAAAGATTAGTCAGCTGCCACTCCTAAAAATATCAGAGTGATTTTTTTTCCCCTTAATCACATAACTGTAACCTTCTGTCTACTCAGAGCAAACTAACTCTAAGATGAAACCTAAAGAATGGATTTTTCATTTTTTACTACATTTGACTGTAAATACAGATAGCATGATAATAACATATGCTGTGGAATTCCCTAAATCTCTAACATATTTTAATATCTGAAAATTTTAAGGATCATTGTTTAGTATAGTGTGTCTTATAAATGATTGTTGATTTAATAAAAATCTATAAACTTTATTGTTTTTTCTTTTTCTTTTTTTTTTTTTTTTTTTTGAGACGGAGTCTCACTCTGTTGCCAGGCTGGAGTATGGTGGTGCCATCTCGGCTCACTGCAACCTCCACCTCCCTGGTTCAAGTGAGTCTCCTGCCTCAGCCTCCTGAGTAGCTGGGACTACAGGAGTGTGCCACCATGCCCAGCTAATTTTTGTATTTTTAGTAGAGATGGGGTTTTACCATGTTGGCCAGGATGGTCTCGATCTCTTGACCTCATGATCCGCCTGCATCAGCCTCCCAGAGTGCTGGGATTATAGGCGTGAGCCCCCGCGCCTGGCCAAACTTTGTTGTTAATATATATCTTACCTTGCTTGTAGAACATTTTAGGCGTGAGCCACCACGCCCAGCCAAACTTTATTGTTAATGTATGTCTTATCTGGCTTCTAAAACTGATTTTAGGCATGAGCCACCGCTCCTGGCCATCTTAGGCACTTTATTGAGATATTTACAACATAGCAGAATAATAAGAGACGAGAATGGTATCCAAAGACTCTGAATCAGGGAGAAAATAAGAATTGAATTATGAGATAAAGCCAGGTATCTATTTGTTATTATAAGATGTTATTCAGTTGTTTTCTAGTAATCAAACTAGAATAAATAAACTATACATTTCTTAAAGGAAATTAACAGAAAATACGTTTATCAATAAACAGTTCCCACAATTATAAATGCATACGTCCCCAGTAGCCTTGATGACTGGTTCATGAGCCAGTATTTATTCAGTGTGTACAGGGCAGCATTGCTGCTTCCATTGCTGCTACATCCATACCATCAGGTGCTATGGAAAAATAGAATTGTAATAGAAAATGTGTTGGCTCCTAATGCAATGTGAGCGCTCCTTCAAACTGCCCTCCAGGGTGCAAGTCCCACAGAGCCACTTCTGAATAAGAGGCCTAATAGTGCTGGGTTCTTAACCAGAGTGAACATCATTCATTGTATCTAATCTGCAAAGTGAATTTTCTTATAAAATATTAAATTGTTTTTAATTAAAAATATATTTTAAATATTAAAAAAAGTTCTAGAAATGAACAGTAGTGATGGCTACACAACCTTGTGGATGTTAATACCACTGAACTATGTACCTAAGAAATGCTAAAATGGTAAATTTTATGTTATATATATTTATCATAATTTTTAAAAGCACTTGAAGTATGTCAAAGAATCCTATTGTAATAGAAATAATTGTTGCCTCTACTTAACAATTTTAATATTTAAGCTCTAGTTATTACATTTTAAATATAATAAAATATATTTTTATTTTAAATACTTAATACATAAATACTTATATATAAATATAAAATAATAATACTTAAAAATAATGAAGTAAGCATATTATTTGAACAAAGGATTGAACAGCTAAGAAGATATTTTAAAACCTCTGACCTAGTAGTATAGTGAGGACCATTGCCTAATAAAAGTATGTCCAAGATCTCCTGAACACTGGCCTGCCCTCCTTAAGAAGGAAACTCTGTAATACCATGAGGCACGTAGGGGTGACTCAAAAAACTCCACGCCAGAAACCAGAAGACGTAAGTATTTGTCTCTTGTCTGCCACAGATTAGCCCTGTCATGTTGGGGAAGTGACTTGACCTCTGAAATGTCTTACCTCATCTGTAAAATAGGAGTATAAAATGATTACTAAAAACTTGTCCAACACCAAGACCTTTTCAGAATTCTTTCTCTTGCCTCAAAGATGGCAAAGAATGTGCCATCAGACAAGCTCTTCCCTTCTGTCAAAAGAGAAGAACCACTGGAGAAAGAAATGACCAAATTCGATGTAGAGAGCTTAAGCACAGAAAAAAAAAAATGTAGGTGAAAGATAAGTAGCTCTGTCTAGAGCAATTGCCTTTTGTTGTTTACAGCTTGTCTAGGTCAGACCATCCCATAGGAAAGGTTTGGTAAGAACAAAGGCGTTTGATAAAAGATGACTGAGAGACTGGGCTTTGATGCAAAGATCATCAGAAGCATCTACAACAAGTGAGTAGTCACCAGTGACAAAATCTCCAAGTGAGGCAGGCTGGAGAATGAGTGATCTATTAGTCTTCCAGAGAGGAAGGTATTAGCAAAGGCAGATTGGATAAGCAGAAGGTAAAAAAATAAAAAACAGCAATAGCATTTTTTTTTATATACTCCATTAGCACAGGTTTGGCTTTACCAATATAGGAAAGGCATTTTTACACTAATTAGGTCATTGTGAAAAATAACAATTGGAGTTATTTTTTAAATGCAGTGTTTTTAACTATGAGACCGGGTGTGGTGGCTCACGCCTGTAATCCTAGCACTTTGGGAGCCTGAGACGGGTGGATCACTTGAGGTCAGGAGTTTGAGACCAGCCTGGCCAACAGGGTAAAACCCTGTCTCTACTAAAAATACAATAATTAACTGGGCGTGGTGGCACATTGCCTGGAGGCTGAGGCACGAGAATTACTTGAACCCAGGAAGTGGAGGTTGCAGTTAGCTGAGACTGCACCACTGCACTCCAGCCTGGGTGACAGAGACACTGTGTCTCAAAAAAAAAAAAAAAGAAAAAAAGAAAATATTAATACTGTGAAGGTTGTGTGCCAGTCTTTAATGACAACAACCAGTTATATTACTATAATAAGCTTTCCATGAAAACACCAAAAAGTACTTTTTGATACCTTATTAAAAATTAAGATTCTGTCATATTTTTTAGAATTATATACATTATAATTTTGTGTTTTTTAGAATAAGCTCAGCAATAGTGTACAAGGATATCCTAATCTATATGGAAGCACAAAGGAACATATAAATTTAAATCCTTTTGTTCCTTGATCAGTCGGTTCTTTTTATTTTAAACTTTAATTTTGGACATTCACAAAATTATTAACTCTTGAGTGATGTGGGTTGAGTAAGTTGTATTACAGTTCTGGAAACAAATCATTCATTTCAATATATATTGAACGTCTTATGTACAAGACACTCTGCCTAACATTTGAGGGGACTACAAAGGTAAATCAGTGAGGCCTGTTCTCAAAGAACATTGACTTCTAGAAAGATGACAAGAGAAAGCTCTTCTGGTCAGTTCTATGGGAAGGGAATCAGGGACAGCTACACAGAAGCAGCTTAAGGATGATAGGGCTTCCAGTCCATAGAAAGAGAAGGGTGAAGATGATTCCGGATAATGGAACCATGAGAACACACAGAGGGATAAAGGTGTGTGGCATTAGCTCTTTAAATATGCTTTAAAAAAAAAAAAAAAGGCCTCTGAATTACAGTTTTCCCTCAGTATCTGCTGGGGACTGGTTTCAGGAGCCTCCAGTATGAAAATCAGGAGATTATCACCTGATATAAAATGGGATATTTGCATATAACCTGTGCACATCCTTTAAATACTTTAAATCATCTCTAGGTTACTTATAATACCTAGTATAATGTAAATGCTATGTAAACAGTTGCTATGCTGTATTATTTTTAACATTTATATTATTCTGTATTTTTTTTATTTTTATTGAATATTTTGGATCCACAGTTGATTGAATTTGTGGATGCAGATACGGAGAGCCGATTGTATACCCCCTAAAAGGATGAATTTTATGCTGTGTCACTTATATCTTAATAAAACTGTTATTTTTTAAAAGTACATGCCATGTGTTAGGGATGGCAAGGATAAATTGTTGTGATGGTGACATGAGATCCTGTGTTGTGCAGAAGGAGAGGAGATTGGAGAGAGATGTAGGACCAGAGCACAGACGGTCTTGAAAACTATGCTAGGAATTTTGTATTTTATTTTCCAGGCATTAGCAAAACATTGTAAGTTTTTAAGCACAGGAATCAAAAAGACTCCATTGATTTTAAAATATGGAGGTAGAAGATAAATTAGCTGTTAGTCAAAGTGAAGGTGGAGAGAGAAACTAGGCTATTGGAACAGCTTCGATCAAAGAGTGTAAACTAGTGAAACTAGTTTGCAAGAATACCAGGGAAGGCGGCCAGGCACGGTGGCTCATGCCTATAATCTCAGCACTTTGAGAGGCTGAGGCAGGAGGATCAGTTGAGCTCACAAGTTCTAGACCAGCCTAGGCAATGTGGCAAAACCCCATCTCTACCAAAAATACAAAAATTAGCCAGCATGGTAGTGCACGTTTATGGTCCCAGCTACTCAGGAGGCTGAGGTGGGAGCTTGCTTGAACCTGGGAGGTCGAGGCTGTAGTGAGCCAAGATCGTGCCATTGCACTCCAGCCTGTGTAAACAGAGCCAGAACTTCTCTAAAAAATAGAATAAATAAAATAAAATAAAAATACTGGGGACTGGATATTGAATCTTAAAGGAGCAAGGAAAGTGAAAGAAAATGCTGAATTTTCATTTTTGTATTTATAGAACAAAGATACTGTGTTATTTTTCTGAGCTGTGTAACAGATTATCACAGATTTAGCAGCTTGAGCAACACACATTTATTATATCAATATTTCTGTGGTTCATGACCCCAGATACAGCTTAGCTGGGGCTGTGTGAGGCTGTGATCAAGGTATCAGCCAGGGTGGGATTCTTACGTGGAGGCAGGACTAGAGATGGACCCACTTTCAGAATTACCCAGGTTGTTGGCAGAATTCATTTCTTGAGGTTGTGAGTCTGAGGTCCTCAGCTTCTTGCCAGCTGTAGGCTGGGGACTGCTCTCAGCTCCTAGAGGATGCTTGCAGATCACATGGCCTTCTCACAACATGACAGTGAACTTCTTCAAAGCCTGCTACGGAGAAAGTCTCTAGCGCTAGTTGACTGGCAAAACATACAACATCATATAATCATGAAATTAATATCCTATCACCTTTGCCATAGTCTGATGGTTCAAAGCAAGTTACAAGCCCCACTCCCAGTAAGAGGAGGAAATTATCCAAGGGGGTAAACACCAGAAAGTAGAGATAGTTGGGGTCACTATAGAGCATGTCCACCACAGGTACTTTTCAGCCTCTTAAAGTACAGTACAGTGTCCTCTAAAGCCGAGTGACCAGAGTGTAGACTCTGGCATCAGACTGAGCCAGGTTTGAATCCTGACTCCATGACTGACTATCCTTTTGAGCAGTAACCTCAGTCTCCTCATTTGTACATGGGGATAAAGATCTACATCTCACGATGGTGGTGTCAGGACAAAATGAGATAATGCAGGTACAACACTTTGTAAGCACCCAAGACACAGGAAAATTGCTCACGTATGTTATCACATTTGAGTCTCAGCTACCATGAGAAGTAACTAATTGAAAGTTTCCCATTAAATGATTTGCCTATATTAAATCAGTTTTTGCTCTTGAGTAAACTTAATCTAATGGACTTTTTGCTATATCATTGTGAGCATGGATTAATACATTCATGAAAAATCATTAGACTTGAGTAGATTTTTTTTTTTTTAGTCAACTTCTTCTTTTTACAGACAAGGAAGCTACAACCACATAGAAAAGTTACCCAACTTGCCTACGATCTCACAAGTGGCTAAGCCAGGACTAGAGTGATGGCGTCTTTACACAAGTTACTGCTGTTTCTACCATATTTAGCTGTGTGACATAATTTTTAATTATGACATTTATAAATTTTTTCACTCAATATTGTGGACTAGAAGCTCCTTTTTCAATGTGACAGCTAATTTTTTAATGCCAAGAAATAGATATATAGAAAAGTTCAAGGCCTAGCCCTAAAATAAGAATTTGCAAATTTCTAGTGACAGTACTCAGTCTCTCTGAATATCTCTATTGTATAAGATGTGATTTGATGTTTTAACTTTAAATTAAACTAAATTGGCTGGGCACGGTGGCTTATGCCTGTAATCCCAACACTTTGAGAGGCCAAGGCAGACGGATCATTTGAGGCCAGGAGTTTGAGACCAGCATGGCCAACATAGTGAAACCCTGTCTCTACTAAAAATACAAAATTTTAACCAGGCATGGTGGTGCACACCTGTACTCCCAGCTGCTTGGGAGACTGAGGCACGAGAATCACTTGAACCCGGGAGGTGAAGGTTGCAGTGAGCTGAAATCATGCCACTGAACTCCAACCTGGGCAACAGAGCAAGATTCTGTCTCAAAAAACAAACAAGCCAGCAAAATTAAACTAAATTTGCTACTTACATGTGTATGTGTCTTCACACTGTATATCTGGGCGTGCTCTATATTTTTTTAACTGATTCTTAAGGGTATCCCAATGATAGTAATGAAAATAAGCAGCATAGAATTTTATAGCCATCCTAGAACAGTATTTCCTGTATATTTTAATTCACTGGATTTGGGAAAGAAGGCTTGGTTATGTTGCTTTCATTTAATGTCCATTTATCAATCTCCATCTTTGTGTCAGATGTTTGCTAGGTGCTTGGGGGATGAGAAAGGGTCACCACATGACCGTAATCCTCCTACCCACAGATAACTACTCTAAACATGTTGACAGCCTTCTCTATATATTTTTTGCACATGTAGGTTTTAATAAAAGTGACATAATAAAATACTTTCAACAATTATAATTACAGAAACAGTGCCTATCATGGTAGGAGGAAACTAGAGCAAATCAGAGGGCACAAAACTGAAAACTAAGAGGATTCCCATTTCCTCCCAATCCTGACTGTCCTCCCCAGCCCTACTCACTAGAGGCAACCACTGAGTGGTCCCTGATTTTGTTCTGGTAGTTAACATTGTATTCATATAAAATATTTTAACTCTGGTTTTAGATTTGTTAGCTTTAGACAGTATCTGTTGACCTTTTGCTATAAAATATGAAGAAATTTTTTATCAGTTCAAGATTGAGCCTTTCTTCTTCTCAGCTTCCAGTTTCTAAAACTGTTTTTTTCCTTGAAAAGGTCTCTGACATTTATTATTACTGGTGTAGTATCTCTTGTGCTTTTTCATAGGCTAGTTTAAAAATGGAATGCATTATTGTGATCACATGTTACATGTATATTCGCTTTAGAGCTAAATAATATGTATGTCATTCTAAGATACTAAACTTTGTTGATCAGAGGGGAATCTTCTAGGCATCCCTGTCTAAAACTCTTCATTTCTCTCCAGCTTTTTTCACTTCTTCCATTTCAACTACTGCTCTTCCTTGTATCTCATGTTATTATCTTCCTTGAATATTCTTTTTCTTTTTCTTTGCTCTGCTGCCCAGGCTGGAGTGCAGTGGCGTAACCTCGGCTGCAACCTCCCCCTCCCAGGTTCAAGCAATTCTCGTGCCTCAGCCTCCCGAGTAGCTGGGATTATAAGCACTTGCCACCATACCCAGCTAATTTTTGGGGTTTGTTGTTGTTTTTATTATACTTTAAGTTCTAGGGTACAAGTGTACAACGTGCAAGTTTGTTACATAGGTATACATGTGACATGTTGGTTTGCTGCACCTATCACCTTGTCATTTACATTAAGTATTTCACCTAATACTATCCCTCCCACGCCCCCTACCCCCTGACAGGCCCTGGTGTGTGATGTTCCCCACCCTGTGTCCTCGTGTTTTCATTGTTCAACACCCACCTGTGAGTAAGAAGATGCAGTGTTTGGTTTTCTGTCCTTGTGATAGTTTGCTTAAAATGATGGTTCCCAGCTTCATCCGTGTCCCTGCAAAGGACATGAACTCATCCTTTTTTATGGCTGCATAGTATGCCATGGTGTATATGTGCCACATTTTCTTAAGCCAGTCTATCATTGAAGGACATTTGGGTTGGTTCCAAGCCTTTTCTATTGTGAATAGTGCTGCAGTAAACTTACGTGTGCATGTGTCTTTATACTAGCATGATTTATAATCCTTTGGGTATATACCCAGTAATGGGATCGCTGGGTCAACTGGTATTTCTAGTTCTAAATCCTTGAGGAATCGCCATGCTGTCTTCCCCAATGGTTGAACTAATTTACACTCCCACCAACAGTGTAAAAGCATTCCTATTTCTTCACATCTTCTCCAGCATCTGTTGTTTCCTGTCTTTTTAATGATCACCGTTCTAACTGGCATGAGGTGGTATCTCATTGTGGTTTTGATTTGCATTTCTCTGATGACCAGTGATGATGAGCATTTTTTCATATGTCTCTTGGCTGCATAAATACCTTCTTTTGAGAAGTGTCTGTTCATATCCTTTGCCCATTTTTTCTTTTCTTTCTTTTTTTTTTTTTTAAGATGGGATTTCACCTTGTTAACCAGGATGGTCTCAATCTCTTGACTTCGTGATCCACCCGCCTTGGCCTCCCAAAGTGCTGGGATTACAGGCATGAGCCACCACGCATGGCCCCTTTGCCCACTTTTTGATGGGGTTGTTTTTTTCCTGTAAGTTTGTTTAAGTTATTTGTAGATTCTGGATATTAGCCCTTTGTCAGATGGATAGATTGCAAAAATTTTCTTCCATTCTGTAGGTTGCTTGTTCACTGTGATGATAGTTTCTTTTGCTGTGCAGAAGCTTTTTAGTTTAATTAGATCCCATTTGTCTATTTTGGCTTTTGTTGCCATTGCTTTTAGTATTTCAGTCATGAAGTCTTTCCCCATGCCTGTGTCCTGAATGGTATTGCCTAGGTTTTCTTCTAGTGTTTTTATGGTGTTAGGTCTTACATTTAAGTCTTTAATCTATCTTGAGTTAATTTTTGTATATGGTTTAAGGAAGGGATCCAGTTTCAGCTTTCTACATATGGCTAGCCAGTTTTCTCAGCACCATTTATTAAATAAGGAATCCTTTCCCCATTTCTTGTTTTTATCAGGTTTGTCAAAGGTCAGATGGTTGTAGTTGTGTGATGTTATTTGTGAGGCCTCTGTTCTGTTCCATTGGTCTATATATCTGTTTTGGTATGAGTACCATGCTGTTTTGGTTACTGTAGCCTCATAGTATAGTCTGAAGTCAGGTAGCATGATGCCTCCAGCTTTGTTCTTTTTGCTTAGGATTGTCTTGGCTATGCGGGCTCTTTTTTAGTTCCATATGAAGTTTAAAGTAGTTTTTTCCAATTCTGTGAAGAAAGTCAGTGGTAAGCTTGATGTGGGGGATAGCATTGAATCTATAAATTACCTTGGACAGTATGGCCATTTTCATGATATTGATTCTTCCTATCCATGAGCATGGAATGTTCTTCCAGTTGTTTGTGTCCTCTTTTATTTCGTTGAGCAGTGATTTGTTGTTCTCCTTGAAGAGGTCCTTCACATCCTTTGTAAGTTGTATTCCTAGGTATTTTATTCTCCTTGTAATAATTGTGAATGGGAGTACACTCATGATTTGGCTCTCTATTTGTCTACTATTGGTGTATAGGAATGCTTGTGATTTTTGCATGTTGATTTTGTATCCTGAGACTTTGCTGAAGTTGCTTATCAGCTTAAGGAGATTTTGGACTGACATGATAGGGTTTTCTAAATATACAATCATGTCATCTGCAAACAGAGACAATATGACTTCCTCTTTTCCTAATTAAATACCCTTTATTTCCTTCTCTTGCCTGATTGCCCTAGCCAAAACTTCAATGCTATGTTGAATAGGAGTGGTGAGAGAGGACATCCTTGTCTTGTGTGGGTTTTCAGAGGGAATGCTTCCAGTTTTTGCCCATTTGGTGTGATATTGGCTGTGGGTTTGTCATACATAGCTCTTATTATTTTGAGATACGTTCCATTGATACCTAGTTTATTGAGAGTTTTTAGCATGAAGGGCTGTTGAATTTTGTCAAAGGCCTTTTCTGCATCTATTGAGATAATCATGTGGTTTTTGTCTTTGGTTCTGTTTATATGATGGATTACGTTTATTGGTTTATGTATGTTGAACCAGCCTTGCATACCATAGATGAAGCCAACTTGATTGTGGTGGATGAGCTTTTTGATATGCCACTGGATTCGGTTTGCCAGTATTTTATTGAGGATTTTTGCATCGATGTTCATCAGGGATATTGGCCTAAAATTCTCTTTTTTTCGTTGTGTCTCTGCCAGGTTTTGGTATCAGGATGATGCTGGCCTCATAAAATGAGTTAGGGAGGATTCCCTCTTTTTCTATTGATTGGAATAGTTTCAGAAGGAATGGTACCAGCTCCTCTTTGTACCTCTGGTAGAATTCAGCTGTGAATACATCTGGTCCTGGACTTTTTTTGGTTGCTAGGGTATTAATTATTGCCTCAATTTCAGAACCTGTTATTGGTCTATTGAGAGATTCAACTTCTTCCTGGTTTAGTCTTGGCAGGGAGTATGTGTCCAGGAATTTATCCATTTCTTCTAGATTTTCCAGTTTATTTGCATAGAGGTGTTCATAGCATTCTCTGATGGTAGTTTGTATTTCTGTGGGATCGGTGGTAGTGTCCCCTTTGTAATTTTTTATTGCATCTATTTGATTCTTCTCTCTTTTCTGCTTTGTTAGTCTTGCTAGTGGTCTACCTATTTTGTTGATCTTTTCAAAAAACCAGGTCCCGGATTCATTGATTTTTTGAAGCATTTTTTGTGTCTATATCTCCTTCAGTTCTGCTCTGATCTTAGTTATTTCTTGCCTTCTGCTAGCTTTTGAATGTGTCTGCTCTTGCTTCTCTAGTTCTTTTAATTGTGATGTTAAGGTGTCAATTTTAGATCTTTTCTGCTTTCTCTTGTGGGCATTTAGTGCTATAAATTTCCCTCTCCACACTGCTTTAAATGTGTCCCAGAGATTGTGGTATGTTGTGTCTTTGTTCTCATTTGTTTCAAAGAACACTTTTATTTCTGCCTTCATTTCATTATTTATCCAGTAGTCATTCAGTATCAGGTTGATCAGTTTCCATGTAGTTGTGCAGTTTTGAGTGAGTTTCTTAATCCTGAGTTCTAATTCGTTTGCGCTGTGGTCTGAGAGAGTTTGTTGTGATTTCTGTTCTTTTACATTTGCTGAGGAGTGTTTTACTTCCAATTATGTGGTCAATTTTAGAATAAGTTCCATGTGGTGCTGAGAAGAACGTATATTCTGTCGATGTGGGGTGTAGAGTTCTGTAGATGCCTATTAGGTCTGCTTGGTCCAGAGCTGAGTTCAAGTCCTGGATATCCTTGTTAACCTTCTGTCTCATTGATCTGTCTAATCTTGACAGTGGGGTGTTAAAGTCTCCCATTATTATTGTGTGGGAGTCTAAGTCTCTTTGTAGGTTTCTAAGGACTTGCTTTATGAATCTGGGTGCTCCTGTATTGGGTGTATATATATTTAGGATAGTTAGCTCTTCTTTTTGAATTGATCCCTTTACCATTATGTAGTGGCCTTCTTTGTCTCTTCTAGTCTTTGTTGGTTTAAAGTCTGTTTTATCAGAGACTAAGATTGCAACCCCTGTTTTTTTTTTTTGTTTTCCATTTGCTAGGTAGATCTTCCTCCATCCCTTTATTTTGAGCCTGTGTGTGTCTCTGCACATGAGATGGGTCTCCTGAGTACAGCACACCAGTGGGTCTTGACTCTTTATCCAGTTTGCCCGTCTGTGTGTTTTAATTGGGGCATTTAACCCATTTACATTTAAGGTTAATATTGTTATGTGTGAATTTGATCCTTTCATTTTGCTGTTAGCTGGTTATTTTGCCCATTAATTGATGCAGTTTCTTCATAGCATCAATTGTCTTTACAATGTGGCATGTTTTTGCAGTGGCTGGTACCAATTTTTCCTTTCCACGTTTAGTGCTTCCTTCAGGAGCTCTTGTAAGGCAGACCTGGTGGTGACAGAATCTTTCAGCATTTGCTTGTCTGTAAAGGATTTTATTTCTCCCTCACATATGAAACTTAGTTTGGCTGGATATGAGATTCTTGGTTGAAAATACTTTTCTTTAGTAATGTTGAATATTGGCCCCCACTCTCTTTTGGCTTGTAGGGTTTCTGCCAAGAGATCCACTTTTAGTCTGATGGGATTCTCTTTGTGGGTAACCCAGCCTTTCTCTCTGACTGCCCTTAATATTTTTTCCTTCATTTCAACCTTGGTGAACCTGACAATTATGTGTCTTGGAGTTGCTCTTCTCGAGGAGCATCTTTGTGGCGTTTTTTGTATTTCCTGAATTTGAATGTTGGCCTGCTTTGCTAGGCTAGGGAAGTTCTCCTGGATAATATCCCGAGGAGTGTTTTCTAACTTATTTCCATTCTCCCCATTGCTTTCTGGTACACCAGTCAAATTTATATTTGGTCTTTTCACATAGTCCCATATTTCTTGAAGGCATTGTTCATTTCTTTTCACTCTTTTTTCTCTAATCTTGTCTTCTTGCTTTATTTCATTAATTTGATCTTCAATCACTGATATCCTTTTTCCACTTGATCAAATTGGCTACTGAAGCTTGTGCAGGCATCATGAAGTTCTCGTACCGTGGTTTTCAGCTCCATCAGGTCATTTAAGGTATTCTCTACACTGTTTATTCTAGTTAGTCATTCCTCTAACCTTTTCTCACGATTTTAAGCTTCCTTGCAATGGGTTGGAACATGCTCCTTTGGCTCGGAGAAGTTTCTTATTACTGACCTTCTGAAGCCTACTTCTGTCAACTCGTGAAACTCATTCTCTGCCCAGTTTTGTTCCCTTGCTAGCAAGAAGCTGCAATCCTTTGGAGGGGAAGAGGCGCTTTGGTTTTTGGAATTTTCCACTTTTCTGCTGTGGTTTCTGCCTATCTTTGTGGTTTTATCTACCTTTGATCTTTGATGTTGGTGACCTACAGATTGGGTTTTGGTGTGGATGTCCTTTTTGTTGATACTGATGCTATTCCTTTCTGTTTGTTAGTTTTCCTTCTAACAGGCCCCTCAACTACAGGTCTGTTGAGCTTTGCTGGAGGTTCACTCCAGACCCTGCTTGCCTGGGTATCACCAGCGGAGGCTGCAGAACAGCAAATAATTGCTGTCTGATCTTTTTTCTGGAAGTTTCATCCCAGAGGGGCACCCACCTGTTTGAGGTGTCTGTTGGCCCCATCTGCAAGTTGTCTCCCAGTGAGGCTATATGGGGGTTTGGGACGCACTTGAGGAGGCAGTCTGTCTGTTCTCCGAGCTCGAACACTGTGCTGAGAGAACCGCTGCTCTCTGAAGAGCTGTCAGAAAGGGATGTTTTTTTTTTTTTTTTTTTTTTTTTTGAGACGGTGTCTCACGCTGTTGCCCAGGCTGGAGTGCAGTGGCGCGATCTCGGCTTACTGCAAGCTCCGCCTCCTGGGTTCACGCCATTCTCCTGCCTCAGCCTCCTGAGTAGCTAGGACTACAGGCGCCCGCCACCGCGCCCGGCTAATTTTTTGTATTTTTAGTAGAGACGGGGTTTCACTGTGGTCTCGATCTCCTGACCTTGTGATCCGCCCGCCTCGGCCTCCCAAAGTGCTGGGATTACAGGCTTGAGCCACCGCGCCCGGCAGAAAGGGATGTTTAAGTCGGATGTTTAAGTCTGCAGATGCTGTCTGCTGCTTTTTGTTCTGCTGTGCCCTGCCCCTAGAGGTGGAATCTAGAGAGGCAGTAGGCCTTGCTGAACTGCGGTGGGTTCTGCCCAATTCATGCTTACAGGCCACTTTGTTTACATTGTTAGCTACTCAAGCATCAGCAATGGAGGATGCCCCTCCCCCCATCAAGCTGCAGCATCACAGGTTGATCTCAGACTGTTGCGCTAGCAGTGAGCAAGGCTCTGTGGGCGTGAGACCTGCCAAGCCAGGCACAGGAGGGTATCTCCTGGTCTGCCAGTGGCTAAGACCATAGGAAAAACGTGGTATTTGGTTAGTAGTGTACCGTTTCTCCGGGTACATTCTGTCATGGCTTCCCTTGACAAGGAAAAGGAAATCCCCTGTCCCCTTGCACGTTCCAGGTGAGGCAACACCCCACCCTGCTTCATCTCACCCTCCATGGGCTGTACCCACTGTCCAACCAGTCCCAGTGAGATGAACCAGGTACCTCAGTTGGAAATGCAGAAATCACCCATCTTCTGTGTCCATCTCGGTGGGAGCTGCAGACTGGAGCTGTTCCTATTTAGGCATCTTGGAAGTGACCCTCAATTTTTGGGTTTTTTTTTTCTGAGACAGGTTCTCGCTCTGTTGCCCAAGTTGGAGTGCAATGGTGCAATCTCAGCTCATTGCAACCTCTACCTCGTGGGCTCAAGTGATTCTCCTGCCTCAGCCTCCTGAGTAGCTGGGATTACAGTCATGCACAACTATCGTTGCGTAATTTTTGTATTTTTAGTAGGTAAGGGGTTTTGCCGTGTTGGCCAGGCTGGTCTCGAACTCCTGACCTCAAGTGATCTGCCTGCTTCAGCCTCCCAAAGTGCTGAGATTATAGGTGTGAGCCACCACACCCGGCCAAATTTTTTTTTTTTTTGAGTCTGTCTCTCAGTACTTTTTTCATGTAGGGCTCACAGTGGCAAATTTTTTTAGTTTACAAAGTCTCAATTTTTTTAGTTTTAGAAAGTCTCAAGCTTTATCTTCATATTTGCTTTGAAAGTTTAGATGAATATAAATATCCAGATTTTAAATTTAAAGAAATTGCTCCCATTATCTTCCAGTATTTCATTCAATGTATATAAAAAGTCAGTAAGAGTCTGATTCTCATTCCTTGCTTAATGATGAGTTTTTTCTTTCTCTGAGGTATTTAGAATTTTTAAAAATCCTTACTGTACAATTTTCAGCAGAATGTTTAGCTGTGAATCTTTTCTTACCAATCTTACTCAGCATTTTGCGAAACCTTCCCATATGAAGATGCATGTCTTATTTCAGCATCGGGGCATTTTCTTAAGTTATTTCGTTTCATTATCTTTGTTGTTTGTATCTTTTGCACTTTCTATTTGAGCAGCTTTCAACTGTCAGGACATGGCCTCCATGTTTTAAATCTGTTTGTGTGTACTTTACATTTCTTGGTCTTTCTCTTTCTCTTTACTGTTCTCAGATTTCTTTGAATTTATCTTCCCAGTTTAAAAACTTGGTCTAGGGCAAGGCACAGTGGCTCACGTCTGTAATCCAAGTGTTTTAAGAGGCTGAGGCCTGTGGATCACTTGAGCACAGGTGTTGAGACCAGCGTGGGCAACATGGTGGAATTCCATCTCTACTAAAGATACAAAAGATAAAAAATTAGCCAGGTATGCCTGTAGTCCCAGCTTCCCAGGAGGCTGAGGTGGGAGGATCATCTGAGCACAGGAAGGTTGAGGCTGCAGTGAGCTGTGTTCATGCCACTGTACTGCAGCCTGGGCAACAGAGTTAGGACCTTTCTCAAATAAACAATAATAAAATAAAAGCTTGGTCCTGTACAGCATGTAATTTTAATTTTACCCATACAGTAAATTTTTTCAGTGATATTTTTAATTTTCAAGATTTCTTGTTCTCCAGTTGTTTATTTCTTCATAGACTGTTCTTGTTTTAAGTCTGTAATATTCGTAATCTCCCTGAGGATACCAAATCGAAATTTTGCTTGTTTTAATTCTTTCCAGTTGTATTAGTCCATTTTCACACTGCTGATAAAGACATACCCAAGACTGGGCAATTTACAAAAGAAAGAAGTTTATTGGACTTACAGTTCCACATGGCTGGGGAGGCCTCACAATCATGGCAGAAGGCAAGGGAGAGCAAGTCACATCTTATGTGGATGGCAGCAGGTAAAGATGTTGTACAGGGAAACTCTCATTTTTAAAATTATCAGATCTCATGAGACCCATTCACTGTCATGAGAATAGCACAGGAAAGACCTGCCCCCATAATTCAGTCATTTCCCACTGGGTCCCTCCCACAGCACATGGGAATTATGGGATCTACAAGATGAGATTTGTGTGGGGACACAGAGCCAAACCATATTATTCCACCCCTGGCCCCTCCTAAATCTCATATCTTCACATTCAGAACCAATCATGCCTTCACACAGTCCCCCACGGTCTTAACTCATTTCAGCATTAACTCAAAATTCCACAGTCCAAAGTCTCATCCAAGACAAGGCAAGTCCCTTCTGCCTATGAGCCTGGAAAATCAAAAGCAAGTTAGGGCTGGGCGTGATTTTCATGCCTGTAACCCCAGCACTTTGGGAGGCCGAGGTGGGCGGATCATGAGGTCAGGAGATTGAGACCATCCTGGCTAACATGGTGAAACCCCGTCTCTACTAAAAATGCAAAAAATTATCCGGGCGTGGTGGTGGGCACCTGTAGTCCCAGCTACTCGGGAGGCTGAGGCAGGAGAATGGCGTGAACCTGGGAGGCGGAACTTGCAATGAGCCGAGATCATGCCACTGCACTGCAGCCTGGACGACAGAGCAAGACTCCATCTCAAAAAAAAAAAAAAAAAAAGCAAGTTAGTTACTTCCTAAATACAGTAGGGGTACAAGCATTGGGTAAATACAGCCATTCCAAATGGAAGAAATTGGCCAAAGCAAAAGGGCTACAGGCCCTATGCAAGTCCAAAGTCCAGCGGAGCAGTCAAATCTTAAAGCTCCAGAATGGTATCTTTCGACTCCGTATCTCACATCCAGGTTACACTGATGCAAGAGATTGCTTCCCATGATCTTGGGCAACTCCTCCCCTGTGCTTTGCATGGTACAGCCTACCTCCTGGCTGCTTTCACAGGCTGACATTGAGTGTCTGCAGCATTTCCAGGCATACGGTGCAAGCTCTAGGTAGATATACCATTCTGGGGTCTGGAGGACTATGGCCCTCTTCTCACAGCTCCACTAGGTGGTGCCCCAGTATGGACTCTGTGTGGGGGCTTTGACCCCACATTTCCCTTCTGTACTGCCCTTGCAGAGGTTCTCCATGAGAGCTCTACCCCGTAGCAAACTTCTGCCTGGACATCCAGGCATTTCCATGTATCTCTGAAATCTAAGCAGAGGTTCCCAAACCTTTTTCTTGACTTCTGTGTACCTGCAGGCTCAATACCACATGGAAGCTGCCAAGGCTTGGGGCTTGCACCCTCTGAAGCCACAACCTGAGCTGTACCTTGTCCCCTTTTAGCCATGACTAGAGCTGCTGGGGATGCAGAGCACCAAGTCCCTAGGCTGCACATAGCGAGGGGCCACAGGCCCTACCCATGAAACCACTTTTTCCTCCTTGGCCTCCCAGGGTGTGATGGGAGGGGCTGCCATGAAGACCTCTGACATTCCTGGAGACATTTTCCCCATTGTCTTGGGGATTAACATTCAGCTCCTTGTTTTTTTATGCAAATTTCTGTAGCTGGCTTGAATTTCTCCTCAGAAAATGGGATTTTCTTTTCTATCACAATGTCAGGCTAAAATTTTCCAAACATTTATGCTCTGTTTCCCTTATAAAACTGAATGCCTTTAACAGCACCCAAGTCACCTCTTGAATTCTTTTCTGCTTAGAAATTTCTTCTGCCAGATCATCCTCTGCCTAAATCATCTCTCTCAAGTTCAAAGTTCCACAAATCTCTAGGGTGGGGCGCAATGCTGCCAGTTCCTTTGCTAAAGCAAAGCAAGAGTCACCTTTTCTCAAGTTCCCAACAAGTTCCTCATTTCCATCTGAGACCACCTCAGCCTGGACCTTACTGTTCATATCACTATCAGCATTTTTGTCAAAGTCATTCAACATGTCTCTAGGAAGTTCCAGACTTTCTCACATTTTCCTTTCTTCTGAGCCCTCCAAACTATTCCAACCTCTGCCTATTTCCCAGTTCCAAAGTTGCTTCCACTTTTTCAAGTATCTTTCCAGCAACACCCCACTCCTGGTACCAATTTACTGTATTAGTCCATTTTCACACTGCTGATAATGACATACCCAAGACTGGGCAATTTACAAAAGAAAGAGGTTTACTGGACTTACAGCTCCACATGGCTAGGGAGGCCTCACAATCATGGCAGAAGGCAAGGAGGAGCAAGTCACATCTTATGTGGATGGTAGCAGGCAAAGAGAGAGATTGTGCAGGGAAACTCACGTTTTTAAAACCATCAGATTTCATGAGACCCATTCACTATCATGAGAACAGCACAGGAAAGACCCGCCCCCATAATTCAGTCATCTCCCACCACATCCCTCCCACAACATGTAGGAATTATGGGAGCTACAAGACAAGATTTGGCTGGGGACACAGAACCAAATCATATCACCAGTGAATTGTATTTTTATCCACTTCCTCTGTGTTACTTGTTCTGTTGGTTTTCTCAGTCTTCTCTTTCATACTGTCATTTTTCCTCATGTGTCCTCAAATTTTTATTTAATGTGGATGCTACTCATATATCTGCCTGGAACATTACTTGAGTTATTATAATAGCAAGGATGAATTTCCAGTAGCTCAATAGGTCTCTTTTCCTAGTAGACCTCTCCACTGAAGTTAAAAAATTTCTGGTGACCTGATTTGTAACATTCACTATGTTATTAATATAACCATTTTCCAATGCCAAAAATTCTAACATACTAGTTTTATTGGTTGCATAGTTTTTCATCATAGTACTGTTTACTCTTTCTCTTATTATTGGATATTTGATTTTTTCCAACTTTTCATTAAATAACATCAAGAACAGATTTGTACATGTATTTCTTCATGTATCTCTGATAGTTTTCATAATGTTAATTCCTAGAGTGAAATTTATAGGTCATGAAAGACTTCTAATAGACATTGCTAAATTGTCTTTTGAAGATTGTAACAAGTCTCAGTCTCACATAAAAATACCCTTTCCCCCCAACACTCTTGATAATGGCAGATAATAACGTTCTTTTTAATCTCTGCTAACTTAGCAATATACATATTACTATATACATATTGAATATGAATATTTTCCTGTTGAATTTACGTATTTGGGCATTTTCATAAGTTTGTTTCTTTTGTGAATTGACTCTTTATGTCCTTTGCCTGTTTTTCTGTTCACCATTTTGTTCTGCTTTGTCAGACTTTATTTTGGGAATGTTAAGTGTTTGTTATAATTACTGTAAGTTTTTTCTCAGTTTGTGGTTTGCCTTTAACTTTTTTATGTGTCTTTTACTAAATATGTGTTTTGATGCTGTATATGTAAAACCACCCACTCACCTGTCCAGAGATTAAATTTCATCTATGTAGCTTGGTATGTTTATGATTTCTAGTTTTGCATTAAACTTTTCAATCCATGTACATTTATTTTGGAATATGGCTTATATAGGGACACATCTTTGTTTTTTCAGAAATAACTAATTAGCTAGCATCTTTTTCCTTGACTGGTAGTTCATCCTTTCCCCATTAATTTGAAATCTCACCTTTGTCATATACTAAACGTTTTATATAATATGTGTGTGTATCTGCCTAGAAATCCTATGTGCCTGCCCAGGCACATCTTACAATTCTTGATGTTTCTAACAAGACCACTCTGTTACTTTACTGTTTTAGAAAGCACTTAAGTGTAATACTTAATCTACTGTATTAAAACTGTATACAACACCCAGGCATGATGGCTTATGCCTGTAATCTCAGCACTTTGGGAGGCTGAGGTGGGAGGATCATTTTAACCCAGGAGTTTAAGACCAGCCCAGGCAATATAGTGAGACCTTGACTCTACAAAAAATTTAAAAATTAGCTGGGTGTTGTGGCATGCGCCGGTGGTCCCAGATATTCAGGAGTCTGAGGCGGGCACTCGCTTGAGCCTGGGAGGTCAAGTCTTCAGTGAGCTGTTGTCATACCACTGCACTCCAGCCTGGGTGACAGACCAAGATCCTGTCTCAAACAAACAAACAAAAAATTGTATCCAGTGCTAGTGTATTTCTAAAAATCCTGATTTCTAAAAATTAATGACCCCCCAAAATATTTCCCTCATCAGAATGTTCTGTTATCAGCCAAAGATTTCTTTTTGTCAGCTCACAGCCTGCCAGAATAAAGGCAACAGTGGTAGACAGGGTGAACCGTTGTGATTCTGAAGCATTCTAAGTGGTTTCAGAGATATGAAAATTTCATCATCTTGTTTTGTGTTAGGGGAAAAGGAAATATTGGTAAAGTAAACATTGAAAATTGAGGTAAATACCAGTATTTGAACTTTGAAAAAGTAGCCAGAATGTTCCTAAGGTGGCAGCATTTCAGAAATTATACAGTTTCTCAATGCTGCTGGTTACTGGAACAGTTCTAAGGCTCTGCCCATGTCTGGACATCACATTCCATCTTCCTTGTCCTTATAGGGCTTCAGCCACACAGCTGGTTAAGGTACAGTTTGACCATGGATTTCTCAAGAAATGAAAAGTACATTATGGTGCTGTAGGTCAGATGTGAAGTATGTGTCCTATTTTGTGAACTATTGTAGCAAAACTAAATCAATGAAGGGATTTTGCTGAGAAAGTGGTTACCAGCATTCACAGAGCTGGCTACTGGGTGAAAAACCTGAATTCTAAGTTTTGCAGTTAACTGCATGACACTGAGTATTACCTAATGATTCCTTTTGTTTTTTTCAGTTGCTTTTGCATTATATAGGTGTTTTCCCAAATGTGTTCTGGAAGACATTATTGCTGCAAGGTGCTCTGGAAGACGTTTCAGGGACCATAGCTAAATCAGTTAAAGAAAAGCTGTGTACTAGATCCTTCTCTAAGAAATGCATTGGCTGGGCACGGTGGCTCATGCCTGTAATCCCAGCACTTAGGGAGGCCAAGGCAGGCAGATCACTTGAGGTTGGGAGTACAAGATCAGCCTAGTCAAAATAGTGAAACCCCACCTCTACTAAAAATACAAAAAAAAATTAGCCAGGCTTGGTGGCGCACGCCTGTAGTCCCAGTTACTTGGGAGGCTGAGGCTGTAGGATCACTTGAGCCCAGGAGGCAGAGGTTGTAGTGAGCCCAGAGCATGCCACTGCACTCCAGCCTGGGTGATGGGAGTGAAACCCTGTCTCAAAAAAAAAAAAAAAAAAAAAAAAAAAAGAAATGCACAATATGTAGTCCCATACTAAAGGCTCTAAAAAGTCTTACAGAAAAGAAATTTAAATCTTTTGGGCCTATTTCTTGACATCTGTAGGAACCATTTCATAAATCCACTTCAGGAAGCTGTATTAGCTGCTGTGCAAGGTATCAAACATCTATAATTCTAGTTCCAGTAAAAAGTTGTATATAAATAAGTTACTTTTTATGTAGTACTTTAATTTGTAATATCAGTATGGAATCTTCTTAAGGAAACACTGAAAAAATCCTTTAATTGTACAAGATCTTTGTACAGTATCATGGATTTTTAAACACAGAAACACAGAGAAGCATTGTTTTATCCTGTGAATACCAAAACTTTGATTTGGAATTATTGGTGAGAAAAAAGCAGGATCAAACATTTCCCTACTTTTTAGGAGTTCTGTGCAATACCTCAAATTCTGTCCAGAATATTCCTACAAAGTACAGTGTGATGTTAGACACTGTTTACATCCAACATGTTTTCTTTTGTTTAATGTAATTTGAGCTATTATTGGCTCAAAATATATAGATTCTTAGTGATCTTTTATATTTATTGTTCATAAAATAATGTTTGGCTTCCTAATAAGAAAGTTAAGAGGAAAATCAAGGTGTTTTCCTCTTGCTTGTAGGATGGGTGCTGCAGACAATATATATAAAGGACGGAGTACATTTATGGAAGAACTGACTGACACAGCAGAAATAATCAGAAAAGCAACATCACAGTCCTTGGTTATCTTGGATGAATTGGGAAGAGGGACGAGCACCCATGATGGAATTGCCATTGCCTATGCTACACTTGAGTATTTCATCAGAGATGTAAGTATCCGGTAAACTGTATTTAAAAAGAAATTAATTTTTAAATTGTTATTTTTAAATGAAAGTTATAATTGTACTATATTTATGGGGTACAGTGTGATGTTTTGAAATATATAAACAATGTGGAGTGATTAAGTAACATATTCTTCACCTCATTTAGATATCATTTTTTGTAGTGAGACATTTGAAATTTATTCTCTTAGTTATTTTGAAATATATATTATTACTGCTGTAGTCATAATACCATTATGCAATCCCTGCATACCCTTGTGTACATGGATGATACATATTATACACATTATTTTCCTGATCTCAGTCTGCAAATACTCAGAATTCTCTTTTTTATAACTGACCGCAGCCCTGCAAATGATCACTAGAATGCTACACACTGAATTCAGACAGATTGACCCTAAATAATATTTGTAGTTTTTTGATACATGTTCCTTTTTCTTGCTGACTCAACATAAATCTGGTTGTATGAAAAAGGCCTCCCTGGCAGTGTTTTCACTCAGAATTGTATCTTATTATCCTTGGTGAACCCTAAATCAAGAACAGGTATCATCCATCTACAGCCAAATTCCTCGAGGGACAAACAAGGAAATACTGCCATTTCTACTTTGTGAAATCCTTTTATTTTACCAACATCCTGAAAGATCTCATTGTGAGATCTTTGATCTCATCTCATTGTGTTTCTATATGATTTGGTAACATCATTCCTTCAAAGCATGTCTCCTTTTTTCAGGGTGCATTTCTAAGCTTCAGTGTGAAATTTTGTTTGTGTCAAACTTTCCATCCCTATCACTTCCGTCTAACTGTCCCCTTTAGTTTACTTTCTCTATCTTGTTCATTTTGGTCTCTGCTTTTGAAATCTCTCCCTCATGGAACCTGCCCTTAGGCCTTTCCCTTCTCTGGTCTTTCTTTTCTGTTTTTTCCCCCCATTTTCTTGCTCCTTTGTCATTGTGTCTTCCCTTGTTTTCATTTCTTTCTCTCTTCTATTTAAGGAAGAGATTGGCTATTTAAGCCAATAAAATCATACTTTTAATATTTCTTTTCAAAAAGCAACACAAGGCCGGGCATGGTGGCTCACGCCTGTAATCCCAGCACTTTGGGAGGCCGAGGTGGGCAGATCACAAGGTCAGAAGATCGAGACCATCCTGGCTAACAGAGTGAAACCCCGTCTCTACTAAAAACACAAAAAAAATAGCTGGGCGTGGTGGCAGGTGCCTGTAGTCCCAGCTACTTGGGAGGCTGAGGCAGGAGAATGATGTGAACCTGGGAGGCGTTGCTTGCAGTGAGCCGAGATCGTGCCACTGCACTCCAACCTGGGTGACAGAGCAAGACTCCGTCTCAGAAGAAAAAAAAAAAGCAACACAAAAATAAAATTTCTTTTTCTTTAACCTTTTGTTGCCCTTGGTATTTTGGGGTTTAGTTTTGTTTTTAAAGCTTAATTTCCATTTGATTTTTTCCCAGAAGATAGTTTTTTTTCAGTCTTTAGAGACTCAGCTCCATGCATGGGCTTTGATGGAGATCATGGGGCAGCATGCTCACATCTAAATTGGAGTGGAGTTGTTTGGTCCCCTAGGCTTCTTGAGAATGATTCCTGACTACCTTGCTGTGAGTGGCAGAACTTGTGCAGTAATACAGTTTCACACACTCCTTGGGAAGCACAGAGACATCAACAACGCTCAATTTGGAAATGTCCCTGACAGCTGCACCTTCTACCATATTTCAAATGACAAACCTCTTAATGGCCTTGTCCTTAGGTTTGCATCCAACACAGTTTGTGCAGCAAATAGGTTGCACCTAGCTATGGCCCTTTTTGGCACAACCATTGTTGTTGTTCTTCCTCCTTCTCTTCTTTCTCCTCCTCCTCCTCCTTTTTTTTTTTTTTTTTTTGAAACGGGTTCACTCTGTCACTCAGGCTGCAGTGCAGCGGCATGATCATGGCTTACTGCAGCCTCAAACTATCTGGGCCCAGGTGATCCTTCCACTTCGGCCTCCCGAGTAGCTGGGACTACAGACACACACCAACCATACCCAGCTAATTTTTGTATTCTTTTAGAGACGGAGTTTCACCATGTTGCCCAAGCTAGTCTTGAACTCTTGGGCTCCAGCGATCCACCTGCCTTGGCTTCCCAAACTTCTGGAATTATAGGCATGAGTTACCGTGCCCAGCCTCCCTTCTTTTCTTTGTTATTTTGGCAGTGAAGACCCAAGAGAGACTCAGGTTTTGTTTAAACATTTATTTAGATTACATAGGTAATTAAGACATTTTGTTTTTTTAAAGGAATTTTTTGTTTTGCTTTAAAAAATTTATTTGCAAAAAGACGTAACTCAGAAACTTTAATCATTTTAGAAACTACATAGGAAAGCAATTGACTTTTGTATATTAACCTTGTATCCTGCAACCTTGCTATAATCACTTACTAATGCCAGTCTGTGTGTATGTCAATTCTTTTGAATTTCCTACATAGGCAGTCATGTCAGCTACAAACAGACAGTTTCGCTTCTTTCTTCCCCATCTATTTTTTTTTTCTTGTCTTACTGCACTAACTAGGACTTTCAGTACAGTGTTGAAAAAGTAGTAAGAAAGGATATCCTTGCCTTGTTTCTGATCTTAGTGGGAAAGCTTTTTAAGTTTCTCACCATTAAGTATGATGTTAGCTAGAGGCTGTTTGTGGCTATTCCTTATCAAATTGAGGAAGTTCTCCTCTATTCCTAGTTTACTGAGAGTTTTTTTAATCATGAATGGGTGTTAGATTTTGTCAAATGCTTTCTGTGCATCTATTGATATGATCATGTGATTTTTCTTCTTTAGCCTGTTGATGTGATGGATGATGTTAACTGGTGTTCAAATGTTGAATGAGTCTTTCACACTTGGGATGAGTCCTACCTGGTTATGGTCTGTTTTTCTTTTTATACATTGGATTCATTTTGCTGATATTTTATTGAGGATTTTTGCATCTATGTTTATGAGATACTGGTTTGTAGTTTTCTTATAATGTCTTTGTCTGGTTTTGGTATTAAGGTAATGCTGGCCTCATAGAATGAGTTAGAAAGTATTTACTCCACTCCTGTCCTCTGAAAAAGACTGTAGAGAATTGGTAAAATATCTTCCTTAAATGTTTGGTGGAGTTCACCAGTGACGCTACTGGGGCCTTTGATTTTTGTTTTGGAAGGCCATTGACTCTAGTTCTTCAATAGATATAGACCTATTCAGATTTTCTGTTTTTTCTTGTGTGAGTTTTGGCTGATTGTGTCAGCCAATTTTAAGGAATTGTTTTTCAAGAAATTTTCACCAAGGTTGCCAAATTTGTGGACATAGAGTTGGTAATAGTATTCCCTTATTACCCTTTTATTTGTCCATGGCATCCGTAGTGTTGTCCTTCTCGTTTCTGATATTAGCCATTTGTATCTTTTCTCTTTTGTTCTTAGTTAGCTTGGCTAGAAGCTTATCAGTTGTCTTTTCAAAAAACCAGCTTTTGGTTCTATTGATTATTTTCCCCATTGCTTTCTTGTTTTAATTTCATTGATTTCTGCTCTAATTTTTATTATCTCTTTTCTTTTGCTTATTTTTGCTCTTCTCTTTCTGGTGTCCTAAGATGGAAGCTTAGATTGTTTATTTTAAATCTTTCTTTTTTAAAATGTGTTCAGTGCTATAAATTTTCTTTTTTCATTCTTTCTTTTCTTTCCATTTTTTCTTCTTTTTTGAGACAGGGTCTTGCTCTGTTACCCAGGCTGGACTGCAGTGGCATGAACACAGCCCACTGCAGCCTCGACTCCCTGGGCTCAAGTGATCTTCCTGCCTCAGCCTCCCACTTAGCTGGACTGCAGGCACATGGCACAACACCCAGCTAATTCTTTTTTATTTTTTGTAGAGATGGGGGTCTCACTGTGTTGCCCAGGCTGGTCGCGTATTCCTGGACTCGAGTGATCCTCTCGCCTTGGCCTCCCAGAGTGCTGGGATTACAGGTGTGAGCCACCACTCCTGGTCCATAAATTTTCTTCTATGCACTGCTTTTGCTGCATTCCACAAATTTTGATAAGGTGTGCTTCCTGTTTGTATTTAGTTTCAAATAATTTAAATTTATCTTCATTTCCTTTTTGACCCATATGTTTTTTAAGAATGTGTTGTTTAGTCTCCATGTATTTGGGGGTTTTCCAGTTACCTTTTTGTTATGATTTCTAGTTTAATTCCATTGTGGTCTGAGATCAAATATTGTATGATTTTTATTATATTAAATTTGTCAACATGTGTTTTATGGCCCAAAGTGTGGTCTTTCTTGGTGAATGTTCCATGTTAGCTTGAGATGAATGTGTTTTCAGCTGTTGGACGAAATATCTATAGATATAAATGATGTCTAGTTGATTGATGGTGTTGTTGAGTTCAGCTATGTCCTTACTGATTTTCTGCTTGCTGAATCTGTCTGTTTCAGATGGAGGAATTTTGATGTCTCTAACTATAGTAGTATGTTCATCTGTTTCTCTTTGTAGTTCTATCAGCTTTTGCCTCATGTAGTTTGACATTCTCTTGTTAGATGCATACATGTTAAGGATATTATGTCTTCTTGCAGAATTTATCCCTTTATCATTATGTAATATCCTTCTTTATCCCTGACAAATTTACATGATCTGAAGTCTGCTGTGTCTCAAATTAATATAGCTACTCCAGCTTTCTTTAGAAATTAATATAGCTGCTTCAGCTTTCTTTAATGTTAACATGATATATCTTCCTCCATACACATATATATATATTTTAGACAGAGTCTCACTCTGTCACCCAGGCTGGAGTGCAGTGGCACAATCTTAGCCCACTGCAACCTCTGCCTCCCAGATTCAAGTGATTCTTGTGCCTCAGCCTCCCGAGTAGCTGGGATTACAAGTGTGTGCCATCACACCTGGCTAATTTTTGTATTTATTTTTCAATTAGAGATGGGGTTTCACCATGTTGGCCAGGCTGGTCTTGAACTTCTGGCCTCAAGTTATCCATCTGCCTCGGCCTCCCAAAGTGCTGGGATTGCAAGTGTGAGCTGCCACACCTAGCCCTTCCATACATTTTTAATATATGGTTATCTTTGTATTTAAGGTCAGTTTCTTGTAGACATCATGTCTTATTTTTTGATCCACTCTGATAATCTGTCTTTTAACTGGTGCATTTAGACCGTCAGCATTCAAAGTGATTATTGATAGAGTTAGATTAATATTTACCATTTTTTACTTTTTTCTATTTGTTGTTCTTGTTCATTGTTCCTACGTGTGTCTTCCACTGTTTTTCTGCCTTTTGTGGTTTTTAACTGAGTATTTTATATTATTTCATTTTCTCTCTCTTTTTTTTTTTCTGTTTTTTGGTTTCTTGGGGTTTTTTGAGGTGGGATCTTACTGTGTTGCCTAGGCTGGCCTCAAACTCCTGGACTCAAGTGACCTTCCCACCTCAGCCTCCCAAGTAGCTGGGAGTACAGGTGCATGGCACTGTGCCCAGCTATTTTCTCTCCTTTCTTAGTATATCAGTTATATTTCTTGTTTTACTTTTTCTAGAGGTTGTCCTAGAGTTTGCAATATACATTTGCAACTAATCCAAGTCTACTTTCAAATAACACTATACTGCTTTATGAATAATGTACGTATTTTTTAATAACAAAATAATCCTGATTACTTTATTCTATCCTTTGTACCATCACTGTCATTTATTTCACTTATACGTAAGTGTACATAAGCATATATATAAAAACACACATAATCTCATACACTGTTGCTATTATTATTTTGAACAAAACGTTACACTAGATCCATTAAAAATAAGAAAAATAAATGTTTTTTTACCTTCACTGATTCCTTCTTCAATAGTGCAATTTTCTTTATGTAGATACAAGTTTCTGACCCATTATTTTCCTTCCTTCTAAAGAACTTTTCTGAAACATTTCAGGATAGATCTGCTGACTACAAATCCTCAATTTTTGTTTGTCTGAGAATGTCTGTATTTCTCCTTCACTTTTGAAGGATTATTTTGCAAGGTACAGAATTCTAGGTTGGAGAGGTTTTTGTTTTGTTTTGTTTTGTTTTTTTCCCTCTCAACACGTTAGATATTTTACTCCTCTCTTTGCTTGCTTGTGTGGTTTCTGAGAAGTCAGATGTAATTTTTATCTTTGAGCTTGTGCAGATAAGGTGTTTCTTCCCTCTGGCTTACTTCAGTATTTTTTTTTCTTTATCTTTGGTTTTCTGTAGTTTGAATATGATTTGTCTAGGTGTGGTTTTGGGGACAGTTATCCTGTTTGGTGGTCCCTGAGCTTCCTAGATCTGTGGTTTTGTGTCTGACATTAATTTGGGGAAATTCTCAGTCATTCTTGTTTTAAATATTCTGTTTCTTTCTCTCTTTATTTTCTCTCTGGTATTCTCATTAGCTGTATGTTACATCTTTTGTAGTTGTCCCAAACTTTTTGGATATTCTGTGGTTTTTTTTCCCAATCTTTTTCTCTTTTCCATTTTGGAGGTTTCTATTAAGATGTCCTCAAGCCCAGAGATTCTTCCCTCAGCTGTGTCCAGTCTACCAGTAAGCTCATCAAACACATTTTTCATTTCCATCCCAGTGTTTTTGATCTCTGGTGTTTCCTTTTGGTTTTTTCTTAGAATGTGCATCTCTGTGCTTACATTGCCCATCTGTTCTTGCATGCTGTCTGTGTTATCCATAGAGCCCCCAGCATATTAATCATTTGTTTCCAATTCCCAGTCTGATAATTCCAACATCCCTGCCATAGCTATGTCTGGTTCTGATGCTTGCTCTGTCTCTTCACATTTGTGGGTTTTTAGTTTTAGTATGCCTTGTGACTTTTTCTTGACAGCTGGCCATGATGTATTGGGTAAAAGGAACTGCTGTAAATTAGCTTTTAGTAATGTGGTGGTAAGGGGCTAGGGGAGGAGTCCTATGATTAAGTCTCAGTCTTACCTCCCTCCCACCCCTCAGGTGGGATAGGAAGGCTAGAGTGGGCTGGAGTTCGATATTTCCTTTCTCTCATGTGGAAGGCTAGAGGAGAGTAGAGTTGAGTCTTTCCCTTCCCCCAAGTAGGTTAGGCTCTGATAAAACCCCAGCAGGTTTTTAAACTACTTAAGGCTACTTAAGGCTCCGCTTTAGTTTCTTTTGAGGCAGGCCTTGTTAAGAACAGAGTGCCCTGGTGCATTTCAAAATAGTTCTTTCTTTCTTCCCCTTGCCTGAAGCATAAGGGGAATTTACTCCAGCATTTATTGTAAGAATCAAGTGTAACTCCTGGGAGTAAAGCTCACAGAAGTGTGCTCCCTTCCCCCGTGACTCGGTTCCCCTGGACTTTTTGACTCTCAGACTTGTTGACACTGAGCCTCCAGTAATTGATCAGTTCCAGTTCCAGTTTTCCTACCCTGATACTGGTTCCTTCAGAGGTTTCTGCCTGCATTTCAGCCCAGGAAAGTTGTGATTCTTTGTATCTGCTTGTCTATCTGTAATTTGGGGGACAGTGGTTTGCCTGTGACTTCGTTTCTCTTACAGATCTAAGAAGAGTTGATTTTTCAGTTTGTTCTACTTTTTCCTTGTGATGGAGAGGCAACCTCCAACCTTCTTATATGCTAGACTGGAAACCAGAAACTTCCCTGACCTTTTTATGGATGGAAATCTTTCTTTTCATGGTTCCTTCTGATCTTTGGATAGGGAAGAGAGATCAGAGAGGAGCAATAAGGGAGGTCACGTGTTGCTGCTGCAGGCTGAGAACAGCCTTGAGGAGTGCAGTGTCCAATCCCAGACCCTTAGGCTAAAAGTGCCTATCAGCTTGGAGAAGGAGCACCATGGAGATAGGTGGTCCTAAGATCCCTCAGGGCAGATTTTAAGCACAGCTTTTAAAAGAAATCCTGCCTTAATATGTTTCTTTGTTATTGTTATCAGAAAGAAGGCACACGTTCAGACTTTTAATAAGGTGAATGGCAGGTGAATCAAAACTGGAATTCTTTGATTTAATTATCTCCTTATGCCAATATTTAGGCTAAGATTGGTGTTAACTTTCCTCCAGATAGAGGTTTCCAGAATATATAAAATATGCCTTAAAATAATGCTTATTAAAGAATCCATGAGACTGGGTGCAGTGGCAGACGCCTGTAATCCCAGCACTTTGGGAGGCTGAAGCAGGAGGACCGCTTGAGCCCAGGTTCAAGACCAGCCTGGGCAACATAGTGAGACCTCTCTCTACAAAAATTAAAAATAAAAAATTAGCCAGGCATAGTGGCGCATGTTGCAGGAAGTCAGGGACCCCGAACGGAGGGACCAGCTGAAGCCGCGGCAGAAGAACATATATTGTGAAGATTTCATGGACATTTATTAGTTCCCCAAATTAATACTTTTATAATTTCTTATGCCTATCTTTTCTACAGTCTCTGAACATAAATCGTGAAGATTTCGTGGACACTTATCACTTCCCCAGTCAATACACTTGTGATTTCCTATGCCTGTCTTGTCTTTAATCTCTTAATCTCGTCATCTTCTTCATAAGCTGAGGAAGATGAATGTCGCCTCAGGACCCTGTGATGATTGTGTCAGCTGCACAAATTGTTTGTAGAACGTGTGTTTGAACAATATGAAATCTGAGCATCTTGAAAAAAGAACAGGATAACAGCAATGTTCAGGGAACATCAGAGATAAGACTTCTGGCTGCCGGTGAGCTGGACGGAACAGAGCCATATTTCTCCTCTTTCAAAAGCAAATAGGGGAAATATCACTGAATTCTTCGTCTCAACAAGGAACATCCCTGAGAAAGAGAATGCGTCCTGAGGGCAGGTCTATAAACAGCCCCCTTAGAAGCGTGCAGTCTTTTATGGTCGAAGCCAAAGGGATGAAATAAGCCCCGGTCTCCTGTAATGCTCCCAGGCTCATTAGGACGAGGAAAATTCCCACCTAGTAAATTTTGGTCAGACAGGTTGTCTGCTCTCAAACCCTGTTTCCTGATGAGATGTTACCAATGACAATGCATGCCCGAAACTTCATTAGCAATTTTCATTTTGCCCCATCCTGTGGTCCTGTGATCTCGCCCTGCCTCCACTTGCTTTGTGATATTTTATTACCTTGTGAAGTATGTGATCTCTGTGACCCACACCCTATTCATGCACTCCCTCCCCTTTTGAAAATCGCTAATAAAAACTTGCTGGTTTTACAGCTCGGGGAACATCACGGATCCTGCCGACATGTGATGTCTCCCCCGGACACCCAGCTTTAAATTTCTCTCTCTTGTGCTCTTTCCCTTTATTTATCAAACCAGCTGAGACACTTAGGAAATAGAAAAGAACCCATGTAATCATTAGGAGCGGGTTCTCCCAGTAGGCACACACCTGTAGTCCTAGCTACTTGGGAAGTTGAGGTGGGAGGATCCCTTGAGCCCAGGAGTTTGAGGTTACAGTAAGCTATGATTGTGCCATTGCAGTCTAGACTGGATGATAGAGTGAGACCCTGTCTCTAAAAAAAAAAAAAAAAATTGTTAATAAAGAATTCATACTGACACTAACAAAAATAAACTTTAAAATGGTGGAGGTGAGTGGGGAAAAGTGAAACCTCTGCTTTACAGAATACCAATGAATAAATGTAGGAAGAATTTCTTAATCAGCCTTCAATAACCACTAGAATAATAACAGATTCAGGCAGCGATGATCAATAGATTATAAAACCTTTGGATGAAAGATTGTTGGAGAAAAGGATATTCATATATCTCAAAATATCATTAATAAAATAACAGGTTATTTATTAATTACAAAGGGAAAAGGTATAGTGAAGAAATCTGATGGGTACCCTTTTCAACCAGATAATCAAATTTGGCATCCCCAGTTATGTGAAAATGATATCACATCCCTCCTGATGTGATGCACTGGGAAGGATCCATCACCTACATATCCGTGGAATATTCCTGGTATCAACGAAAAGAGTCAAACTCTGTAAAATATTTGAAGAGATTTATTCTGAGTCAAATGTGAGTGACCATGGCCCGTGACACAGCCCTCAGAAGGTCCTGAGAACATGTGCCCAGGGTGGTCAGGGTACAGCTTGGTTTTATATATTTTAGGGAGGCATGAGACATCAATCAAATACATTTAAGAAATGCATTTATTGGTTTGGTTCAGAAAGGTGGGACAACTCAAAGGAGGGTCTTCCAGGCTACAGGTAAATTTAAACATTTTCTGGTTGATAATTGGTTGAGTTTATCTGAAGACCTGGGATTAATGGAAAGGAATGTTCAGGTTAAGATAAAGGATTGTGGGACCAAGTTTTATTGTGCAGAGGAAGCTCTCAGACTTCACAGAGAGAGCAGGTTGTAAAATGTTTCTTATCAGACCTAAAAGGGTGCCTGGCTTTTAGTTGATTATCTCATGGATCTGGAAAGGAAGGAAAACAAAGGGGGAAGGGGATTCTGTATAGAATGTGGATTTTTCTCACAAGAGACTTCACAGGGCAATTTCAAGGTGTGGCAAGGAAGTATATTTTGGGGTTAAATATTTTTTCCGTGTCTCATAGTGTTGTGCTGGAGTCATATTGAAAAGCAAGTCACAATATACAGGGTCAAATAAAACCCATCTGATGAGAATCCATGGTTTGTAGGGCATGAATCCCCAGACCCCTTAGGTAGGAATTTGGGCAAGATAAAAAAAATCAGAGCTTAGTCCTCATTGGCAATGATGTTTGGAGGAAATAGCAAAGTCCAAATTGAAAGACATTATGCAAAACAGCATAAGTGCCCCCTCCACCCACACTCTATTCCTGTAGGAAAGGATACTTGATACTTCAAAAATGTCCATGTCATAAAAGACAAAAAAGGAAAGAGACAAAAAGAAACATTGTGGGAAAATTAGGGAGATTTAGGGACTGTATATGTTATATAATAGTAATATATTTCTTGAGTGTAATAATTGTATTCTAGTTATATAGGAGGATGTTTTGTTCTTAGAAGATAGAATCTTTGGCCCGGTGTAGTGGCTCACGCCTGTAATCCCAGCATTTTGGGAGGCCGAGGCAGATGGATCACGAGGTCAGGAGATTGAGACTATCCTGGCTAACACGGTGAAACCTCGTCTCTACTAAAAAAAAAAAAAAATTAGCTGGGCATGGTGGCGGATGGGTGCCTGTAGTCCCAGCTACTCGGGAGGCTGAGGCAGGAGAATGGCATGAACCTGGGAGACGGAGCTTGCAGTGAGCCGAGATTGTGCAACTGCACTCCAACCTGGGTGACAGAGCGAGACTCCATCTCAAAAAAAAAAAAAAGAGAATCTTAAATCTTTAGGGATGAAGTGTCATGATGTCTGCAACTAATTCTCAGATGGTTCAGGAAAAAATGTCTGTGTCTGTGGAGGAGGAGGAAGAAGGGAAATATGACAAAATATTAACAATTGGTTATCTAGATAAAGAGTATATAATAGTTGGTCGTTGTACTTTTCTTGTGACTTTTAGGAAGATTTAAAATTTTTCCAAAGAAAGTTGAAGACAAATTTTAATTACAATAAAATTTAAAGATGAAATAACATTTATTCTGTCTTATTGCTTTAGGTGAAATCCTTAACCCTGTTTGTCACCCATTATCCGCCAGTTTGTGAGCTAGAAAAAAATTACTCACACGAGGTGGGGAATTACCACATGGGATTCTTGGTCAGCGAGGATGAAAGCAAACTGGATCCAGGTATAAAATATTCCTACAGTTGGTACAAATATTGGTTTTCATGTTTGATACCTCAAAGTTTGTTGGAACATGAACTTACTGCTTATTAATAATGAAAGCTGTAAATGTGAGCTATAAATAACATTTGTCAGGATTCATTTTTGCTAAGCTTTAGGTCAAGTAGAATTTACATTTATCCATGCTATCTCTGAGTCCTTCTCTGGTCTTCCTTGTCTCATTTGTCATGGCAGCCCATTTCTCTTTTTTTTACAGGAATAGGGTGTGGGTGGAGGGGGCACTTAGGTTTTCCTCTTAGTGCCTTGTACTCTTACATGATTCATCTCAGTATAGATGACAGTCAACTGCAGAATGTAATTAGTCATCTTTTAAAAATGCCCAATATTTTCCCCAAAATATCATTTAACTTACTAAGGGCCATATACTGTACTGGACATAGGTTTTTCTTTTAATATTATAAGGAAACTGAATCTCAGACAGGTAAAGTGGTTTGACCATGTCAACCACTTAGATGGGGGCTAAAATGAGCCTAGAATTCACTTCTGCTTCTGGGTACTCTTCTGTGCCCCTCTGCTAGAGCTGCTATGAAGGAAATCTACAATATTTTTCCTAGTCTTTCCAGTTACTGGTGTCACAGAAATGAGACATTTTATGAAAAAGAACACCGTTAGCCAATAGCAATAAATTTAAGTGCCATAAGTAACATAGTAGACTTTAGCATTTTTTTTTCTGTTCAGTAGTAATTGTTTTAAGCTACCAGCCTGTAGAACTGTGGTGGTTTGCGCAATTGGTATGCTACAATGGAAAATCCATCATGCAAGATATCCCAGAGTCCAAATTTTATTTTGGAAAAGTAATAGGGATGGACCTGAAAAAGAAATCAGGCAACTGGCCCAAATGAAACAAAGCACTGGCCCTAAGATAAATGTAATGTTAGGCAGTTCCTGCTTTTCACCACCATGCAGTCTTGAAAAACACATCATAAATTCTGTCATGGAGGTAGTTTTGTATCTATTAATCTGCATCCAGGGTGACTAGAGGAGACTTAAGCTAAAACCCTTGGGACAAAGAGAATAGAGTTCACCAATAGGGAAGAGGAGGAGTCAGTGCCACTAATAAGCATTTGATGTGAACTGAAAACTAACCCAGAGCATTGTACCTTTCCCTTAAATGTTCTGGGCATTTTATTTTATTGATTTTAATTTTTGTGTTTTGTTGAGATGGGGCATCACTGTCATCCAGGCTGGAGTGCGGTGGCACGATCACAGCTCACTGCAGCCACAACCTCCCAGGCCCAGGTGATGCTCCCATGTCAGCCTCCCCAGTAGCTGGGACTACAGGCGCACACCACCATGCCTGGCTGATCTTTGTATGTTGTGTAGAGACAGGCTCTCACTATGTTGCCCAGGCTAGTCTCAAACTCTTGAACTCAAGTGATCCTCCTGCCTTGACCTCCCAAAGCTAGGCTTACAGGGATGCGCTACCTTGCCTGGCTGATTTTAATTTTTATCAGTGAACATAATTTTTAAAATTCAGTGGTGCTAAAAGGCTCCAGCTGACAAGCTTCCATCCCTCCAGTCCTTGTCCTTCCCCATCCTAGTCCCAAGGCAACTACTTTCAACACTTTTCCCCATTTCTGTTGTATTTCTAAGTAATATGCATATTTTCCTGTCCCTTGATTCGTCAAGTTGACTATTGTCATTGTGTTAATTGAGAATCTTCAGTTTTCCCTTCCTCTGTCCTTCCAATGTAGTCATTTCGCATTTATTGCATGTCATTCATATTTGTTATTTTCATTATTATTGCCATGCTAAGTATTGCTTACTGATGAGCCAAGTATGAGACAAGTACATTTCTTTTACAATGTTTTCTGTTTTCTCAAAAATAAGAATTGACTGTCCTTATTTTTTCATTTTGTTTTGTTTTGTTTTTGAGTCTATAGCTGAATCTTCCTGTACCCTCCAATAGCTTCGTAAAATGCCTCTGTAGATGTTTTTCCACACAACTGAACCTACTGGTTCCCATTTGTCCCACTGGGGCTCTTCCTCCTGGAGCCCTTTGTCCTCCTGCTCATCTGAACTGGCTGCTATCTGGGCCTGCTGCATAGCTGTCATCCCGAGCCTGCCTTGCCGGCATCCTAGGAGTTCCCTTACCCCTCTTCTAAGCATGTGATTTCAAGGAACGAAATGCTCGGTCTCACACTGGCTCAGACAAAAGGATGCAGTTATGTATAATCCCATGTTCCATGAACTCCAGAGGAAGAGTGGGCTTCAGCGCCTCCTTTTTGCAATTCCCAGGCTCTGTCTTCCTGCCTGGCCGGTTTTATCACCAGGCTAGTGATAATGACTGCAGCCCTTCCTGGCATCATGTCCAGAATGTCCAAAGGAAGAAAAGAGACAAGCATTTCCTGTTAACTCTTTCTTAGAACAAGGGAACTTTTTCTAAGATGTCTTCCAGTATCTCACAATTGCCTCATCGCATTTTCGGAATTGAGTAACAGGCTCCTTCCTAAACCACTCCTTAGCAGAGGATGGCAGGGGCGACTTTGATGGGCCTAGGTGAATCAGGATCCACTTCTGGAGCTGGCTTTGAAGACCCAGTCCCCTGAGTTAAATGATTAGGGAGTTAATTCCTTATAAAATCAAGGTTCTCTTAGGGGTGGGATAAATGTTGAATTAGGCTACTACTAATATCAACTAAAGGAGGTAAAAGTTTTGAGATTTTTCATGAATGAAAATGTTTCACATGCTTGTTGGCCATGTGTATGTTGTCTTTTGAAAAGTATCTGTACATATCTTTTGCCTACTTTTTAATGGGTTTGGTTTTTTATTATAAATGTATGTAAGTTCCTTGTAGGTGCTGAATATTAGATCTTTGTCAGATGCATAGTTTGCAAACATTTTCTCCCATTCTATACGTTGCCTGTTTACCCTGTTCATATTTTCTTATAAATGTATGTAAGTTCCTTGTAGATGCTGGATATTAGATCTTTGTCAGATGCATAGTTTGCAAACATTTTCTCCCACTCTGTACGTTGCCTGTTTACCCTGTTCATAGTTTCTTTTGCTATGCAAAAGCTCTATAGTTTAATTAGGTCCCATGTGTCAGTTTTTGCTTTTGTTGCAATTGCTTTTGGCCTCTTAGTCATGAAATCTTTGCCCATTCCTGTGTCCAGAATTGTAAAAGCAAAATATCACTGATTATTAGAGAAATGCAAATCAAAACCACATTGAGATACCTTCTCACACCAGTCAGGTTAGCTATTATTAAAAAGTCAAAAAATAACAGGTGCTGGTGAGGTTGTGGAGAAAAAGGAATGCTTATACACTGGGTAAGAGTGTAAATTAGTTCAACCATTGTGGAAGACAATGTGTTGATTCCTCAAAGACCTAAAAACAGAATTACCATTCAACCCAGCAATCCTATTACTGTAATAGCAATCCTATTACAATTTATATAGCCAGAGAAATATAAATTGTTGTGTCATAAAGACACATGCACACGTATGTTCATCGCAGCACTATTTACAGTAGTAAGACATGGAATCAACCTAAATGCCCATCAACGGTAGACTGGTTAAAGAAAATGTGGTACAAATACACCATGGAATACTATCCAGCCATAAAAAAGAATAAGATGATATCCTTTGCAGGAATATGGATGAAGCTGGAGGTCATTTTCCTTAGCAAACTAATGCAGGAACAGAAAACCAAGTATTGCATGTTTTCACTTATAAGTGGGAGCTAAATGATGAAACACATGGAAACATAGAGGGGAACAACACACACTGGGGCCTACTAGACAGGGGAGGGTAGGAGGAGGGAGAGGATCAGGAAAAATAACTAATCTATACAAGGCTTAATACCTGGGGGATTAAATAATCAGTACAGCAAACCTCTGTGACACAAGTTTACCTCTATAACAAACCTGCACATGTACCCCTGAACTTAAAAGTTTAAAAAATATATGTAGCTTCTATGTTCAAATTTATAGTTCAGCCAGGATTAGAATTTTAGATTGAAAACCATCTCACTCAGAATTTTGAAGCAGTGCTCCACTGCCTGCTGCCTTCCAGTATTGTTCCTGGCTATATCTGTGCTTCATCCATTAGCTCTCCCCCAACTTCTCCTCTTCTGTATGAGGTAGAGGCCATTGCATAGGTCATCAGTAAAATGCCCCACAGGTCTTTTGGATGGCTTTTAAAATACTCTATTTCCCATGATGTGATAGGTAAAACAATGGACAAATAGTTAAGAAACCTGTATTTTAGTATATTCCAATCTGTATGATCTTGGACAAGTCACCTAACTTCACTCACCCCTAAATTTTTATGAATCTGTTCTAAAAGCAACTTCAGAAATTATTTGTCAGCACATATCTCCTGAATAACTGCTTAGAGAAGTTTAGCTTAAATATAAATCTTGCTAAGTTTCCCTATAATAAACAGAAACATGAATTATTACTTCCACTGACTCAAAGCAGTGCCAGGTAAACATTTTAATAATGTCCATTTAAGAAGTGGCCATAGCTTGTAAGTAATTACTTCCTCATCAAGAACTTTTGCTGTGAACCTGTAAAGAAACAGAGTTTTACTCATAAAACAAGTTTTATTCTCTCCCATGTGGCTTTTTCTGACTCCATATTTCCATCCTGCCAGCACCCCAAACCCCTCTCCCGCACAGAGGGTAAAGGAGTACATAATTACAAAAAGAGATCCTCCAGGTGATTATGGAAGAGTGGTCACATTCTTTACCTTGAAGGTGTGAAAACTACCATAATGTAAAGTGGAGACCAGCATATAATGACACACTCAGCAACTATTTGTATGTTAACAAGGTATTCAGAGCAGTGAAATATTTTATGTAAGTTAGCTATATTTTGTAGCTATATTATACGTTATATAAGAACATTGTTATAACTATCTCTCATGCACTCTATATATGTCTACATATATATACACACACACACACACACACACACACTATTTGTATAAAACAAAAAAAAATTAAAAGTCATCAATAGGCCAGGCATGGTGGCTCACGCCTGTAATCTCAGCACTTTGGGAGGCCAAAGTGTGGTCAGATCACCCAAGGTCGGGAGTTTGAGACCAGCCTGGTTAACCTGGAGAAACCCTGACTCTACTAAAAACTAAAAATACCAAAAAAAAAAAATAGCTGGGCTTGTTAGTGGGAGTCTGTAATCCCAGCTACTCAGGAGGCTGAGGCAGGAGAATCACTTGAACCCGGGAGGCGGAGGTTGCGGTGAGCCGAGATCATGCCATTGCACTCCGTCCTGAGCAGCAAGAGCGAAACTTAGTCTCAAAAAAAAAAAAAAATTCATTAACAAATTTTTAGGTAGGGGGATTTTATGGCATTTATTAGGCTCCCAGAAAATACTGATGGCTAGCTGGATGGATAGATGGACAGAGAGACAGATGAATGAATCTTGTTTAGAAAGGTCAGCATGGAGTCTAGATTATATTGGAGAACTGGAGACGGGGAGATCAGTTAGGACTAACACAGTTGAAGTGATAAACTATTTTTCTGTCTTAAAGATAAGAAATGGCTTTTTTGATTGTCTATTGCTTTTCACTTCAGTCTTAGTCTTGTGAACTTTGAAAAGTAACAAAAAGTTATCCAGGTTTGCGGGCACTGGCTTCTAGCTGCGTCTTCCCTAATCTGTTCCCACCTACTTCCGCACCTGTGTTCCTCAACTTTCATTTGGGGGCAAAAGGTACTCTCAGTGCCTTGTAACGGAAATTTGGGTCTGTGTTTCTGAGTGAGTTGGTGTTCTCTCCACCTCCTACTTCAGCACCCACCCTTAGAAAGCTCTTATCTGTCTGCTGCCGAATTCTTAGAGGAGGGCCAGGAAAAATCCATTGTCCTTTTTCTCTGTTGTGTTCAGTCTTTGGCTTTTTAAATTTTCACTGATAAAAGAAGAAAAGCATACACATCTATCAAATGAAATAATGATTGAGAAAAAGCTCTTAATAAACTCATAAGTATACTGGGATTGTAGAAATCTTTGTAACTCTGGCCCACCTTGGACATTTTTGCAGCACAATGCACATTTTGCAGCACAATTATATTGAATTTCATAATAAAAGTTACATAATATCCTGAGCTGCTTTAGGTTAAACTACATGCAGTGGTTTATTATAATTATTGTACTTCATTATATCCCAGTTCTTTCGAAGTTTTAAGTTCATGTGTATGTATATATGACAGGCTGGGTCCTCTAGGAAGCAGATTCTGAGATTTGCATTCAGGAGGTTCACTGGGAGTGCTGGGCTGTGTTATAGTCAAAAGGCTTCAGCCAGCCCTGCAGAGAACTCTGAGGCTAGAATCGTCCTTCAAAGTTACCTCAACTTGGGGTGAGGAGGATAGACCTCTATACCTTTATTAGTTATCTTTATTAATTTGGGGTAATTTGCAAACAGTGTGCAACAGATTACCCCCCAAAGCATAGTGGCTTAGAACAACATTTATTACCTCATAGTTTCTGTGAGTCAGGAGTCCAGGGGCAACTTAACCACACCTCTAAGGCTGAACACTGTAGCCCTATGAGAGATCCTCTAGTTCGGTTCCTCACAGGGCTACAGTCAGTCACTGATCAGGGCAACAGCCATGTCAAGGCTTCCCAGCTCACATGTGGCTCTTGCCAAGCCTCCCAATATCTGCTTCCAAGCCTACTCATGCTGCTGTTGGCATGCCTCAGGCTCTCGCCGATTGTTGGTGGGAGACATCAGTTTTTTCCATGTGAGCAGCTCCATAGACAGCCCACAACATGGTGGCTGGCTTCCCTCGGAGCAGGCAGGCAACAAAGTGAGCGTACCCAAGTCAGAAGCCACAATCTTTCTGTAACCTAATCTCTGAAGTGATATCTCATCACTTTTGCCGTATTCTGTTCATTAAAAGTGAGTCACTGGTTGGGAATGACACAAGCACGTGAACACCAGCAGGCAGAGGTCTTTGGTGGCCATCTTCGAGGCTACCTACAACAACCAGTCACTGGCTGCAGGCTGCCCCAAAGCGAGGTGTGGTCTTGAGTGAAGCCCCCCCTTCAGCTGCAACAATTTCCAAAGAAGGCAAACAGTCGAGGGTTGCAGGCCAACAATCTGTCTGACAGCTGAGGGAATAAACTCTTTAGTCTTAAGAGGGATCTGGGTGGTACTGAACAGAATCCAGTATGTATAGCTCTTAGTTAAACTGAATATTTAATAAACCAGAACATCTCAATCCTGTTATTTAAACTGACCAACATGTAATATTTTCTTACCTGTTTTTAAGGGAGAAATTATAGGCCTGGCACTGTGGTTCATGCCTATAATCCCAGCACTTTGGGAGGCCGAGGTGGGCGGACCACTTGTGCCCAGAAGTTCGAGAGCAGCCTGGGCAACATGGCAAAACCCCATCTCTTGAAGAAAAAAAAAAAAAATTAGCTAGGCATGGTAGTATGCACCTGTAGTTTCAGCTACTCTGGAGGCTGAAATGGGATAATCACCTTGAACCTGGAAGGTTGAGACTGCCAGTGAGCTGAGATTGTGCCACTGAACTCCAGCTTGGGCAAGCAAGTTAGACCCTGTCTCAGAAACATAAAAAGGAGAAATTATATTGTATCAACCACATACTAAGATCATTCTCATCCCAGCGCAGTGGCTCACACCTGTAATCCCAACACTTTGAGAGGCCAAGGAGGGAGAATTGTTTAAAGCCAAGGAGTTCAAGACCAGCCTGAGCAACATAGCAAGACCCGATCTCTACAAAAAATATTAAAAAATTAGCTGAGTGTGGTGGCATGAACCTGTAGTCCTAGCTACTTAGGAGGCTAGGCAGGAGGATTACTTGAGCCCAGGAGTTTGATGTTACAGTAAGGTATGATCACGCCACTGCACTCCAGCCTAGGTGATAGAGCGAGACCCTATCTCTAAAAAAGTAAATAAATAAAATCATTCTCTTTTTAATATAGATGTTCAGTTCAAATTTGCAATGAATCATTTTTGAAAACTATTTTAAGTGAGCTAAAAGATCCTATATGCACACAGCAGTTTCAAAACAGTATTTACCTTTTTCTTGACATATCAAATTAATAAATGGATCTAACAGGCAAGTAGGAATAGTGATTTCAGATTGTATGATTTAATAAAGTTATGAGAATGTACATGTCCTTTTTAATCCTATAATTTATTTCAGCATTCGGGCACGGATTTGATCTCCTTTCTTTATTTCACAGGCGAAGAACAAGTCCCTGATTTTGTCACCTTCCTTTACCAAATAACTAGAGGAATTGCAGCAAGGAGTTATGGATTAAATGTGGCTAAACTAGCAGATATTCCTGGAGAAATTTTGAAGAAAGCAGCTCACAAGTCAAAAGAGCTGGAAGGATTAATAAATACGAAAAGGTCAGAATGATTATGCTACATTTTTTTCATTTGTAATGAAACCTAAGTTGTCCAAGAAAGAGGAGTGTCCTAAAAATGAACATCAGATCTCCTTTTAAGCGCCTCTTCAAATATTCTGAACCATTTAATTATGATGAAGTGAAAACAGCTCTTGCAAAGCTCAGGTGAATTCAGTGCATCTTCATTAGATCATTAAGTTGCTGAATTGGTTTTTCAGTCATTTTTATAAAGAATTAAGTTAATTCCTTAATATGTGCCACATTGGTTACTTTAAAGATTCAATTATGCGAAAGGTTACTGAAGATATTGAGAACCTACAGAAAATTTATTTTATTCATAGATTTTATTCAGATATGCAACAATTACATCCAGAAATTCTATCAGAATATTAATGAAATAGTACTACATAACAGGCAATCATAGTCAGTATCCACATGTCACTTATTTTATAGACTGTGACAAATTTTTCATTCTAAACAGGCTTCTGTCACTTTAAATGCTTATGGAAATACTTTCCACCTTTACCCTTGCTATCCAGCTAGTATGTAGTCAGTACATAAATTAATCTTAATGTAAACCTGAGATACACTTTGAAAGAAAGATATTCCTAGGGAAATATCATATTCGTAAATTACACCCTTTTGTTTCCCAAATATAAAATTCTGAAACAACATAAGCTCCCCATCCACCTACTTCCCTACCCCTGCCATACTTGGGGAGCCTGATGTGCTGGGTACATTAGTACCCTGGTTGATAACCATATGACCATGATGAACAGATTGTTGATCGAACAGAAAATCTTGGCTGGCTACTGGTGGTTCCTATGTTATACTCCAAGAATATTCTTTAATATTTGGTAATAATTCTGGGAATTATTACCAAATTTCAATATTGAAATAGTAATGCCTATCATACTAGCTAAAGAAACAGTTGCTAACTTGTTTACAGTAGTGCAATTAACTTCTCTTTCTCTACCTCCTTCTCCTGTGCTTCCGCCTTGCACTCCTCCACTTTGGTGTACTATAGTTGACCAAGTCCAGAGTGCTGGGCTCTACAAATGGCACACAGCCTCCTCTAGTGACACTCTTTTCTGGCTCATTTCCAAATCACAATGCCAAAACAGAAGCAAAGTGGCATAATCAGTTTCAGCCTATTTCTGTTACAAGCCAGATTAATATAAAATTTTTCCTGAGGGAAAATTATCTATGAGAATTAAAAAATAAAGTTAGCCCTCTTCCTCTGCAAAGTCCAGAGACAAATTAAACTCTCTTTAGTTGCCATATTATTATTGTTCTTTTTCTCTGAAAAAAACCTAGAATAAAGCTTTACTACAAAGGATATATATATACACAAGATAGCAATAAACTATGTCAATTTCTAAATTTGCTATAGAAATATATGCAAGCTAGCAATAAAATATGGCAATTTCTATATTTTCATATATTCTTGTTTCTGCTATATAGCCTACAAAGCCAAGAGCAAAAACATTCACAGATTACTCATAACTCTTCCAACTAGTAAGTGACATTTTGAAATCTATGAAGTTACCTTGACAAGATGAGAGAATTATTAGAAGATGTTGCTTTGGGATAGAATCTGATCATTTATCAAGATACTGTATTTGTTGTTTTACCTTTTTTCTAAAAGTGCTTATCACATCAATTCCTTTGGCCAGATCAAAGAAATCAAACTGAATCTTGGGCCTTAGTGTGTATTTGTTATAATAGTTGCTATTTATTGGATGGTTACTGTGTGTAGAAACCATTCTGAGCAGTCATTTGCAGCAGCCTAGACACTGTGCCAGCTACTCTTCTCATCGCTTTACATACATTATTTCATTTCATCCTTATGGCAGCCTTATCCTCATGATCTAGTTGGGGAAAGTGAGGCCAGCAAGGACAGGACACTGACCCAGAGTCACACAGCTCGTTGATGGTGGAGCAGTAATTGGAACTCAGATACTCTAGCTCCATACCCTAAATACTCAATTGGGTTGCTATTCTGCCGGGAAAAAAAAGTAAGTCTGTGTTATGCTGGCGTTTTACTCTTTAATTAGCTTCATTGTCTTCGGTTGGTGTTACTTTTCATCCTGGGAACACTTCACAGGAGTTTCTTGTCTCCAGGTGCAAATAAGTACACACCACCAGCCTCTAGCAGAGTTTGAAGGAGGAGGAGGTCAGGTTCTCCCCTCTGGGGCTGACAGGGGTAAGGATTTTAGGAGAAAGCACAAAGGCAATAGTGGCAATTGGTAACCTGGGTCCTTTGATTATAGTAGCAGCTCTGAAAGCTCCTTTCACCAGAAGGGTGACACTGACACAGCTTCCTAACTATAGAGCCTGCCCAGTATTCAAATATTGCAGACTTTTCATAGCTTCTGATGAGATGTATTGTCTCCCAGCAATTTCATTTATTAAATAGTATTTTATTTTTCCCCAGGAAGAGACTCAAGTATTTTGCAAAGTTATGGACGATGCATAATGCACAAGACCTGCAGAAGTGGACAGAGGAGTTCGAAATGGAAGAAACACAGACTTCTCTTCCTCATTAAAATAAAGACTTACATTTGTGAACAAAAAATGGAGAATTAAAAATACCAACTGTACAAAATAACTCTCCAGTAACAGCCTATGTTTGTGTGACATGTGAGCATAAAATTATGACCATGGTATATTCCTACTGGAAACAGAGAGGTTTTTCTGAAGACAGTCTTTTTCAGGTTCCTGTCTTCCTAACTTTTCTAAGTATAAACACTCTTGAATAGACTTCCACTTTGTAATTAGAAAATTTCATGGACAGTAAGTCCAGTAAAGCCTTAAGTGGCAGAATATAATTCCCAAGCTTTTGGAGGGTGATATAAAAATTTACTTCATATTTTTATTTGTTTCAGTTCAGATAATTGGCAGCTGGGTGAATCTGGCAGGAATCTCTCCATTTGAACTAAAATAATTTTATTAGGCAGCCAGTTTATCCACCAAGAACATAAGAATTTTTTATAAGAAATAGAAAGAATTGGCCAGGCATGGTGGCTCACGCCTGTAATCCCAGCACTTTGGGAGGCCAAGGCGGGCAGATCACCTGAGGTCATGAGTTCAAGACCAGCCTGGCCAACATGGCAAAACCCCATCTCTACTAAAAATATAAAGTACATCTCTACTAAAAATACAAAAACATTAGTCGGGCATGGTGGCGCACGCCTGTAGTCCCAGCTACTCGGGAGGCTGAGGCAGGAGAATCTCTTGAACCTGGGAGGTGGAGATTGCAGTAAGCTGAGATCACGTGACTGCATTCCAGCCTGGGCAATATAGTGAGATTCCATCTCAAAAAAAAAAAAAAGGAAAGAAATAGAATTATCAAGCTTTTAAAAACTAGGGCATAGAAAGAATAAGGTCATGAAATTTAAAATCTTAAATATTGTCACAGGATTAAGCAGTTTAAAGACTGTTGGATGAAATTATTTGTCATTTGTTTGAGTAATAAATATTTAATGAATACTTGCTATAGATGATGGTATGTCCCATTGAATTTTGGTGTTTTCAAGTGTTTGGAAATTGTCATTTTTTTAGGTGTAATTATGAAATTAAGGTTACTGCTTTGATCAGCGCAATACACAGAAGTGAACTTATTCATTTGGGACCTTGCTATTCATCAACATACCAAGTGTATGATCTTCCCAGTAATGAGCCTTACAGCTTAGTTGATTCATAACAGTGCTCCCTTCCTGCAAATTTAGGGTAACACGTGCTCAACTGTGTCCCTGGGTTTTTTACAGCACTTACAATCTGGCTTCCCAGATCCATGTGTTCTTTTTGTTTCTAAATATATGATCTTGCACAAAAGCTCTCCATCCTATTTTCCTCTCTTTTATTATTTCTGCTCAGTTAAATGTCTTCCCCACATTTGATGGACATATTTTTCATTCCTTCTTCTGCATTATTACCTTCAGTGATCCCAGCAATGACCCCAGACACAGGAGTCAATACAGTGTCCCCAGGTTGTGGCTTCACTTTTGAGTCAGTCACTCTTTAGCTATCAGACTCCCAACCTTATTGGAGTTAGAGTATGATGTAGTTTGATTCTGCCACCCCTCCAGAGATACTAATGTATAGTCAAATTCTCAAAACTGTCAAAATAGAGTTAGTTGGAATGTATGCTTTAACTTTTAAAAAGAACAAAATTGTTTCAATACTCTATATAACTGTAAATGTCTTATATTCTTTCTAACAAGATTTCAAAGATAGTGCTGTAACCTCACCTCACAGGGAGAAAAGGAGATGACTCCAGGAATGTGATGCCCATGCCAGAGGGAGCTGCAGGGACCAGCAATCACTGGTAATGTCCAGGTGGACATCTGGAGCCACCTCTCCCTCTTGCTTGGTCCAGGCCAGCATCAACACTGAAGCAGGTAGGGGTTCCAGGAGCATTGTGTCCTGGCAGTGGTAGCACACAGTGTCTGGCAGCTGACAGCGTAGAACTTTACAGGGTAGGTTCTCCAGCATGAGCAGGACGCCAGCCAGGCCGCCAGCTTGCGGAAGCGCAGGCCTCCTCTAAGCTGGGGAAGAGATCAGCACCGCTGAACAGCATTTCTAAGTGAGGCTCATCCCCAGCTGGGTTACTGAGATATTGGAGGAAATGTTGAGGCCAAATCCCAGTCATAAAGACTGCATAAATGCCATGGGGAGGTAGGCAGAAAGTTGCAAACAATTGTGTTTGTATTTCAGATGACCATCTTGGGGCTGCAATTCTAAGGTTAGATATAACCACACAGGTGAGAATAGGGCTGCTGGTGCATGGCAAGGGCCCTTCAGATTCCCTCTGGTACTGCATAGGCATGAGCATACTTCAGATGGAGACTGGGGGAGACAGGGCTGACTGGTGGCCAAATGTCAAGGAAAGCAACTTTTGAATATGATGTATTCCTTTAAGTGACTTGTCTGTTTTTAGCCATCAAATTACAAATTAAGAGCTAGTGATTCTGCAATAACACACACCAATTCCTCGAAAACCTTCTAAAGTCAGACCAGTTTAATAATTCCAACCTTAGGGGAAAAAAAGCCAAACACATTTTAACAAGTTTCAACTTTGACCTTTCTATTGCTTCATCTCTCCTCAGTGCTGTCTATTCTATGTAGTTTTTAAAATATTCTTATTATATAACTAGTATAACAATATTTGAAAATTCATGGGACTATAATTTATAATTTAAAAAGAGAAAGGAAAAATGAGTTTTCAAAATTAAATTTTATAAGTTAAAAAGAAATTTAAAGGCTGGGTGTGGTTGCTCACACCTGTAATCCTAGCACTTTGGGAGGTCGAGGCGGGCAGATTGCCTGAGCTCAGGAGTTCAAGACCAGCATGGGCAACACGGTGAAACCCCGTCTCTACTAAAATACAAAAAATTAGCCAGACGTGGTGGCGGGCATCTGTAGTCCCAGCTACTCGGGAGGCTGAGGCAGGAGAATTGCTTGAACCCTGAAGACAGAGTTTGCAGTGAGCAAAGGTCATTCCACTGTGCTCCACCCTGGGTGACAGAGCAAGACTCCGTCTCCAAAAAAAAAAATTTAAAGGAAAAAAAATGTAAAAACCTAAGCATTTGAGTTACTCAGTTTGTCTCAATGTTTCTCAGTGCTGAATATGAAAATCAAATGATTCCCATTTGAATCATAGTCTTCTGGACTGAGATCCAAGCTTAGTATTCTTTTATCAGCTTTATTGACATAGTTTACATACTGCACAATTTATTTAGAGTGAATAATTCAGTGGGTTTTTGTGTATTCACAAGCTTGTACAACTGTCACTACAATCAATTTTAGAACATTCTTACTACCCTAAAAAGAAACCCTGTACCTATTAACTGTCAGTCTCCTTTCCTCCCCAAGATCCTCAGCCCTGGACAACCCCTAATCTTCATTCCGTCTCTATAGATTTGCCTATTTTGGACATTTCCTATGAATGGAACCATAGAATATGTGGTTTTTTGTGTCTGGTTTTTTTCACTTAGATGCAAGATTCATCTGTGTATCAGAACTTCATTCTCTTTAACTGGTAAAAAGTATTCCATTTTATGTATACTTACATTTTAATTTATCCATTCATTAGTTGACACACATTTGGATTGTTTCTATTGCTAGCTATTATGAGTAATGCTACCATGAATATTTGTGTACAGGTTTTTATGTGACGAGGCATAATGTTTTTTAAAAAGCTCCCCTAGTATTTCTGATGTGCAGTCAGGTTTATGAACCATTAGTCTCAAAGATGACAAATGACTAAACAATATTTTTAATTGAGTTGACAATCATTTGGTCTGTTTGTCCTCTGCTTTATCTGTCACTTAGGGCAGAGCATGGCATACTATCGACCCTAATTAATATATGTTAAAATGGAAAAGTAAAACCAAACTCCTTCAGCTTAGAAACCCAATGAAAAGATGTTTCTTTTCATAATGAAGGCACCATTTCACTAGGGATTCAAGATCCATACAGAAGTGTGCTGTATCTTTAGAAAAAAATAAAAACTTTTTCAGACAATTTGTCCAAGTTTGTGCCTGTTGTCATCATGGTGATGGTGATGGGGCTGGTGAAACACTGCCCACTGCATGAATTCCAGAGTAAAAACTAGACTGAATCCAAAATGTTCTGTAAATTAATGTTGACCTTTATTGAGTTCTGAGATCAATATTAGTTACTGCTGTGCTTTGTAATTATAAAAGGGCTATTTGATGTTTCACACCAAGGATATGGGTGGAGAGAGAAAAGAACTTGTATTAACACCATCTGTGGTTTCTAACTTTGTAATTAAGGCCAATTCCTCTGTGGAACATTGTCGTTATTATATATCATGATTATTTGGTTTATTAATATCCAGGGAAGTACCACAGTTTGAGAGCCATTCATTCTGGTTTACTTGGGAAGTCCTATTCTATACCTGTTTTGCTGGCATAATTATTAAAAACCTTCTTTAACTCAGAAGTTTCCTGTTTTAGATAATAACTTACACAGTTACCCCAATTATAGGTGCTATTCCATAAGCACAGTTACTGACTTGCTACATTTTGAATGTCATCTAAAAAAAAAAAATCATTTTTTTTCTTACCCATTGGATGAACCAGTTTTTCCCCCAAAAACCTGCCAGTTGTTTTTGCCTGTTCTTGATAAGTGCTTTGTATTGTGGCATTTAGAGGCTACAGCTCTGCTAATTGGTGTGTTAGAGCTTTACTACTTAATCTGTTCTTGAGGCTAAATCCCCGAAGATAACATGTCATCTGCCTTGTCTCCATGAAATCATGGTGAGGAATGTGCACCTACATACTTTGGGAGACACACGACAAGACTGTCTTCCTGCAGAAATAGTTATTCTCAGGAGGAGGAATTGCCTCTAGTTCTTTTGTCCTTTGCTCAGATCCTCTCTTCATTGCCTTTGACTATCTTTTTTTTATTTTTTTGACAAAAGGGTATTTTTTCACATCAGAAGAGAAATACTCTTTGCCATCTTCACCTCTTTTTCAGCTTCAAGCCCCTTATTCTTAATCCTACTTCCAGAAAGCTCACTTTTGGAGGTAGGAATGTCTTGCCCTCTATCAGAAGGACCAAAGGAGTTTCTTAAATGTAGATTTCTAGGCCCCACCTTAAAGCTACTGAATCTGAATCTCTGAAGTTGGGACACAGCAATACCAGTGTTAATTTCTGTCATCTCTGCATCATGTTCTCTCACCTTTTCCTTCCTCACAGAGCCAGTGATGTGGCTTCCAAAGAAATTTGTTAAAAATCATGTTTCTTGGTTCATGACTGCTCTTTAAGATTCTATCTGATTTACTGCATCTGATGTGGGGTCTAGGGAGCTTCATTATTATTTTTAAAATAGACTATTTCTTAGAGCAATTTTAGATTCAACACAAAATTGAGTGGAAAGCTCAGAGAGGTCCCACATACTGTCTGCCCAAATACACGACCTCCCTCACTATTGACATCCTGCGCCACGGTGGCACGTTTGTTACAGCTGGTGAACCTACATTGTCACACTATCACCCAGAGTTCGTAATTTACATTGGAGCTCACTCTTGATGTTGTATATTCTATGTGTTTGGACAGATTTCTAATGACATGTAACCGCCATTATAGTATCATACAGAATAGTTTTACTGCCCTAAAAACCCTCTGTTCTGCCTGTGCATCCCACTCACCCCAAACCACTGGCAACCTCTGATCCTTTCACTGTCTCCATGGTTTTGCCTTTTCCAGAATATCGTATGGGTAGAATCATACGGTAGGTAGTCTTTTCGGACTGGCTTATTATTCACTTAATAACATGCACTCAAGATTACTCCATGTCTGTTCATAGCTTGATAGCTCATTTCTTAGCAATGAATAATATTCCATCGTCTGGGTGTACCACAGTTTATCCATTCACCTACCGAAGGACATCTTGGTTGCCTCCAAGTTTGACAGTTATGAATAAAGCTCTGTAAACATCTGTGTGTAGCTTTTTACGTGGACGTATGTTTTCAGCTCATTTGGATAAGTACCAAGGAGTGCGATTGCTGGTAAATGTTCTGTTTTGTAAGAAACCACCATACTGTCTTCCAAAGTGACACTGCCATTTCACATTCCCATCAGCAATGAATCAGAGTTCCTGTGGCTCCACATCCTTGCTAGCATTTGGTGGTATCAGTGTTATGAATTTTGCCATTCTAATAGTATGTTGTGGTATTCCTTATTTTAACTTGTATTTCCTGGATGACACGTGATGTGGAACATCTTTTCATACGCTTATTGGTCATCTATATCTTATTCGGTGAAGTGTCAAGATCTTTGGCTCATTTTTAAATCTGGTTATTCGTTTTCTTATTGTTGAACTTCAAGTATTCTTTGCATAATTTGAATAACAGTTCTTTATCAGCTATGTTTTTTATCATCTGTGGCTTGTCTTCTCATTCTCTTGACAGTGCTTTTCATGGAACAGAAGTTTTTTGTTTTAATGAGGTCCAGCTTATCAGCTATTTCTTTCTTTCTTTCATGGATCATGCCTTTGGAGTTGTATCTAAAAAGTCATTGCGACGGCTAAGGTCATCTAGATTTTCTCCTCTTCTATCCGCTAGGAATTTTGTAGTTTGCATTTTACAATGGTCTAGAGTGACTTTTTTGTGAAGGGTGTAAGGTCTATATCTAGGTTCTTTTTTAATAGACTTTATTTTTTAGAGCAATTTTAGGCTCACAGCAAAATTGAATGGAAATATAAAGAGGACACTTGATTTTTAAACTGAGTATCCTAAGTGATTCCTTTGCAAATAAAGAATCAAGTTTTAAAAAGCACAGCCATATCGCCTTCAAAATGTTATTCATCAGAAGAGGCCCACTTCTGCAAATAACAGTGGGCCTTTAATTTCTCCAAGCTTTTTAGATTACTTTTTAACAAAAGCAAACATTTAAATTGCATTTTTGTGTTATGAGATTTAAAGGAATGTCTATGAAGAGCAGGCATAATACTTCAATCTGTTGATAAACTCTACAAGAATAGTATTTTATATTTTAAATGATATTTGAATCATTTTACAGCATTATCAGGAAAGGAGGTAACGAAAATATTCCCAAGCACTAAGTCTGCTTCATGACCTTGAGCATTAAGTTTTCCAGCAATCAATAGCTTTGGTATTAGCACACAAGCCAGGTTTCTAAACTATTATTTCACTGTGGGTACAAAAGCATGATAGAAAAGAGTCATTGGCCAGGTGTAGTGGCTCATACCTCTAAACTGCTGGGAGGCTCAGGCAGGAGGATTGCTTTTTTTTTTTTTTTTTTTTTTTTGAGACGGAGTCTCGCTGTGTCCCCCAGGCTGGAATGCAGTAGCCGGATCTCAGCTCACTGCAAGCTCCGCCTCCCGGGTTTACACCATTCTCCTGGCTCAGCCTCCCGAGTAGCTGGGAGTAGCTGGGACTACAGGCGCCCACCACCTCGCCCGGCTAGTTTTTTGTATTTTTTAGTAGAGACGGGGTTTCACCGTATTAGCCAGGATGGTCTCGATCTCCTGACCTCATGATCCGCCCGTCTCGGCCTCCCAAAGTGCTGGGATTACAGGCTTGAGCCACCGCGCCCGGCCTGGAGAATTGCTTTAAGCCAAGAGTTTGAAACCAGCCTGGGCAACATAAGAAGACAGGCTGTTTTAAACACAGAAAAAAGAGTTGTTAATGAACCCAGGAATTAACTGATACTTTGTAAGCAACAGGCGTATAAGTCCCTGTGTAAATGAATGCTGATCAGCAGTGGGTTAACTTATACTGCAATATTAAATGCTCCTAAAACAATCACTCCTATATTAGAAGCCTTGCAGTAAGGTTTGAATTTAAAAAAAAAAAAAAAAAGTCCTTCAGTTCTCTTGTAGTGAGAAAATGCAGTTTCTTATTTGTGGGAAGGAATAAATTGGATAAGTTGAAATAGTTACTTTTTCTTTTTTAAGGTTTTTCCTTTCTTAGGCTCAGGGGTACATGTGCAGGTTTGTTATGTAAGTAAACTTTTGTCATAGGGGTTTTTTTACAGATTATTTCGTCACCCAGGTACTAAGCCTTGTACCTAATAGTTATGTTTTTTGTTGCTCTCCCTCCTCCCACTCTCCACCCTCAAGGAGGCCCCAGTGTCAGTTGTTCCCCTCTGTGTCCATGAGTTCTCATCATTTAGCTTCCACTTATAAGCAAGAGCATGCAGTATTTGGTTTTCTGTTCCTGCCTTACTTTGCTAAGGATAATGGCCTCCAGCTCCATCCATGGTCCTGCAAAGGACATGATCTTGTTCTTTCTGTGGCTGTATAGTATTGCATGGTGTGTATGTACCGGAGTGTCTTTATCCAGTCTGTCATTGATGGGCTTTTGGGTTGACTAGTAGCTTTTTGAATGGTAACTTTCTACAGAAGTACCAGAGACTTCAAGTTATCTGATTTAAATGTAAAGAGACATTTGTTAGTGGCAGATGAGTATAGGTCGTCAATTGCAAGACACCTAATTATATTCAGGCAGTTTGTGACTGGCCCTAAACCAGAAGAAAAAAATGTAATATAAATGCTCAACCATAGCTAAGACGTCGTTAAACTAAAATGATTCCTTCAGAGTGGCAATTTATCATAAATCTGGTCTAAATGAATAATTGCAAACTTAGTTAATAGTGATAGATTCTCATAAGTTGCAAGAACAGAAAAACACTGGGGGACGCATTGCAAAGTAAAACAGAAACAGTAGCCCAACCGGGGCTTATGGAAGAAAAGAAATTGGAATCATTTTCAGAATACAGCATAGTTTGATTTCTGTTATTTTGTCACTCTATCCACAACAAGCCTCCTTTCTCACTGCCTCAGTTTCTCTGGGCTTGGCGGCTGTTCCACCATTATAGACAATCAGTTTCTCTCTATCTTCATTTTTTCTGCATCTGCCATTACTGACTTTCTACTCTGTTTTCTCTTTGTTTTCTGGCCTTGTGCTTTCCTCTGGCTTAACTGACTTCTTTCCAAGTGTCTCTGTTGCTGCCCGCCCCTACCAATTTACCAATTTCTTACTTCCTTTATTCTTCAACTGTTTAGGAAGGCAGACCTGATTGGTTATGTTAATGATGGTAATTTCTGTTGTACAGTTTTTGTCTGGGGCCCCCACATGGATAGCCAGCTAGCGTGGAGAGTAGCAACCACTGGCACAGAATTCCCTGCCTATGGCCTTGTGAATTGATGATTCAAAGGTCCTAGCAGCCCAGTGTGTCCTTCACTTCTTTCTGTACTTGCTCATGCTGTTTCTCCCTTCTCTCTCAGTACAATTTATAACTTCCTGTGTGGTGTCCTTTGCACCTGCCTGTACCCATCACCCTCTCACATGCTACCTCCCACTCCTCTCACATGCTACCTTCCACTCCTCTGTCTTTTCTTAAAGTCCCAAACCTGTGATGTTTGTTTCTCTGAAATGCCTTTCCCTGGCTTCCCAATGGCTCTGAACTTGCTGAGCAACTTATAGCTTTGGGGTAGAAAGGATTAACTTGGATTCAATGGATTGTCTTAGGGGTGCGTGCGTGTGTGTGTGTGTGTGTGTGTGTGTGTGTGTGTGTATTTTAATCACTAAGTTTCATTTTACTAAGAAGAGGATCTAAAGGGGAACCAGAAGGGCCATGTTTTGTTTTTTGTTTTTTTGCTTTTTTGTGTTTTTTTTTGAGACGGAGTCTTTCTCTGTCGCCATGCTGGAGTGCAGTGGCGTGATCCTGGCTCACTGCATCCTCTGACTCCCTGGTTCAAGTGATTCTCCTGCCTCAGCCTCCCACATAGCTAGGATTACAGGCATACGTCACCACGTCAAGCTAATTTTTGTATTTTTAGTAGAGCCGGGGTTTCACCAGGGGCCATCATTTTTTATGACATGTATTTTTCACTGTAGTCAGAGGAAAGAAAAATTGTTCCGCTTAGCTCATGATTTCCACCCAAAATGAGAATATGCAAAGACAGCACTAACTAGCCTTTCTTTAGGCTCCAAAGATACTCATCGGACTGTGACTCACCTGATCTTTGGTTGAAATATGAGTGACACAACAGATATACATTCAACTGAGGCTCCATGGCTCAGTACAAACAGCACTTCTAGTGCTGGCCCTGCCACTTAGTATCTTTAAAAGAGTCACAAAGATTTAGACAGTTGTAAAACCTTCAAGCTGTTGGGGTTGTTTTGAACAAGTTCTTAGTTACAGACCACAGAACATACTCCCCAGTTTATGGAGACGGTAGTTTATTATGGGGTCTATTTAGCTTTCAGAGTTTCTGAATGAGCTAAAGGATCAAGCCTAGACATTTTATGAGAAGTGGTACGGTCAGGATCAATGACCCACTGTACTGTGCCGGTAAAAAGGGCATTGCTACCACCTCTCCTTTGCTGCTCACAAAGATAATGACTAGACACCAAACGCTCCACTGCAGCTGTTGCAGAAAAACCAAACTCCAAGATGATACCTGTCTGAGCAGCCATGGTCTTCCATTACAAAATTCAATTCTGCCTCCATGTCTCTCATAGACATGTGTCTTTGGTGAAAGGCAAGCCCATACAGAACCTTAGTCTCAAGGGAATGGGAAAAATGCAGACTTTGGCCTTCCAGCTCTTGTCCACAGGAAAGAATCTGACAAAGTTGGAGTCCTATTGATTGAGCCGCTCTGTTATATTTGTCATAGAAGTTATTTTGTTTCTTTTGTTACTGAGTTTTGTTTCATTGTGGTCAGAAAATATCATCTATACCATTTTGACTATCTTAGAAATTCTCCTGTTATGTTTATTTAAGTGTTCCCTGAGTGCTTGAGTAAAAGGCGCATTTCCTGTCCTCAGGATATAAAGTTGTATGCATGTTTATGTAAAATTTTATACCGTTAGATCAGAAGTGGGAAAACTATAGCCTATGGACCAAATCTAGCCCACTGCCCACTTTAGTAAATAAGGTTTAGTTTGATTACAGCCATGACCATTTGTTTCTATAGTGTCTGTGGCTGCTTTTACACTACAGTTGAGTTGAGTAGTGCAACAGAGACCATATGGTCTGCAAAGCCTAAAATATTTATTATTTGGTTGACCCTTATATCAGATCCTATGTAAATTTATTATATTAATCACATTTTTTATGTCGTATTTTATAATTATTTTATTTTATTTTGAGATAGAGTCTCACTGTCACCCAGGATGACTGCGGTGGTGTAATCAGGCTCACTGTAGCCTTGACTGCCAGGCTCAAGCCATCCTCTTACCTCAGCCTCCTGAGTAGGAGTAGCTGAGACTACAGGCACATGCCACCATGAGCAGCTAGTTTTTGGTGTTTTGCAGAGATGGGTGACTCGCTCTGTTGCCCAGGCTGGTCTCAAACTCCTGGATAGAAATGATCCTCCCACCTCAGCCTCCCAAAGTGTTGGGATTATAGGCGTGAGCCACCACGCCCAGACCCTATTTTATGATTTTAATCATATGAATTATACTCTGCAGATTATCTATATAATTTTCCCCTCAAATTTGTTCAATTTTTCTAGAACTAAGAAGCATATTAAACCTGATACTTCCTTATTTATGAAGTTTTTGTTTTATGTACTTTGATGCTTTTTTATTTGCCACATAAAGGTTTATGCCAGTTATATATCTTCATTATAGATTACACTCTTCATCATTCTGCTGTAACCCACATTGTTCCATTTAATGCCTTATGTGTTGCATTCAACTTTGCCTGATATTAACATGATGACCTACTTTATTTGGGTTTGCATTTGCCCAGTATATCTGCACCAAAACCGTTTGGTTTTGTTTGTGTGTGTGTGTTTGTTTTTTAGTCCTAGTGACTTCAGTATGTCTCTTGAAGACAGCAGATAGATAGATAGTTAGAAACTCTGACCATTTTTTTTTTTTTTTGAATAGGTGAACTTATCCTTTATACATTAACTGATACAACTGATATACTTCTGGGATCCTGTTATTCTTTTTTTTTCTTTTCTTTTCTTTTTTTTTTGAGACAAAGTCTTACTGTGTTGCCTAGGCTGGTATATAGTAGCACAGTCTTGGCTCACTGCAACCTCCACCTCCGAGGCTTAAGCAGTTCTCAGCCTCAGCCTCCCAAGTAGCTGGGATTGCAGGTATGCGCCATCACATCCAGCTGATTTTTTGTATTTTTAGAAGAGACAGGATTTCACCACGTTGGCCAGGCTGTTCTCAAACTCCTGACCTCAAGTGATCCACCTGCCTCGGCCTCCCAAAGTGCTGGGATTATAGGTGTGAGCCACCAAGCCTGGCCCTGTTAGTTTTCTTCTTACATGTCTTTGTGAAGGTTTTAATTCTTCTGTTTTTCTATATGGCCCCTTTTTGTTTTGCCCATCATCCCATTAGTTCTGTTGGGATTGTCTTTATAACTGAAAACAATCGTATGTTTAAGTTTTTATTCTTTAATACTACACGCCAGGTGCAGTGGCTCATACCTGTAATCCCAGCACTTTTATGTTGTTGTTGTTGTTGTTATTGTTGTTGTTTGGGATGGAGTCTTGCTCTGTTGCCCAGGCTGGAGTACAGTGACACAATCTTGGCTCACTGTAACCGCCACCTCTCAGGCTCAAGTGATTCTCCTGCCTCAGCCTCCCAAGTAGCTGGAAATCCAGGCATGCACCACCACGCCTGGCTAATTTTTGTATTTTTAGTCTTAGAGGCGGGGTTTCACCATATTGGCCAGCTGGTCTCAAACTCCTGACTTCAAGTGATCTGCCCGCCTCGGCCTCCCCAAGTGCTGGGATTACCGGCGTGAGTCATCATGCCCGGCCTAATTCAGAGCTTTGAGAGGCCCGGAGAGGCAGATCCCTTGAGCCCAGGAGTTCAAGACCAGCCTGGGCAACATGCTAAAAACTCGCCTCTACTAGAAATACCAAAAAAAAAAAAAAAACAGCTCAGTGTGGTGGTGCATGCCTGAGTCCCAGCTACTGGGGATGCTGAGGTGGGAGGATCACTTGAGGCCAGGAGGTCAAGGCTGCAGTGAGCCATGATCACACCACTGTACTCTAGCCTGGGCAACAGAGTGAGACCCCATCGTCCCCCCAACCCCCCCCCCCACACACAAAAATGTGTGTGTAGATATATATATACACACACACACACACACACATATGTATATATATACACACACACACTCGTGTGTGTGTGTATGTATAAAACTACAGGAAAATATGTGCTGCCAATTCTCTTACACTGATTTCCTCCTATCTCTCTTGGCTCCCTTTTTGTTGATGTATTCTGGATTTTTTTCTAAGTTCATTATGATGATTGAGTTACTCTTTCTCTTTTTAACATTAGCTTTTCTTCAAAAATTTATGACAGTTATAGTCTATTTGGTGTCTATACTTACACATATTTTTGTGTTTATGTTTAACTAGAAGTGATGCTTATTTCTAGCTTTTCCATATCAAAACTTTCCTGCAAGTTCTTTATTGTGATGCATCAACTTAAGTGGATTATATCTTCAATATTTTTTAGAAAGGATTCATGGTTGCTGTATTTCCTGAATTCCACATACGTGAGCCTGGCTTTCTTTTGTTTGTATGTGTGAATGGAAGCTTGGCTTTTTAGGGTCTCATTGTTTCATTCAAGCCTTGTGAACTTTGCATCATTACTTTTTGGCATCTAATGTTGCTAAGGAGAAATGTAAGGTCATCTTGGGGATTACATTTCCTTATGGTGCACAGATATTCTTTATCCTTGAAGTTCAACACTGTAACCAGAATTTGTTTTATTACTGACTACTTTCTATTAATTTTTCCTAAAACATAACCCTTTTATGCTACTTAGTCTAGCTTTCCTTTTATACAGAAAAATTTTCTTCTAATGTGTATTTGAGCATTGTTTTTTTTTCTGTTCTCCTCTTTAGAAAACTGTAGGCCAGGTACGGTGGCTCATGCTTATAATAACAGCACTTTAGGAAGCCGAAGTGGTGGATCTCTTGCACACAGGAGTTCAAGATCAGCCTGGGCAACATTGCAAAACTCCGTTTCTACAAAAAACCACAAAAAAGTTAGCTGGGTTTGGTGGTGTGTGCCTGTAGTTCCAGCTACTGCAGAGCCTGAGGTAGGACAATCACCGGAGCCCAGGAGGTCAAGAGTGCAGTAAGCCGTGGTCATGCCACTGCACTCCAACCTGGGCTACAGAGCGAGGCCCTGTCTCAAAAAAAAAAGAAAAGAAAAATTGTTACCACATGTTGACTCTATTGAATTCTGTATGGGACCTTTTTAGTAATAACTTTCATCTCTGTAACCCCAGCTATTCTCATCCTCCATTGCTCTCCCTTTCTCGTTCCATTTGTTTTCTTCAGATCCTAAGATATCACAGGGCATGTTTTTCCTCTAAAACTTTTAAAGTTTTTAAAACTCTAAAGGTTTTCAGGAGGAATCTTCAAATGTATTTTCTTTTTTTTTCCCCAAAATAGGGTCTCGCTCAGTTGCCCTGGTTGGAGTACAGTGGTGCAATCATGGCTTGACCTCCTGGGCTCAGGCAGTCCTCCCACCTCAGTTTCCTAAGTAGCTGGGACTACGGGCATGCACCACCATGCTCAGCTAGTTTTTGTATTTTTTGTAGAGTCAGGGTTTCACCGTGTTGCCCAGGCTGGTCTCAAACTCCTGGGCTCAAACAGTCCTCCTGCCTCAGCCTCCCAAAATACGGGGATTATAGGTGTGAGCCATCACGCCAGGCTTCGAGTGTATATTCTGCATTTATCTTTTTCATGTTATAGCCCTTAATTATAAAAATTATTTTTGCATAGGTTGCATACTATCATTTTCCTTATCTTTGAGTGGGGACAGTTCTGCATAGACTGATATTTGCCCAGTGTAGTAAAAGTAAGTATTAATGCACCTGCCTTTTCCTTATGTTTTTACCTTGTAATCTGTATGGTTATTCAGTTACTTTCAGCAGAGATAGGAAGGGAGCAGCAGAGAGCAGTGATGTTGAGCAGCAAATCAGCCAGCCCACTTTAGGTATGCTATCTCCAAGCATGCAGTCACTGTATCTGTTTCATCTTTCATCACTAGTGTATGTCTAGTCTGGTGTAAGGGAGAGGAGTGAACAGTCCCAGATTTCTCAGGCTCTCCTACCTTCAAATTGGAGGACAGTGTGAGGTTCTGTGACTCCCCGGCCATTTATTTAAAATGTCCAGTCTTACTTATTTGTGTTTAGTCATCTTTGCTCTACAGCAAGCTGGTTCCCTCTGCTCCTCATCTCTTGACCTCTCTCCCTGGTTAGGAAACTACACAGGAGGAAATAAAAATGGCATGACCAATGGACATAACCATACATACTGTATGGCTGTGGATGTATGACTCCATGTACACCCAGTGAAAAAAGAAGCAAAACCGACTTACCCCATTAGAAAACCTCCTTTGGTGAAGGACAAGGCAGCCTTCTGTGGCGATGATAATATCCTGTATCTTGAGATTGTTACTGGATGGAAAGTCTTAACTATAAGTTGTCCAGGTTCTTGGTAAATTGAACAAAACACAAAGCAACAAAAGAACAAAGCAACGAAAGCGCAGATTCCCTGAAGTGAAAGTACACTCCACAGAGTGGGAGCGAGCTGGAGCAAGTGACTCAAGGGCCCCAACTGTAATGTTCTTAGGGTTTTTATTAACTAAAAGAATTTGGTTATATCCCCAAGTACCCTTAAGAGGCCTCTGATAGGTTATACACTATGCAAATGAAGGATTGGACCATGACCAATCAGAGGCTGAAGTGGAGGCTTGTTCTGTGACCAGTCAGAGGCATTTCCCATTTGTGACATAGGGGAGAGGAGGTTATGTAGAGGGAGGGACCTCTGGCCCCTTGTTCCTTGGGCATGGAGAGGTGGGGTTTTCCTTTTGGTCCAATTCCAAGAAGTCAACCACAGATTGGCCTTAGGCTCCCTGTTTCCACCCTATTCTGCTTCATTTCCTCCTGAGAGACATGATCCCCATGAATCTTTATGGAAGGCAGAGGGATCGACGGCCTTTCTTCTGTAACTGCTTCATGATTATTGGGGCACAGTCCCTATCTATTGGGGACCATGGAACTCTCACCCTGTTCTGTCTAGTGGAGACAGGATTACTTCTTGATGACTGGGGCTGGCGTTGTCACCTGGAACTGGCAGGAAGCCCTGCTACATGATCATTTGAAGCTTAATGGTCTCTAGGCAAGAAGAAATCAATCTGGTTAAAAGATTTAACAAACATTGTCCAAAAACCAGTACAAGTATAATAATTAATAATGGGCCGGCCAGGGGAAGGAGCCATGAAGCCCAACTTGGTGCCCTTGACCAGGAGCCCCATGACTTGGATAGCTGTTCTCGTATTTCAGAGGCCTGGTCAGCTAATTGTCAGCCAACATCCCTTACTAATCCTGATTTGGTTGACATAAAATCAGCATTCTTCCTCTACGAAAAGACATAAGCCACCTTTTTCAAGAGTTAGAATATCCAGTCCCCTTCTATTTTGTAAAGCATCTGCTGCCAAGGAGTCTTATCTGATTTTGTATGGTGACAATGCTCTGGACAATGTTTTCCAGGCTGTCTGAAAAATCCTTTGACAGCGTTGGTAATAGGATAGGGAAGTTGCAAGCCCAGCAACTTCCATTTCTACTCCTGCAGTTATTCCTAAACTCATACTAAAGGGGCATGAGTTGGATGGTTCATTTGTTCCTGGCAGTTGTAGTGACAGGTATAATGAGAGACTGGTTATTGGGAGCTATATTGATCTTGGGGCTAAATAAACAAGTGTACAGATTCGAGTCCAATTGGCTGGTAAACATAAGTAGGAACTAGTCCCACACGGGAAAAAGGCTTCTTGTTTTTCAAGACAAAAATTGTTCTCTATGGTGAACAAATGGGTTAGCTTGTTGTTTCCACTTTCCCAAGTGGTTAAGGTCCTTGCTAAAGTGGCCCCAGTTAAAGGCTGGAAGGAGCTTTGGAAAGTATCCTGAGTTGCCCCAGTGGTTTTGTTCTTCACTCAGTGTAGGTGTGTATGCTTAGTATCCACCAACAACCACCTAGAGGTATTTTCGTAATGGGGAACTAAAAGGCAGCTAGATGTCTCAGGATTAGTACAGTCTTCCCCAGAGAATATGTGAACACAGCTAGTGGGCCTACCCTGATAGTACTTAGGCAGTACGTAGTACTTAGACTGTGAATCCTTTAAAGTACGCTTAACTAGGGGTGGTTTCCCTGAAAACTGTACAGGTTTCCTAAATGATGCAGTGTGGGTAACTGCATAGCTTACATGATCATGTGAGGGGTTAATATCTAGGGTATAGCTGCACTGATGACTTTTCAAGGTACCCAGGGCCTGACCAAAATTTTGGCTTCTTTTAATACAAAGAGGCACATGGAATCTTAGTTCTATGTGCATCGATATTGGGCCCCAAATGGTTTTTGAGGGGATGTGACCCCAGAAAGGTTGCCTTGATAGGACTGGAGAAGGTTTACTGTTCATCCTGTCATTGTAACCTTTGTCAGTTTTGTAACTTTGAAGTCAGGTAAGTCATCTAGGTTCATTAATTTGAAGGGAGTTCTTCCCTTATGGTTCAGGTGATAGGTCGTTTTTTCAGGGGCCCAAGATTGGGTTGGGATTGGGATGGCAGTGTGTTTGGATGATGATGGAGATAAACAAAGCCAACAGTCCTTTGCCAAAGGTGGACTGGTGGTATTTAACAGTCTTTGTGTTAAAGTTCTTAAAAAATACCCAGAATTCACTAATTGCCAGAGGGGTAGGGTGAAGCCCTGCTGAAAAATTAAGCTAATTCCCTGTATATACGGTCCGGTATACACAGGCCATGGCAAATCATTATGTGAGCCAAAAGTACTTATGTGTTATTTTGTCCCTTTGAATAGGAACTTTAGGTCTTCCACAGGTTCACACAGATAGTGATTGATGGGAGCTTCAGGTTCCAGGTTCAGGACTTCAGGTATGGCAGACTTGATCCTGGAAAGATGTATGCAACTATCTAATCCTATTACTTTGACTGCGGAAGGCATGGCCAACACCACTGAAAAAGGTCCCTTCCATTTGGGTTGTAGTTGTTGAGTGGGGTACCCCTCTCTCCATGTTTTAACAAGTACCTCATCTCCTGGCCTGACCTTGGGTTGCTGGTCAGTTCCTGATGTGGGAAGCCTTTGAATTCCAAACTTTTGTAATGCCTGCTGAAATTGTCCCAGGTTAACTAGGTACTGTATTAAACCAGCCATTTCTGGATCAGTAATTAGATCATTAGTTTAAAATGGCCTCCTGTATAGCATCTCATATGAGCTCATATTTATTTTTGCTCTTTAAAAGTTGTGGATTCTGAAGAGGGCTATGGGCAGTAAGCTGACCCACGTTTCTGATGTTTCCTGGCATAGCTTAGCTGACACCCATTTCAGAGTTTGATGAGCCCTTCTTTCCCAGAGGATTGAGGCCTCCATGCTCACTGTAAATAGTATTGGATTCTGAGAGCCTTAGCAACCCCTTGAGTTATTTGGGAGACAAAGATGGGCCGTTATCACTTTGGAGGCTTCGGGGTTACACAGACCAGGGGATTATTTCCTTTAAGAGAACCTTTATAACTTCATTAGCCTTCTCTGTTCTGGTAAAGTAAGCTTCAGCCCAGCCAGGAAAGGTACTATTAGTACTAATGATAGAGACAGGAGACAGCCAAATGCCACCCAGGTCATTGTGCACAGGGGGCTTGCCTAAACATGCCCACACTGAAAAATCCTGTCCCTTAATACATGCACAATAAGGGAAATAAATCAGTGTGGAGTGGCTCAGACTAAGGGCCCACATGCACACTGTAAGAATGGGGTGGAGCCACCAGGAATCCGCACCTTCTCGTTGGGGAGGAGCCTGGCCTCTTCAGCTCCTGTGTGATGGCCTGGTATTCAGTTGGTGAGGGGGGAGCCTATTGGCAGGACCCCCTCTTTCTTTGTTGAGAACTTTCTTTTCACCTAATAAATCGGGTCTCCCCACCCTTCAATGTGTCCATGTGCCTAATTTTTCTGGATGCGAGGCTAGAACCTGGATTTTAGCTGAACTAAGGAACAGAAAATCCTGTATCACTAGCAAGAACTTGCATTCTCTGCAGGCTTGGCATATGGGTAAAGTCCAGTTGCCTGGGTGAGTTTGCCTTCTCTGGCCTGGTTCCATTAGAGGAGGGATTATGTTTCCTGGGTTGTTGAATGCATACAGTGAGCAGGCCTGACAGATCTGCTTAATCACCAAAGCTAAGTTAGGCCCAAAAAAGAGCCTGTTTATAATGGCCAGAGTGGCATCTCCCCCCATATGGAAAGATTCATGCAGGGTGTTTAGGCCGGGCACCATGGCTCACGCCTGTAATCCTGACACTTTGGGAGGCCTAGGCGGGTGCATCACTTGAGGCCAGGAGTTCAAGATCAGCCTGGCCAAATGACGAAACCCCGTCTCTACTAGAAATTTTTTAAAAATTAGCTGGGCCTGTGGTGTGCGCCTGTAATCCCATCTACTCTGGAGGCTGAGGCAGGAGAATCGCTTGAACCCAGGAGGCAGGTTGCGGTGAGCCAAGATCATGCCACTGCACTCCAGCCTAGGCCACAAAGCGAGACCCTGTCTCAAAAAAAAAAAAAAAAAAAAAAAATGGAGTCATGCAGGGTTTTTATAACTTTCCGTTGGGCTGTTTGAGGGAGATATACTTTTGATCCTGTATGCCACCAGGGTCCTTGTTTTTGTCCCCCTTGTTCCTTTATTAACTACTCTTCTGTGATGTGTATTCAGGTTCTATTGGGAAATCATAAAAATGGAAGCAGTGCTAAGATTTGTTGGGATTGCACCCCATGGGCTGCTGCTTTGGCTTTCATACTAGCCTTTTTGTTCCCATGTGCTATAAGGGTTAAGTCCTTTTGATACCCCTTACAATGGATTATGGATATGACTTTTGACAAGTGTATTACTTCCAATAGTTGAAGAATTTCAGACCCATGCTTTATAGGGGAATGTTTACTAGTTAGTAGTCCTCTTTCTTTCCAAATTGCAGCATGAGCATGAACCAAAAGAAATGCATATTTAACGTCTGTATAGATGTTAACCTTTTCCCCTTTTCCCAATATCAGGGCTTAGGTAAGAGCAATTATATCAGCTTTTTGTGTGATGTGCCCGGGGGGCAGCAGCTGGGCCTCAGTAATGGTATTGTAATTTACTACTGCATATCCAACCTGGCATTCCCCACCTGAAGCTACTGCCATCTGTGAATCAGTCATCCTCTGAATCTGGGAGGATTTTAAATCATGTTGGATGACATATGTGTGTGTGATGACCTGCTCGCAGGAATTATTAATTATTGGGCCTCTGGGCAGCAATGAAGCTAGATTTCAGGGTGTTATAGGTTTTAAGGGTAACCTCTGGATTGTCTAGGATCATAGCCTGGTATTTGATTAACCTTTCTCCCGTCATCCAGATACGTCCTTTTATTTCCAGGACTGACTTTACCTGATGTGGGCTTAACACTTCCAGTGGTTGACCCAGGGTGATTTGGATGGCTTCCTCCACTAAAATAGCAGTGGCTGCTATTGCCCATAGACGGCTTGGCCACCCCAAAGTCACTCCATTCAATTTCTTTGAAAAGTCGTTGGTTTGGATTCTGATCCCAGTTTCTGGGTTAGCACTCCCACAGCTATACCCCAAATATTGGACCTGTTGGAGGGTAAATTGAACCTTCTTTTTGGACACTTTGTGTTCCCTGTCTGCCAGTAAATTCAAGGTTCTTACAGTATTTTGGTCAGATGTCTCCCAGTTTGGACTACACATGAGAAGGCCATCTACATACTGGAGTACACTCCTGTTTCCCAATCGCATATCCTTCAGATCCCTTTCTAAGGCCCAGGCAAAAAAAATGGGAGCTATCCCAAAAGCCCTGAGGGAGTACTGTCCAGGTGTATTGTCATTTTTCTCTGCCATTAGGATCTTCCCATTCAAAATAAAAAGATATTGAGATTCCAGGGCCAGAAGAATGGAAAAGAAAGCATCTTTTATGTCTATGACTGAGAACCATTCTGCATTCCCCAGCCCTTGAGTTAAAAGACTATATGGATCTGCCACTAACAGGTGGACAGGGATCATGGCTTCATTAATTGCCCTGAGATCCTGTGCCATACTATATTCTCCTGAAGGCTTTAAAACAGGTAAAATGGGGGTATTGTGTAGGGAGAATTTCAGGGTTTTAGAGTCCATAGACAAGCAACTCCTTAACTACATATGCTAAGCCCTTTCTTACTTCCAGCTTAATTGGGTATTGTTTTTGATTGGTAAAATGACTGGAGTCTTTAAGCTGTATTTTGACTGGCACTGCCATTCTAGCTCTTCCAGGCCTCCCAGTATACCATGCTAGTGGTTGACCTGTTTGTTGACACGGCCTGGAATATTGCCTGCATCACTTACCATTAGCAGTCTTGATAGATGGTACCTAAATTGTAGCAGTGCCCCTATTTTAACCATAATATCCCTTCTCAAGGGGCCTGGGCAGCTTGGTACTATTAGAAACTCCTGTGGGAAAATGTGTTTTTCAAATTGGCAGGTTAAAGGAGGGGTAAAATGCCTGACTTTATTTTTCCCTTTATTTATTTATTTTCCCTTCCATTCCTATAATAGTCATAGTCCTAGTGGAGTGTTTTCCTGAATAAGCAGAGTAGCTTGCCCCTGTATTGAAAAGAAACCGAATTTGTTTGTCCATCACATCCACAGTTACCCGGGGTTCCTCAGTAGTAATGATGATGTTCCTGGACAGGGGCTGTGAGGAAGTCTCAGGCCCATTCAGTCTCCATCTAGCTCCTTCTTTTGCACTGCTAGAGTCTTGACTGACTGAGCCCCTTGGTGAGAGCCAGGGCAGTCAGTTCTCTATTGCCAGGGGTCATACTGGTGCCTTCACACTGTCGGCAGGGGCTTAATGCAGTCCTTTGCCCAATGTCCATTTTTCTTGCACTTGAAGCAAGAACCTTGTTGGTATCATCCTTATGGCCCTTTGGGTTCCCTTGGATGCTCTTTGGGCACTTAGGACATTGCCAGTGATGGCTACCACAAGTTTGGCTTGCCATTTTTTCTCTGCGCTGTTCTTTTTTACCCTCCTCCTGGTCACAATTGATATATATCATAAAGGCAATATCAAGAAGCTGATTTTGGTTAGTTTGTGGTCCCATATGCAATTTTTGCAGTTTGCACCTGTTGTCCAGAGTAGACTGGCTGATAAAATGCTGTGCCATTAGCACCATACCCTTGGGAGAGGAAGGATCAAAATTTGTATATTTTCTGAAGGCCTCTTCTAACCTGCCATAAAACATAGCTGGGCTTTCCTCCTTCCCTTATGTGACTTCCCAGACCTTATAATTTATGGTCTTGGTTATCCCCTTTTTCATCCCTCCAAGGGGTGCCTCAAGAAACTTTGCTTGCCTATTTATTCCCACAGGGGTATTACAATCCCATTTAGGGTCAGTGGTGGGCACTGTGGGCCCAGGTGATTGCCCAGGGGGGTTCGGGCAAACAAATCCTCTGCCTTGCAGTGGACAGCTTCAAAACTCCTTTCCTTTTCCATAGGAGTGTAGCAACATGCTAAAATGAATTGGATATCTTTCCATGATAAACTGAAGGCCAGAGCCAAGGTTTGGAACCCATCTACCAACTAGCCAGGATCGTCAGAGTACCTCCCCAGTTTTTCTTTACATTGTTGAATATCAGTTATGGAAAATGAGACTTGCACTCAAACTGGCCCTTCTGCTCCTGCTACTTCCCTAAGAGGCAGTAGTGCCGGGGGAGCTCCTGAGCAGGGTGTTCCACTTCGGTTATGTTGGGGGCTTCATACAATTTTTTATTTCTCTGGCTGGCCTTGCACAGTTGGAGCATTTGGCAAGGGGCTATATAGAGGTGGCTGTGGTTCCCCCAGAGAGACAAGTGTCCCTTGTGAGAGAGGATCATCCACAATGTCTGGCTCAGTCTTGGGGCTCTCCATTTGAGGGCAAGTCTTGGGAAACTTACAGAAGGAAGTATTCTGATACAAAGCCATAAAAGCTTGAATGTATGGTGTTTCTGTTCATGTACACTGTCTTTTGCAAAGTAAGTCTAATTGCAGAATAGTGTCATAGTTCATAAAAACCCATGACTGGCCATTATTCCAGACTGTCCAGCTGATATTGGGGCCATGCAATATTACAACGAAAAATCAAGCATTTCCTTTTCAGATTGTCAGGGTCAAATTGATTCCAATGGTTTAGGATGCAGCCAAGAGGGGAATCAGGTGGAATAGAGTGCTTCCTATAATGGTCTGGAAGAGAAAAGAGATGCTCAGGAGGGCTTGTTTGTTGATCCACAATTTCTGCCTGGGGCATCCTCGAGGGGAAGTCTTGGGTTTGCCATTGGATCCCCAGGGGGATCCCTTTAGGTCCAGTCTTAAAGTGTCAGACATCTCTGACCTTAGGTGGGCACCGGCACCACTTTCTATGTTTTCCCTTCGTAGGCAATGGCCTACCATGAGATTCCCTTTTGTTCCTGGATATACTCTCCAGCTTTTAGCATCCCACCAATTTAGTTAGACCATGTCTTCCTGCATTTCTCATAGGGTTATGATAGTAGCCAAAAATCTTAGTATCAATAACATTAAGGTTGGTGGAGTATTTCTTGTAGCCAAATAGGACGGAGGGTGGTATATGAATCCCTTCGGCTGGTAATTTACTTTGGGGTCTGGACAGGAAAAATAATGTTTAAGAAGCAACAAGATGTGGGGGTCTTCTCTAAGCTTGTTCCTTTTCGCACTTTCGCACTTCCCATGTATAAACAAATGGGGCATGCAGATATGTAACGAGGGGCTCAAATGCAGCAACAATTTTGTAGTCCCTGGTCCCCACAAAGCATCAGCAAGGCAAGGGTAGAAATTAGAAGATAAAGAATTAAATTATCTCAAAGACATTATTGCTGCACATACACAAACCTGACCATTGCATGGATTTGTCTTGTGCCTGGCAGAACCTAGATGGCCTGTTCCATGACTGAGTTATCCTGTCATGGGAGACTTTAAGCAGCCGGTGTCCTAGTGACTTTTAACTGCCTGACCCATGCCTGAAAATGGCAGCCTTGATAAAAAGAAGGAGAAAAAGAAATCTAAACCCCTGCCAACTGGGCTTACTTCCTGGCTGGCTCACCAATATATATTACCAGATGGAAAGTATTGACTATAAGTTGTTCTTGGCATGTTGAACAAAGAATTGAACAAAATGCACAAACAAAGCAACAAAAGAATGAAGCAATGAAAGCACAGATTTTTTTCGTGTGTGTGAGATGGAGTCTCGCTCTTCACCAGGCTGGAGTAGAGTGGCATGATCTTGGCTCACTGCAACCTCCGCCTCCCGGTTCAAGCGATTCTCCTGCCTCAGCCTCCCAAGTAGCTGGGACTACAGGCATGTGCCACCACACCCAGCTAATTTTTGTATTTTTAGTAGAGACAGAGTTTCACCATGTTGGCCAGGATGGTCTCAATCTCCTGACCTCGTGATCTGCCCACCTCAGCCTCCCAAAGTGCTGGAGTTACAGGCATGACCTACAGCACCTGGCTGAAAGCACAGATTTATTGAAGCGAAAGTACACTCCACAGAGTGGGAGCAAGCTCAAGCAAGTGGCTCAAGAGCCCCAGTTGCAATGTTCTTTAGGGTTTTTATGAACTAAAAGAATTTGGTAACACCCTCAAGTACCTTTTAAAAGCCTCTGATAGGTTACACACTATGCAAATGAAGGATGGACCCATGATCAGTCAGAGGCTGGAGTGGAAGCTTGGCCTGTGATCAATGAGAGGCATTTCCCATTTGTGACATAAGGGAGAGGGGGATTTGTAGAGGGAGGGACCTCTGGCCCCTTGTCACTTGGGCATGGAGAGGTGGGATTTTCCTTTCTGTCCAACTCCAAGAAGTCAGCTGCAGGTTGCCGTTAGGCTCCCTGTCTCCAGACCCTATTCTCCTGCCTCAAGGTAATGCTAGTTACATGGGTGTGTCCACTTAATGCATTTTTGTATGTATATTAAACTTCAATAAGATTTGTTTTCGAAGCATGCTGAAAGGTTATTCTTCAAATCTTCTTCACCTGCAAGCTGGGTATACAATGAGTGGTCACCACCCCTGCTGAGTTCATGCACACCCTACTCTAACCATATCTAAGCATTGTTGAGAGGGCTTACAGCACACTCCTCTTGCGTAAGATGAGATGAGTGTCAGATCTCAGCACCCTCCTTCAGTTTTTTGGTCCCCATTTCATTGTATTTGATAAATGTTCTTCAGAGTCTATTCAGTGGAATTGTGGCTGCCCTGATTCCATTATAGATGTTTCCTTCTCAGTGTTTGTTTGGCCTTGTTTGTTATTTCTCAGGGGCAGAAGTGGAGGAATGCATTTTATGTCCCATCCATGTTTCCTGGAAGACTCATCTTTCCTTTTTAAGAAATGATGAATAAAATTGGGCATAATTTTGACCCTAAACCTAACTCTTAGCCATACTTTTGGGATTGGCTCATTTTAAAAAACAAAAAGTTAGTCTGTATTCCTGCTAGTGAATTATTTAAATAAGTACCCAATTCACATAATTTCTGAAGGCTATAAGATGTGTTCAGGAGAAGCCTTTGAGAATTCTTCTTTGTCTTCTGCTGTCTCTTTGTAGCTGCAGCTTGCCTGGTGGAGCAGCACACAGAGTTATTTCTTTGTGTAAAACATGTAAATAATGCATGTTTAGTCTTATGCATTTTTTTATTGTTTTTGTTTGGTTCAAGCTCTGAGGTGTATTTGTGAAGGTTATAATTTTGTGAATCAAAAATGAAGTAGGGGTATAGCAGTTTCTGATGACCAGAAACAAAGAAGAAAAGTCAATGATGAAGAAATCTTAGCTCTGTCTTACGAGCTCACAGCCTGTATGGCTCATAATGGATTTGTCTGTGATCTGTTGTATTGATAATTATTTTAACAGTATCTAATATCACTTATAATATTACTATCAATAGTAGTAAGAAATGATAAAGTATCGTATTACTTTCATGCTTACTTCCCAACAACTTTGTTTCTCTGATTGAGGAATAGTATCAAGTAGCTTAAACAATAAAATAAGCTGGGCATGGTGGCTCATGCCTGTAATCACACCACTTTGGAAGGCTGAGGCAATAAGATCACTTGAGCCCAGGAGTCTGAGACGATCGTGGGCAAAATAGTGAGACTCTGTCTCTACAAAAAATAAATTAGCCAGGTATGGGGATGTGTACTTGTAGGTCCCAGCTACTCTGAGGTGGAAGGATCACTTGAGCCTGGGAGGTCAAGGCTGCAGTGATTCTTGATCATGCCACTGCACTCCAGCCTGGATCACAGAGCAAGACTCTGTCTCAAAAAAATAATTAATTAATTAATTAAAAAGACAATTGAGACTTTAAATTCCAGTTCAGATGGAGTAAGCAGCACATACCACTTTACCTTTCCCAATGATTACAACCAAAAACCCCTGAAAGAAAACATAAAACAATTAGGAGTCAAAAGTAAATAGCAGGCAGACTGGGGAGGGAAGTAAAGACTGAGGGATAATCCATACAGAGGTGAGGTCCTGGGTGTTTGTGTGTTTCTCCTTCCTCCTATATCTCCTGGCCTATAGACTAAACGGTCTAGTGCACAGTGGGTGTGGACAGAAAAAACTCTAAGAGAAACCTTCTGTTACAGGACTAGAAGGGAGACTCCCTGTGAGGTGGATATAGTTGGGGAAATCCTTCAGGATTTTTCCTCTCCCAGCCCTTCCCCAAGTCAGACCCCAGTCCTGCAACATCTCTCTTGCAGTGGCAGAGATAGTGGTGGCAACAGCAGCAGCAGGAGACACACGGGCACCAAAAACTCTGAGGGAGAAATTCTCTCTGACCATAAGGACTCATAAATGGGGCCCTGTTATTTCTGTTATTGTTGTTGCTCTCTGTTCCTTCAACACTTTACACTAGGCGTGGACTCAGTCACGAAAAGTGGACTATAATGCAAGGGGGATAAAACTTTGAATTTCTACTTTTCTAGCCACACAAGCAGAAAAAGAGGCTCTTGGCAGCAGGAGAATGTGAGGGAAATCACAGAAAAGAGGAAGCTCAAGGAAAAGTTCCTAAAAAGCTGTGTATAAAGTCCTGGGCTCCACCCCCAGCTGCTCATGCATGGAGCTGACCCAAAGCAATACAGCAAAGGCTCTGAGAACTGGCTATAGTGTAGCCTACCACCAGAATGACCACCTGGGTGGTACACATGTGAGGTAGATCCAAGTCGCACTGCAAAACCTTTGCAAACTGAAGTGACACTAAAGCCACTGCTTACTAAGGGTATATCCAAACTTATGATCTGAACCAACCAGGTTGATTGGCAGCTAAAACAACAAAGTAAACATTCACCAAAGGACTTTAACAAGACTCAGAGACTTGTAACATATATAAAACATTTAAGAATAATCAAATTGCTCAACATATAAGGAACCAGGAAAATCTCACCAACTTGCAAGAAAAAAGCCAGTCCCAAAATAATTCAGATGTTAAACCTATCAGACAGTGACTTCAAAGCAGCTATTGCAGCCAAGTTCCAGGTGTAGCTACTCACGGGTCTGAGGTGGACGGATCACTTGAGCCCGCGAGTCAAAGCTGCAGTGATCCTTGATCATGGCACTGCACTCCAGCCTGGGCAACAGAGTGAGACCCTGTCTCAACAAAATTAATTAATTAATTGATTAAATAAAAAAGGAGTTGAGACTTTAATTTCCAGTTCAGATGGAGTAAGCAGCACATATCACTTTATCTTTCCCAATGATTACAACCAAAAAGCCTTGAAAGAAAACACAACTAGGAGTCTGAAAAGTACATAATAGCAGTAAGAGAGCAGTAAGAAGTAAGAGAGAACACTCTTGAAATGAATGGAAAGAAAAATTATCTGCATAAGAATAGAAGCTACAAGAAAGTGCCATGGGGAGCAGGAAATTGGGAGTTGTTGTTTAATGGATATGGAGTATCAGTTTTGCAAGGCAAGAAGAGCTCCGGAGACTGCCTGCGCAACAATGTGAAAGTACTTAACACTACTGAACCGTATACCAAAAATGGTTAAGATGATAAATTTTATGTTACGTGTATTTTACCAGACTAAAACTAAAGTAAATTGGTATGTACTTACCTGGAAAGATGTTCATAATGTAGTTCTTAGTAAAACTAAATTATGTTTCAGAGTGAAGGAAGGGGAAGAAGGCAGGAAGGAAGGACAAAGTGGTTATGTACAAACTGACAACTACATAATTAAAATTAAAGTCTTTGCTGGATGGGCTCATTTGAAGAATGGAAATGACAAAAGAGTCATTGATCTTAAAATATCAAGACCAACCGGGTGCAGTGGCTCACGCCTGTAATCCCAGCACTTTGGGAGGCTGAGACGGGCAGATCACGAGGTCAGGAGATTGAGACCATCCTGGCTAACACAGTGAAACCCTGTCTCAACTGAAAATACAAAAAAAAAAAATTAGCTGGGCGTAGTGGCAGGTGCCTATAGTTCCAGCTACTCGGGAGGCTGAGGCAGAAGAATGGCATCAACCCAGGAGGCGAAGCTTGCAGTGAGCCAAGATCACGTCACTGCACTCCAGCCTGGATGACACAGTGAGACTCCATCTCAGAAAAAAAAAAAAAAAAAGAGCAAAATCAAGATATATTATCCCATTTGAACAATAGAGAGGAAAAATGATTGTAAAAAATAACACACTTGCATATCTGTGGGACAATATCAGAAAGATTAACATTTATGTCTTTGGTGTCCCAGAACAGGAGCAAGATACTGGTGCACATGAATATTAAAAAAAAAAAAAAAAAGGATAGAAACTTTAAAATTTGGCAAAAGACTTGAATGTAAAGATTCAGGAAGCTCAGGAAACCCCCAAACAAGATGCACTAAAATAAACAAACAAACAAAACCCTACATATTGATGCATTCAAATTTAATTGCTGAAAATTAAATGTTTTTAATTGCTGAAAATTTTTTAAATGTGGGCAGGTGTGATGACTCATGCCTGTAATTCCAGTCCTTTGGGAGGCCAAGGCGGGCAAATTGCTTGAGCCTGGGTGTTCAAGACCAGCCTATGGCAAAACCATCTCTAAAAAAAAAAATACAAAAATTCGCTGGGCATGGTGATGCACACCTGTAGTCCTAGCTACCTAGGAGGCTGAGGTGGGAGAATTGCTTGAGCCTAGGAGGTAGAGGTTGCAGTGAGCCGTGATTGTGCCACTGCACTCCAGCCTCGGTGACAGAGCAAGTCACTGCCTTAAAAAAAAAAATTGAAAGAGAAAAATGACATATTACGTATATAAAAGGCAAAATGACTAAAATGACTGGATTTCTCATCAGAAATCATGGAGGTCAGAAAGCAGCAGAACATCTTTTTGATGCTGAAAGTAAAGAAATGTCAACCCAGAATTCTATATTCGGTAAAAATATTCCTCAGGAATGCAGGCAAAACAATTCCTTCCCAGAAGAAGGGAAAATAATGCAGCTGCACTAAAAGAAATACTAAAGGAAATTCTTCAGGTGGAAAGGAAATAATACCAGAAAGAAACTCAAAACTTCAGGAATGAAAGAAGGGCAACGGAAACAGTAAATATATGGATAAATATACTTTTTACTCATCATAAGTTCTTTAAAATATGTATAATGGGTGCAAGCAAACATTGTAACATTGATAGTGGGATTTTTGGTGTATGTAGATATAATGCACATGACAACTACAACATAAAGGGTGGAATGTAAAAGGACCTGTATTGTTGAAAGTTCCCCACATTTTATCTGAAATGATAAAATATTCTTAGTTACTTATAAAAGTTAAGTACATATATTAGAATCCTTAGAGTAATAATTAAAAATATTATTAAAAGTATATAGTTATTTTTGGCCAGACATGGTGGCTCACACCTGTAATCCTAGCACTTTGGGAGGCCGAGGCAGGTGAATCATGAGGTCAAGAGATCGAGACCATCCTGGCTAACATGGTGAAACCCCATCTCTACTAAAAGTACAAAAATTAGCTGGGCATGGTAGTGCATGCCTGTAGTCCCAGCTACTGGGGAGGCTGAGGCAGGAGAATCACTTGAACCCTTGAGGTGGAGGTTGCGGTGAGCCGAGATCATGCCATTACACTCCAGCCTGGCAATAGAGCGAGACATCATCTCAAAAACAAAAACAAAACAAAAAATATATATAGTTATTTTTAAAGCCAAGAGATAAAATAGAAAACCAAAAGATACTCAGATAATTCAAAAGAATCCAGGAAAGAGCCAGGCACAGTGGTTCATGTCTGTAATCCCAACAGTTTGAGAGGCCAAGGCAGGCAGATTCCTTGAGCCCAGGAGTTAGAGAGCAGCCTGGGCAACATGGCAAGACCCCATCTCTCCAAAACAAAATATTAAAAAATTAGCCAGACATGGTGATGTATGCATATAGTCTCAGCCACCTAGGAGGCTGAGGCAGGAAGATTGCTTGAGCCTTGGAATCAGAGGTTGCAGTGAACAGAGATCATAACACTACACTCCAGCCTGAGCAACGGAACAATTTCCTCTCTCAGAAAAAAAAAAAAAATTCAGAAAAGGAGAAACAGGAATGAATTAAAAAAGGGGACAAACAGAAAACAAATAATAGAATGATAGATCCAACTATATTAACAGTTACATTAAATGTAAATGTTCCAGAAACACCATTTAAAAGACAGAGTTTGTCATTTTGGTTAAGAATACAAGACCCAACTATATGCTATATATTAGAAGTCCACTTTAAATGATGTAAGTATGTAAAAAGTAAAAGGATGGAGGAAGATACACCATGTGAAGATTGGCTGGGTGTAGTGACTCATGCCTGTAATCCCAGCACTTTGAGAGGCCAAGGTGGGCAAGATCACCTGAGGTTAGGAGTTGGAGACTAGCCTGGCCAACATGGTGAAACCCTATCTCTACTGAAAAAAAAAAAATAGACGGGCATGGTGGAGGGTGCCTCCTTGGGAGGCTGAGGCAGGAAAATCCTTTGAACCCAGGAGGCAGAGGTTGCAGTGAGCCAAGATCCTGCGACTGCACTCCAGCCTGGGTGACAGAGTGAGACTCCATCTCAAAAAGGAAAAGAAAGGTACACCATGTAATGACTAATCAAAAGGAAGCTGGAATAGGTATATTAATCAGATAAAACAGACTTCAGAACAAGGAAAATTAGCAAGTTTGTAGAGGTAAATTGCATACTAATAAAGTGGTCACTTCACTCAGAAAACATAGTAATTATGTCTGCAGCTAACAACAGACTGTCAAAATACTGTACATAAAACAAAAACTAATAAAATTGAAAGGAGAAATAGATAAATCTGCAATTGTAGATGGGAATTTCAATTTTCCTCTCAGTAATCAATAAAACAAGTAGACAGAAAATCAGCAAGAATGTAGAAGGCTGGAAAACCATTAGCCAAAAAAGAAAATTCCAGGCTCAGATTTAAGGAATAAATAAGACCAATTCTGTACAATCTCTTCCAGCAAATAGAGGAGAAAGAAATAATTTCCAACTCATTTTAAGAGCCAACATTACCCTAACATTATCAGAGAAAGATATTTCAAAGATAAGATCAATGTCTTGAACACAGACACAAAAATTCCCAACAAAATATTGACAAATTGAATGCAGCAATATATAAATAAAATTTTCTTTCAGGAATACAAGGTTTTTCCCACATTTGAAAATCAATGTAGTCTACCATATTAACAGATTAAAGTAGAGAAACATGATTATATGAATAGATGCAGAAAACCCATTTGATATAATTCATCAACCATTCTTTTTATTTATTTTTTAAAGACAAGGTCTCACTGTAGCTCAGTCTGGAGTGCAGTGGTGGCAATCACAGCTCACTGCAGCCTCAACTGCCTGGGCTCAAGCAACCCTGCCTCAGCCTCCTAAGTAGCTAGGACTACAAGTGCCCACCACCAAGTTTGGCTATTTTTTAGCTGTTTATAGAGACAGGGTCTCACTGTGTTGCCCAGGTTGATCTTGGACTCCTGGGCTCAAGCAGTCCTCCCACTTCGACCTCCCAAAGTTCTGGGATCACAGGCATTAGCCATCATGCCCAACCTCTACATTTGTTCTTGATAAAACAAAATTCAACAGAATGTGAGAGTATGAATATAAGAGAACTTCCTTAATTTAATAAATGGAACTATTAAAAAAAACTTGGCAGCTAACATCATTTTTTTTTCTTTTTTTTTGAGATGGGGTTTCACTCTTATTGCCCAGGCTGGAGTGCAATGGCGCAATCTCAGCTCACCACAACCTCCACCTCCCGGGTTCAAGTGATTCTCCTGCCTCAGCCTCCTGAGTAGCTGGGATTACAGACATGTGCCACCACGCCTGGTTAATTTTGTATTTTTAGTAGAGACAGGGTTTCTCCATGTTGGTCAGGCTAGTCTTGAACTCTTGACCTCAGGTGATCTGCCCGCTTTGGCCTCCCAAAGTGCTGGGATTACAGGCGTGAGCCACCATGCCTGGCCGCTAACATCATTCTTAATGGTGAAGGGCTAATTACTTTGCCCAAGGTTGGGAAAAAGGCAAAAATGCCTGTTCTTAGCATTTCTGTTTAACATCGTACTAAAAGTCCTGGCCAGTGTGATGAGGCAAGAAACAGAAGTAAGAGGCATACAGATTGGAGAAAATAAAGCAGAATTTTCTCTATTCACAAACAATGTCAGTGTTTATGTAGAAGATTTGAAGGAATCTGCAAAAAAACTGCTAGAACTAATTAGTTTAGCACAGGTACAATGCAGAATGCATGATTAACATATAAAAATCACGTTGCTATATGTTAGCAATGAGTAATTCAACATCATTTTATTATTTTAATGTCACAGTTTTTATTTAAACTGTACTTGCAGTAACAAATACAAGCAGAGTTAAGGCCAAACACAGTTGGTCCTTGGCAAATATATAAAATATGTAAGTCAACTGATGGAGCTCTCGGCTCTGCTAGAGAGCAGTCTACAGCAGCAAGCAGTTAGCATATGGGGCACTTCAGTCATTGTGGCAGCTGGGGGTAATTGGGTAGTTAGTTGACTGCTTAACTCAGGGAATTAGAGTATGTATCTGTTAATCTGGGTAGTTGGTTACATGGGTTGCTTAACAGTTTCTAGTCTATCTTGTTCTGCCCACTTCTTGGTCTCTCCAGCCCCTGGAATTGCATAGTGAGGTGCTCCCTCACTCTCTGGATCATATAGATCTCATGTTTAACTTCTTCAGAGTATACATTCTTCGCCCCTTATTCAGCTTTGTATTTTCAATTTAATATTACTTACGCAGTTTTCTAACATTCTGAGAGTTAGTGAAGATTTGCAAGTATAGTACAAAGAACTATCCCTGCCCAGCTGTTTGAGAGTAATTTACTGACCTGAGCCTCTTCAGTGTTGAAGGCTTGAATGTGTGTTTCTCACAAACAGGGACATTCTACGTTAACTATAATTGAGTTCTCAGAAGAGGAAGCTAAACGGGATATATAACTACCATATAATCCTCATACCCCATTCAAGTGTTATTAAATGTCAACATCAACATTTTAAAAGAAGTACTATTTATAATAGTTGCCCCAAAATTAAATACTTCGGTTTAAGTCTAATAAGATATCTGTGGAATCTATATGCTAAAAACTAGAAATACTGATTTAAAAAATCAAAGAAGATCTGAATAAAAGAAGAAATACTGTTCATGGATTAGAAGACTCATCCCTAGTTATGATTTCAAATCTCCCTAGTATATCTATAGTATTAGTGAATTCTAAGTCAACTCCCAAGCAAGACCTTTTGTAGATATAGACAAGATTGTTGTAAAATTTAGATGAAAAGGCAAAGTAGTTTTGAAACAGAAAAAATTGGAAGACTCATCTTTACTTGATTGTAAGATTTACTTTAACGGTACAAAAATCAAGACATTGTGACACAAGATGGTGTGACACTCACAAGATGGTAACCACATATATCAATGAAATAGAAGAGTCCAGAATTAAACCCTCACAAATACAGTCAATTTTGTTGTTGTTGTTGTTTGTTTGTTTAGACAGGATCTTCTCACTGTGTCACCTAGACTGGAGTGCACTGTTGTGATCATGGTTCACTGCAGCCTCAAACTCCTGGGCTCAAGCCATCTTCCTTGCCTCAGCCTCCTGAGTAGTTGGGACTACAGGCATGTGCCACTGCCCTGGGTTAATTTATTTTTATTTTATTTTAAGACAAGGTCTCACTCTGTGTCCCAGGCTGGAGTGCAGTGATGCAATCTTGGCTCACTGCAACCTCTGCCTCCTGGGCTCAAGCAACTGTCATGCCTCAGCCTCCTAAATAGCTGGGATTACAGGAGTGCACCACCATACCTGGCTGATTTTTTGTATTTTTAGTAGAGACGGGGTTTCACCATGTTGTGCAGGGTGGTCTCGAACTCCTGGCCTCAAGTGATTTGCCTGCCCCAGCCTCCCAGAGTGCTTGAATTACAGGTGTGTGCCACTGTGCCCAGCCCTAATTTGTTTTATTTCTTGTAGGGATGGGGATCTTGCTTTGTTGCCCAAGCTGGTCTCGAACTCTAGGCCTCAAACAATTCTCCTGCCTCAGCCTCCCAAAGTGCTAGGATTATAGGCATGAACATGAATCACCACACCCAGCTTATGGTCAATTGATTTTTAACAAAGGAGAAAGGTAATTTTTAGGAGAAAGGATAGTCTTCTTCAACAAAAGATGTTAGAACAGTCCAGCAACCACATGTAAAAACCTCAGCTATACCTCACTTCTTGTACAAAAATTCACTCAAAATGAACTGTAGACCTAAATGTACAATGTAAAACTATAAAATTACTAGGAGAAAATAATACCTTGGGTTAGGCAAAGAATTTTTAGATATGACACTAAATATAATCAAATTTTTAAATGGATAAGTGGGTCTTCATCAAAATAAACTAACAGACTTGTCATCTGCAAAATACACTGTTAAGGTAATGAAAAGATGACTTGGAAAAAAATACTTACAAATCACATATCTAACAAAGGGCTTATAGCCACAATATATAAAGAACTCTCAAAACTTAGCAGTAAGGAAAAACTGAATAAAGAATGGGCAACAGATGTGTACAGACACTTCATGAAGGAAGATACATGAATGACAAATCACATGAAAGGATGAAAAGATGTACACCATCGTTTTTTAGAGGAGTGCAAAAGAAAACCATGAGATACGTCTGCACGCTTGTTAGAATGACTCAACACACACAACTGACAGTACTGGAGTCCTGGAGATGATATGGAGCAGCTGGAACTCATAATCACTGGTGGGAGTACAAAATGGTACAGCCACTTTGGAAAAACCATTTGGTGGCTGCTATTAAACATACAGTTCCCATATGATTTAGCAGTCCCACTCCTAGCTATTTACCCTAGAGAAATTCATACAAAAACCTGTGCATGAATGTTTATAGAAGCTTTATTCGTAATGATCCATAACTGGAAACAACCCAAATGCCTTTCAGTTTTTCAGAAACAAACTCTGGTACCTCCATACAATGGTATACTTTTCAGCAATGAAAAGGAACAAAGCTTTTTTTTTTCTTTTTTTTGAGATGGAGTCTCACTGTGTCTCCCAGGCTAGAGTGCAGTGGCACTATCTCACCTCACTGCAATCTCTACCTCTCAGGTTCAAGTGATTCTCTCACCTCTGGCTTTCTAGTAGCTGGAGTTACAGGCGCGTGCCACCACACCTGGCTAATTTTTGTATTTTTGTAGAGCTGGGGTTTCATCATGTTGGCCAGGCTGGTCTAGAACTCCTGACCTCAGGTGATCCACCTGCCTCAGCCTCCCAAAGTGCTGGGATTACAGACATGAGCCACCACGCCCGGCCAAAAAGGAACAAACTATTGATACACACGATGACATGGGTAAATATTTACATGTATTGATTCCATTTATGTGACATTCTGGAAAAGGCAAAAGGGAGGAAGAACTGATTCGTGGTTAGTCCCGGGTTAGAGTTGGGGGGAGGATATAATGAGGGAACTTTTGTGGATTCTGTACCATGATTAGGATTACACAAACCTATGCATACATTGAAACACGTAGAACTATACAATTATACATTGAAAAAAATGAATCTGCCTGTATGTAAATTTAAAAGAAAACAAAAAAAATTTTTTAAAAAAACAAGATGCTTTTTAACACGTTATCATCTATGTCAGTTTAACAGTTAATAGACTTAGGGCAGGTGTCATGGCTCACTCCTGTAATCCCAGTGCTTTGGGAGGCTGAGGTGGGACGATCTCTTGAGGCTAGGAGGGAGTTTGAGACAAACCTGGGCAACATAATGAGACTCTTTCTCTACAGAAAATGTTAAAATTATCTGGACGTGGTGGTGCCTGCCTGTAGTCCCAGCTACTTGGGAGGCTGAGGTGGGAGGATTCCTTGAACCCAGAAGTTCAAGGCTACAGTGTGCTATGATAGAGCCACTGCACTCCAGCCTGGGCAACCGAGTGAGACCTTGTCCCCCCAAAAAAAGAAAAAAAACAGTTAATAGAGTTAAAAAGTAAAGACATTCTCTCATGTGCTACAACATGGATGAACCTTAAAGACATTATGCTGAGTGAAACAAGGCAGTCACTAAAGACAAATGCTGTATGATTCCTTATCTGAGATACCTACAGTAGTCAAATTCATAGAGATAGAAAGTAGGATGGTTGGGGGAGTGGGGAAAATGGGCAGTGAGTGTTTAGTGGGCACAGAGCTTCTGTTTCAGATGATGAAAAGTTCTGAAAGTGGATAGTGCTGATAGTTGCACAACAGTGTGAACGTACTGAATGCCACGGACCTAACATTTAAAAATAGTTAAATGGTAAATTTGATATTATATATATTTATCACAATTTTAGAAAGTTAATAGATTACATAATATTGCGTATTCACAGGTCTTGATTTAGAAATGCAGGAAAAATATCTTTATGTACTCCTCATTCTAGCTCATTTTGAGTTCTTTAAACATCAGAAAAGTTAATCCATTAACTATTTCAAATAAGTCATGTATGATTTCTGTATAATATGTTGCCATGGAATTTTGTTAATCACAGAGTAAGTTAAAATATGCTATAAGAGCAAAAAGCTTCCTTTGGATGCTTCTCCAAAGCCCTAGGCAACAGGAAAAGCAATATTTCCTCCCTTAATTATTACAGGGAGATCACGGATCGTTACATAATTGCCCCGATTCTCATCCTGAGGATACAAGAAAGAATGCTCTGGAAGAGGGCTGCTTTGCAAGGACATGATCAGGCTGTGTCCTGGGAGGACTAGAAGAGAGCTTTAGAAAGTATGGGGTTTGCCCACAGTTTAAACTAGCTTCTCAACAATAAAACTCTATGCTTTTTCCAACTAGAACATATTTGAACTGTGCAGGTTAGGCTATTGTGATTGTGTGAGAGCTCTCCCTTGAGCCAGCCTAACACCAGAAGAAGAAGAGAATATGAGATGTTGAGAGGATAAAGTCCTTTCTGCATTCAGAAGGGCTTAAAGCCGAGGGAAGAAAAGAGAGATGGATCCCAGGAAATGGTATTTTTTAATGGCCATTTTTTAAATCATTTTAATATTGTGATATTGTTTATTCTATCAAAAAATATTTAACAAAGAGGAAAATAACAAATGTTGTACATTGACTTTGTTCTTCAGGCAGCATGTCATCATGGGATAAATGGCAAGGTCTGCCTGCTGTGCTTTTAATGGCAACAGAAAAACTGGAGCAAGACTGCTGTCATAAAGCTTAATGCTAATTTTTGTATTTTTAGTGGAGACGGGGTTTTGCCTGTAATCCCAGCTACCTGGGAGGCTGAGGCAGGGGAATAGCTGGAACCCAGGAGGCAGAAGTTGCAGTGAGCCATGATCATGCCACTGCACTCCAGCCTGGGCAACAGAGCAAGACTCCATCTCAAAAAAAAAAAAAAAAAAGGCTTAATACCGAGTCACAAATGTGCATGACCATATTTAAGTGAATGATGGCTAAATACACATCCATCTTTTTGGTAGGTTGCATTATCATTTGAAATATTTGTTGCCCCTCCCTGAGTTCACTTTCCTGCAGAACGATGATAACTTCCCTGGCTGTTAAGGTCTAGCACTGTCAATTTGCTTGCTCTAGGCAATAAATTGTGAGGAAAAGTGACATATGTCACTTTGGAGCAGAAATGTTAAGAACCAGCACCTGGTTTGCTGTATCTTTTATTCCTCTACTGTAAGACCAGCTATAGCCAAAATAAGACCTGCTCTATGAGTCTGGGTCTATGTGTGGAGCAGATTTGCAGCTGACCCGTAATAGGTGTATGACTTGAGCAGGAAATAAACCTCTGTTTATTTGGGCTTGTTTGTTCCCGCAGCATTACTTTAGCTTATCCTGACTGTTGCATTTTCCATCCAAATAACAGCAGCATCATAAACATTTCTATAATTTATATAACAGTTTGCTTAGGCTTCTTATGTACCTATTTACCCTGTCCCAAAATCCAAATTTACTCAATTTTATCTTCTTGGTAACAGAATCCCAACTTCATTCCAGCTGCAATATGCCCAACCCCAGCAATGTGTCCAGCTACAGTTCAATTACTCTAAGCCAACCACAGCAACTGAGTTCTCCCTTGAAAGTCATTGGCCTAGGGGTTAGCATATGCGTCAGTTCTGAACAATGAGCTTTAAGGAGAATCTGCCTAAGAATTCACGGGGATTTTTCCTTTCTGATAAGAGCAGCATGCAAAGTTCAGAAAGGCTTTTTTGTCCTCTTCCCATCACTTTCAGCTTTAAAAGCCATAGTAGAAAAATGTGGTGCTCGAGCTCTGACCATGAAGATAAACACCAGTGTGTGCTGAGAGCAGTGGGGTCAAGGATAGAAAGAGCTGGATCCTTGATATAACTGAACCATCAGCTCACCCACAGGACTGCCTACCTGGACTTCATAGTGAACTGTTAATGTCTTTATGGTTTAAGTCGTATGTCTGATTTTTCTGTTTCTTGCTGTCAAAATCATCCTAACTGACAAAACCTTCATGGACACAGCATTGTTCACATGGCCCATTTCACAAGGAGTTCATCTTTATGACTGCCTCAGATAGGCCTTGAATTTACCAGTTACTTAAAAAAACCACAATGAGAGTCAAAGGAATTTTGGGCCTTGCTTAATTTGATTGCTCTAAATTCACCTCAGACCTTGATGAAGTCCTCTTTGGTGTATGCATTGAACAAAACCCTCAGCTCTCTGTGGTCATTTGTTGCAGGTCCTTTGTCTCCATAAGGTCCTAGAACTACCTAGGCCTGTTTCTTCCCCCTGTCCTACCCTCTCCCCATCTCTACCACCAAACCCCAATGTACAATTTCAATAACAAAAGAAAGTTAAGCCAGAAGAGCTGCCAGTGTCCCTGTCTTGGGGTCTCCCTATTGTATCCTAATGCTGCAATAAGATGAGTGCAGAGGGACCTCATGGCTTCAACCCCAAAAAGTACTATGTGCATCGATCCTCAGTCCTCGCTCCCAGGCACCAAGATGAGCAGCAAATGCCTCAGGGTAGATCATGGATTTGGGCAAATAGGAATGCATCTAAATGCTCAACAGAAGTTTGGTTTTTTCAGTTTCTTGGAATAGTCTCCATGTTGGCCTTCTGTTATCATCTATTATTTCCAGATGTTCCTTGTTTTGTTTTGTTTCTACTTTTCTACTTCCCAAACCATGTTTTGCTTTTTTCTTATGTCTGTGTTTGTGGACCCTAGAAAAGGTCTCAGAAATGTGATCTTCTTTTAATTCTTCTTGGTATCTTTTTTCTTTGTGTCCTCACAGAGTGTGGTTTCTGGACACCATGTAGGAGTGTTACTTTAATTTCAGGTTTTTGGGCACACATAACAAATATCTCAATTTTTCTGGCACTACTTTCTTTTCATCTTTGTTTTACATTGTATATTTCACTTTTGCTAAAAATGTTATTTTGATACTTGGTGTCCCGTCCCTTTTTATTGTCTCCGCTACCATATTCTTGTTAATAAGAGAGAAATACACAAAACTTGTACAGTTACTTAATCCTGGTGGCTGCTTTGAAAAATTCCACTCAGAACAGTTAAGCTCCTGTTAAGCTAATACAGTTTTTTCTAAATGGTCCAAATTGATCTTCATTAAATAACTTCCTGTTTTTAATTTGTACTATTTAATTTGCTTAGTATAAATTAGGTAGTAATTGGCTGTGAGATATTTGCAGTCATTCTCTACTTTCTATTTCCTGTATTTTATAGTTAGACTGCCCCTAGGTCAAGTTTTGTTGTTACTCAGCACCTGTGAGTTCTTAGCATTCTTTCTTAGATTTATGCTTTGAATTAGAAAAGCTTTACCAAAAAAAAAAAAAAGAAAAAAATCTGTTTTCTGCATGTTGTCCCATAAAATTTTCTTTGGATGCACGAATGCATGAAGCTTACAGAGTTTAATGGTTACTTCACCTTGTTGATTTATTGTGGTTTTTTTGCTGGAGCATTTTCATTCTTCCATTAGCTTACAAAAATCTGTGTGGTAACATGGAAGTGAAAAGCACATTTAACTGCTTTGCTGCTGCATATCATGTGGCAAATAAGTCATAGGCCTTCACGGTCCCAGGCAGCCAGTGTTGTACAAATGGCTTGTATTCTAACAGTCTGTATGCTAGCTGGTTATTTGAAGTGCATTTCCCCATGGAAACAAGGATAAGAGGGGCACTTACGTTTCTAGGTTAGTTCATAAAAGCCTGTTCCACCAGAATGTAACTAAAATTATGTGCATTGCAATTAATAAGAGCAGAATATTGTAATATCGGTAACCTAAGTAGCCAGAAAAGTCACACAATTCAATAAGAAAGAAGCTTTTAAAAACATATGCTGAATGGTGATTGTCAAGGAAAAACAAATTTAGCTAGATAGGGATGTAGAGAAATATTCTTATCATTCCAACAGGGATAACTGAAGGACATGACACCAGTTTTATTTATTATATACATTTCTCTTTAAAATAAAAGTAAACTACTTGGCATAGTTTCAAAATATTCTTCAATATACATTTTTAAATGATCAGGTAAATTATGCTAAATGTAAATTTAATAAGAACTTTTTTTTTTAGACAGAGTTGTGCTCTCTCACCCAGTCTGTAGTGTAGTGACGTGATCATGGCTCACTGCAGCCACGATCTCCTGGGTACAAGCAATCGTCCCACCTCAGCCTCCCTAGTAGCTGGGACTTCAGGTGTGCACCCCCATGCCCTGCTTTTTTTTTTTTTTTTTTTTTTTTTTTTTGAGACAGAGTCTCACTCTGTTGCCCAGGCTGGAGTACTGTGGCTCTATCTCAGCTCACTGCAAGCTTTGCCTCACAGGTTCACTCCATTCTCCTGCCTCAGCCTCCCGAGTAGCTGGGACTATAGGCTCCCACCACCATGCTCGGCTAATTTTTTGTATTTTTAGTAGAGATGGGGTTTCACCATGTTAGCCAGGATGGTCTCGATCTCCTGACGTCATGATCCGCCTGCCTTGGCCTCCCAAAGTGCTGGGATTACAGGCATGAGCCACTATGCCCGGCCGAATTTTTTTAATGCTTATTTTTTAGTACAGATGAAGTCTCCCTATGTTGCCCAGGCTGCTCTCAAGTTCCTGGGTTCAAGCGATTTACCCACCTTGGCCTCCCCAAGTGCTGGAATTACAGGCATGAGCCACTGTGCCCGGCCAAGGAAGTTTTAAGAATTGAAAAACATCGTGGTTTCCTTCTTGCTTGAGAAAGTTATATCAAAGACACTTTTTATTTCATTTAGCAGCCATGACTTCACCCTCCTTTGGTCCTTTGATTAGAGGAACAGATGAAGGTTCATTGTCTGCTAAGTGACAGGTACAGGGTGGGATATGGCAGCAACAAGAGAGACGAAAGAGTGGCACATTGGTTTACTGAGAGAGTGAATGGTATCTGTGGAGAGATTTTCCAGTGCAAATGGGGGTAAGGATGAAAAAGGTGAAGGAGGAAGGGAATTCCTGAAGACATGGATGGGAGAAGATTTCCTGAGAAGGAATGAATTGAGCTGGGAATGCAAAAGGACAAGATGGAGAAGGTAACTAGAATATTGGACTCACTGGGGAGAAGAAAAGAAAGTAAGGAGGGAGACAACTTAGATCAGACAGTGATCACCCAAGCTGAGGGGTGACCTTGTCCACCCCAAAACAACTTCTTGTGACCTAAGGTGAGAAGAGTGAGAAGGGATGGGGGACCAATTTCAGCCCAATTAAAGGGAGGGAGCTGTTTTACGAGATGGACGTTAGAAGCTGTAGGAAGTAAAGCACAGGAAAAAGACTGATTTGGCAGAGATTTTGCTCAGATAAATTCCATGGTTTCCAAGAGTCAATCATAAGAGATCCTTTGAGAAATGTCCAGAAGTTGCCATTTTTATCTATTTCTTCACAACAAAATACTGTTTCACATTTATTATAATGTAATAAGGTGTGATTATAAAGTGACTAATTTATTTGAGGGGACAGAGTTGGGAAGAGCAAAGTAACTGGGGCCCCTGGAAACACTGAATCAAGAAGTGTCACTCCCTGCAGGGAGGGCAGGAGCTGAGCTCATGAACTAATACCTTGCTCACCCCATTCCTAGCCTCCTTGAATTGCAGGTGCTTTTGGTGATATATCCTCATTTTCACTTTAAAGAGTTCTTAACATTTGTTTTAAACATATTTAAAAGACTCACCCAGTTAGACCTGTACCCAGTCCCTGCACCCCTAGAAAGATAGCCCATCACCCGTAATTCCCTTAAAGGGCCAGAGAAGCTGGGAGATTAAGAGCCAAGCGTGGAGCCAGAACACCTAGGTTTGAATCCGGACTCGAATGACACAGTCATTTCCTAGCAGTGTTGTGTGACTTTGGGCAAGTTACTTAACTTCTCTGGGCCCCAACCTTCATATGTAAAGTTGTACTTAGATCCTAGGGTTACTTTGGATGTTGAATGTGTTAATAGATGTGAAACTCTTAGAAAAATGCATGGCTTCAACTAGTGTTAGCTTTAAAAAGCAAAGCAAAACAAAATAAAACTGAAAATTCCTTTGCCGGTTACTCATATTAACAAAAACAATTACATATGTTGCTGTATGTATATTCATTTACTTTCAGAAGCATTCTAGTAAATGCGTGCCATCATGTGAATGGTAAGAGGCTGGCTTAGCCCCTCTGGCTTAGCCCACCTCCAGCACCAACTGTCAGAAGAGCTCTAAGACTAACGGATCTAAACCTAGTTCACTTTAGGTCCTTGACCAGCTTTGTTGATTGCATTTTGCTGTAGCAGTGTTAGAAACCACATACATTAAATGCTCCTGATCTTCCTACTCAGAGATGGCCATACTCAAAGATGCCGATAATATTTATCTGTGTGTGGATGTAGCTAAATTTCTTTTAAGTAAGTCCATGGAGGGAATAAAAAATACCTCATAACTTTCCCTTTCATCTTTGGATGCCTTCGTTCCAGCAGAGTTTATGTGGAACAAAAACCCGTCTCTCTAGCCAGTTCTGGCCCCACACAAGCCAGTGATGTAACCAAAGTTCATCCTTGGGGCACTTCCCACCTGGGTTTTAACCTCTAGTCTGATCTTTGTCACTGTACGTACTCTATAACTACCCTCACCCTCACCTCTGTCTTAATGAAAATCTATTGAACATATTTTAAACAGGTAAATATTGAACATATTTAAACAGGTTTTAGAGGCCCAACGTATAGCTCCTATTCTATGAAAAGCCTGCTTGTCTCTTATTCTTCCCCCATGGAAGGCCTTCTCTACATCCTGTCTTTCTGCATTTGGATAAAATATGCTTAATTCCAAGGGATTTTGTGAGGGGTGGGCAGGAGGAGTTATCAATAATATAGTGGACATAAAATGAGATATTCTGAGGAAGAAGGAAAAGGTGTGGGGAAAAAACCCCAAGAGCAACAAAGTAATGGGGGAAACCACAGCAGAAAAGGCATTAGATAAGGCAAGAGAGGTGAAGTAGAGAAGAGAGTTAGCTCCTTTTGTGATCAGCGTCATGAGAAGCAAGTTGAACAGGGCAGGGTTTAGGAAAGGGTCCTCTGGCAGATTTAGGAGGTCAGGTAGGGAGGGTTACTGAAAAGCCTTAGTCGTGAGCCACACTGAGGCAACAATATGGTCCATCCAGCTGGGGGCATGGCAGAGGTGTTAAGTCAGATTTGGCAAGTGGCCCACGTTGTTGGTCAGGCTCTGGACAGGTAAGCCAATTGGCCAGAGGTCAGCACCATGGATAGTCCCAAAGGATGTGTGGACTCTGGAGAGAAGTGAAGGGAACCCCTACATATTTGGTGACAGACTAAAGTTTAGTGTTTTTTTTTTGTTTGTTTGTTTTTTAGCTTAGCCTCTAAGGCTGTTTTGGTTCGACCTATATTCAAAAACAACATTTATTGAGCACCTGTTGTGTGCCAGGCACCCTTACTTGTGCTAGAGAATGACAAAAAAATGAGATGACACTCTCTGCCCTTAAGAAGCTTACTACTCCCTGGATAAACTAGAAATTTTTTAAAATGAAAATCATGATATGGCCCTCTTGAGGGAGGAGGGTGGGAAGAGGGAGAGGATCAGAAAAAAATAATTGTTGGGTACTATGCTTAGTACCCAGGTAACAAAATGGTCTATACATCAGACTCCTGTGACGTAAATTTGCCTGTATTAACAAACCTGCACATGTACCCCTGAGCCTAAATAAAAGTTAAAAAGTAAAAAAAAAGAAAAGAAAAATAGCTAATATTTATTGAGCAATTACTATAGACAAAGCACATAATTCTAACTGCTATAAGTAAATTATTTTATTGAATTCTCTCAACAACCTTATGAAGAAGGTATTAGTATCCTTATAGATGGCGAAGCTGAGGCACATAGAATTTAAGAAACTTTCTGTGTTACATAGCTTGTTAGAAGTAAAGCCAGAATTTAAACCCACACACTCTGACTCTGTGTCCATGTTTTTAATTACCACACTATCTTGTCTGCAGTTCATAACAATAGTAAGTAATAGTAAATAATAGATATCATCTATCACCTGTACCATGCAGCGATGCATGCAAAGCACAGGGGAACACATGGGAGGTGCACTTAAATCAAAACTGGGGCTGGGAACAGGGGACAAATTCAGGGAAGTTATTTACCAAAGGTGGTGCCTGGCCTGAGCCTTGAGAAAAGGTGCACGCGTCATGGAGAAGGTTTAGCAGAAAGCACAGCATGCTTAATCTGACAGTGCCAGGCCTGTTGGAGACCTGAGGTACCAATTAACTGCCCCCTCCATGCCTCAGATTCTGACTGGTGAATAAGGGACTCCAAGAGCTAAACAAGGACCAAAGTGTGAGATGTACCTGATTCCTTCCAAAACACAGAACTCCCCTGTGGAGGTTTGGAAAACAGTGATAGATTGAGAGATGTGTCATTTTGCCTTTGCATTCCTGTACCTCAGTCAAAGAAGAATTGAGATTTTTAGTACAGTTTTTGGATACAAGGTCAATATTCAATAAGCAGTACCCTTTAGACATGGAAATCCTCAACAAAATATTAGCAAAAGTAAATCCAGTAATATGTAAAAATGGTAATACATCGTAACTAACAGGAGTTTATTCTGGAAATAGAAGGTGGATTTAACATTTGAAAACTAAACAATGTACTTGGCCATATTAACAGACTGAAGAAGAAATACCATATGACCATCTCAGTAGACAATGAGAAAGCATTTGTCAATTTAACATTCGTTCATAATAAAAACTTTCAGCAAGCTAGGATTAGAAGGGAACTTCCTAAAATGGATAAAGAGCATCTTCTTAAAAATTTACAGCTAATAGTCTTTTTTTTTTTTTGAGACAGGGTCTTGATCTGTTGCCCAGGCTGGGCAGTGCAGTGGTGTGATTGCAGCTCACTGCAACCTCCGCATCCTGGGCTGAAGCAATCCTCCCACCTCAGCCTCCTGAGTAGCTGGGACTGCAGATGCGCCACCACATCTGGCTAATTTTTGTATTTCTTGTAGAGATGGAGTTTTGCTATGTTGCCCATGATGGTCTCCAACTCCTGGGCTAAAGCAATCTGCTATCTCAGTCTCCCAAAGTTCTGAGATTACAGGTGTGAGCCACCACACCTGGCCAATATTCTTAATTATAAAAAACTGAATCCTTTCCCCCTAAGATGAAGAGCAAGGCAAGGAAATCTTTTCTCACCACTTCTATATGATGTCATACTGGAAATCTTAACCAATGCAAGAAGGCAAGAAAAAGAAAAGGCATACAGATTGGAAAGGAAGAAATTAAATTGTTTCTGTTCACAGATGACATGGTTGTCTGTAAAAAACCCAAAGGAATCTACCAAAAAAAAAAAAAAGCCCTAGAACTAACGCCAGTTTTGCAAGTTGTGGGATACGAGGTCAATATACAAAAATCAATTGTATAAAATTTTATACTTTTTTTTTTTTTGATGCAGGATCTCACTCTCTTGGTCAGGCTGGAATGCAGTGGCAAAATCATAGCCCACTGTAGCCTCAAACTCCCAGGCTCAAGTGATCCTCCCATCTCAGCCTCCTGAGCAGCTAGGACTACAGGAATGCACCACCACATTTGGCTAATTTTTAAATATTTTGTAGACATGGAGTCTTATTATGTTGCCAGGGCTAGTCTTGAACTTTTGGCCTCAAGTGATCCTCCCAAAGTGTTGGGATTATAGGCTCAGCCACAGTTTTTGTATTAAAAAGTAGAAATCCGAATCAGAGGACAGCCCCATTTACCACTAAAAATAAAATACTTAGGTAAAAATCTAACCAAATAGATGTTGAATATTTTATACTGAAACTATTAAACATTGATGAAAGAAGGCAAGAGACCTGCATAAATGGAAAGATACTGTGCTCATGTACTGAAAGACTCAATCTTATTAAGATATCATTTCTTCCCCAAATTAGTCTATAGATTCAGTACAACCCTAACTAAAATCATACCAGGTATTTTTGTAGAAATGAAAGGCTGATTCTAAAATTTACATGAAAAGGCAAAGGAACTAGAATAGCCAAAACAAATTTGAAGACAGAAGATCAAAACTGAAAAACTCTGATTTAAAGACTTTCTATAAAACTATAGTAGTCAAGACAGCATGTTACTGGCAAAAGAATAGACGTATAGATCAATGGAACAGAAAAGAAAGCCCAAAAACAGAAGCAACACAACTATGGTCAATTCATTTTAGACTAAGGTGCAAAGGCAATTTAATAGGGAAAATATAGTATTTTCAACAATTAGTTTCTGTAAAAATTGGATATCCACTTGCCAAAAAAAAAAAAAAAAAAGTACTTCCACACATACTTCATTCACACCTCATATAAGAACTGACCGAAAGTGGATCATAGGCCTAAATATAAAACATTATACAACTATTAGAAGAAAATGCATGAGAAAGTTCTCTTGGGTTGAGCCAAGAGCTTTTAGATATGACATCAAACCATGATCCATAAAAGAAAATTTAGGTAAAAACCAGAACAGACACTTCACTAAAGAAGTGACTGCATCATTTTATATTTCTACCAACATTGCATGAAGATTCCAATCCACAACCTTGCATACACTTATTTTCTGGGGTTTTTTTTTCATTATTATAATCATCATAATGGTGTGAAGTAGTATCTCATTGTAGTTTTGATTTGAATTTCCTAATAACAAATGATGCTGAGCATCTTTTCCTGTGCTTATTGGCCATGTGTATAATTTATTTTGAAAAATGTCTATTCAAATCCCCAGCTCACTTTTTAATTGGATGGTCTTTTTTTGTTCAGTTTAAGTGTTCTTTATACATTCTGGACACTAGGTCCTTATCTGATATAGAATTTTGTGTGATAAAGAATTTGACTGGCGTTTGTCTCTAGCTCCTAGGAGGTAGCATTGAAACCCTTGGAATTTCCCAGGGAACAAGAATGTCTTTGTTATTTATAGTGGGCACCTCAGACCATACCTGACAGTTCGTGCAATGGAGGTGATTCATGGTAGACTCCTTAAACTAAAATAAATTCAATCTTTTTGATATGAACCATTGGACCAAATACATCTATTATTGACTTAATGGGGTTATATTTCTTTTTCAGTTACACATTCAAGTTTAGAGACATTATAAATTGCATTTAAATAACAAGGGTTTGCAATTGGTAAATAAGTAGGTTCACCACAATTCCTCATAATAACCTTTTATATCTCAAAGGCAGTTTTTGTCACCTCTTAGCCTTCTTAATCCAGGCAAAATAACTCTGTGAGGCCTCTTTCCATTTCTTTAATAATTCTGATGTATGTCTTTTTTCAAAAATTGTAAAGACCTCTTTCAATATCTGTAATAATTCTGGTGTATGTCTTTTTTTCAGTGCTTAGAAGATTATATTCTTTTAAATTGTAAACATTGGCTCTAAATTCATGTTTTGTCACAATTCCTTAGTATAGTATGTTATGAGAGGTCAAAACTGCCTTTGAAAATATATAAGTAATACAGTCATCCCCCCTT